>NC_079136.1:44149160-44749160 GCF_945859705.1 Episyrphus balteatus
TGACATCATATACATATTTACTTAGCACCGTATACTGTTCATTCTTTGCCAAAAATGAAGAAGAAAATTTTACAAAAAATTGGAAATTCAATATAACGGTAACATAACCATCAACAATAGCTTGGTTGTTAAATAATGATTTTTTTGGTTGACAATCCTATTTTAACATAAACAGCTTATAAACATACAAATATGTTGTAAGCACTTCTTATTTCTTCTGATTTTTGGAAAAAAAAAAACAAAATCCAAAATCAATGAACGAAAAATGTTACCTCAAAGATAAAATGTGGAGGTTGCGATGTTGTTTATTTTTATATTGGCCAGACAAAATGAAGCAATAAGTTTTGTTTATGTGAAAATTCAAACCACATCAAATACAATAGACTAGACTCCGTGGTTTTTTTACGTCTTACCCACAAGTCGCAACCATTTCAATGTGAATTTAAAAGATATTTAATTATTAAAAAAAACGTCACAAAGAACCGCACCAACTAATCTATGAATTTGTAATGATTATGGCAAAATAATATCTCCTTTGTCTAGTCTTGTCTATTTTAAATAATAATGAGGGTTATTCATAAACACAGTTTAAGCTTCTTTTAGGAAAAAATTGCATTTCATCCTATTTGAATTACATTGGATAAAATATACCGCCAGGTATAAAGTGAATACTCCCCATTGTTAAAAACGGATTTTCATAGGTACTTTTAGGTTTTGTGTTTTTACTTTCCCTATTAAAATATAATTTCTATAATTTTATGTAAAGTATATCCCACAAGGTCATTTGATTTCAATAAATGTCATTTGTGGTTTTATGGTGGAATATCAGTTTTCAAACAAAATCGATAAAAAAACTGTGATTTTTTTCTCCATCCATCCATTGAATTTAATAGGATCAGTTTTTGTATACTTACCTACTATCCCACGTAAAATATTTATATTAATTTAATTTAATTGGTAAAGTTAGAAAAATTGCAACATTTTATAACTTATATTTTAATAATTAATTTTTAAAATTAAATCCTTCTCATATTTTTTACATATTATATTATGGACTTACATATGTACCTATATGGACTACTCGACTGACTCTTTATTGAATGAAATTAAATTATTCTTATTAACTGAATGTCCATTAGTTAGCTTTAAATATTTTATGTAACTATTCATTAGTTTGGTCCGCGTTTTTTTTTTTTTTTTTGTTACAAAACTACTTTTCTGTTTTGCTCAACCACATAAAGAATAAATCGCTTTTCTTCCTCATTCTAAGAGCTTTTTGAATAATTATACTCCTCTTTTACCGTTTTGTAAATTTTGAACGTGATTTTTTTTTTATCTTTATAAATCATTATCTCCGTGCCAAATTTTGGAAGATAGATGTTGTCTTAAATTTTAAAGATTTTCAACGTTCTCTTTGAGGCAAAGGCTAATCAAGATACCTGCTTTGACAATATTATTAGAGAGTTGCCTTATAGACCATATACATATAATATTATACATATAATAAATTGCCCGCTCAAAAAGAGTGGTGGGTGTAAAAAAGCGTGTTTTTTTATGATTTCTTTTAAAAGTAGGCCTCCTAAGGAAAAAAGTTAAATACAAAAGTTGTAGATGCCTACCTATAAAAATATCTACAACTTTTAAATTAGAACTACACTGAAACCCAAAGACAAAAAAAGTATAAAAAGTAAACAAAAATACAAAAAACAAAAAAAAAAAAAAAAATGTATTGATGTGACATTTAAAAATATAAATAGTTTGAAAAATTAGAAACTTTTTTGAACTTTTTTCACTTTGTGTTTCTACGTTTTGTTTTTACGTATCCTCAAAAATAATGATAAAAATGAAAAACTACGATTTGTTGCTTTTTTTATTTTTATCTTTTACAAAAACTAGCTGACCCGGCGGACTTCATTCCGCCATTTTTTGTATTTATTTTTAATTTTCGACTAATTAGTTAACATTTTAAATGAAAAAGGGAATCAAAACTTGAAAAGTTCGTAAAATCAGTTTAAAAATATTCACTTTTAAACTTTTAGCAAAAGTGGCTTATGAAAAATATGGCCTATGTTAAAAACGGCCAAAAAACTTGGGACAAAAAAACTTGTTTTTCCCGTTATTCGGTCAAAAATCATTTTAAAATTTAAAAATTTGTAAATGCTTGCGCTTATAAGCTTGAGATTTTTTGGAGGCTTATAAAAATTACAAAAAAAATTAAAAACTACTCAAAAATGTCCCTTAAAAATTAGTTGTTTTTCAAAAATTCAAATATCAAAATCCAGGGCCTTTGAAAAAAATCCGTATAAGACGCCTAAATTTTTTTCTTAGTATCTTTTCAATCGTGTAACTCAAGTTTCCGTAAAAAATTTTCCCTACCTTAAATAAGCCTTTTGTCGAAGTTCTACCACATGTTTTCACTGCACAAAAACCTTCACAACTTAGTTTTGAATTTTTTTAGAATTTTTGCAATACCTTTTTCAACCTTACAATAAATTTATCTATCAATTATAAAAAAAATTCAACTCTTTACAACTTACCGTTTAGAAAATAGACTCTATTTTCAACGTCGTGTTACCCCTATTTAACCTATAAAATCATTAATTTTTTAGTCTAAAACCTTCTACTCTTATTCCCCTTTGATTTAAAAAAAATAAGCAAAATAAATTAGCGAACGTACAAAAAACCAAACTTTAATATATATAAAAAGCAAAAAAAAAAACATGTAATTTTATTTTCTCACGCTTAAAATGTGTTATCAAATGAAAGGTAATATTATCAGGATGCTCAATAAAGATAAATAAAATTTTTATAAGCTCCAGATCAAAAGATGTAATATGTTGAAAAATAGAGTTTTATTTTACCGTTATTTCAAATTTATCATTACAAAATTAATTGAAACTTTGTACAAATATAGTCTTGCCCATTATCTATCTACACTGTAAATTTTATTCATTTATCTATTGAAGAAAAAAAGATAAAAATAAAAAACTGTTAAAAACGGACAAAAAACTTGGGACAAAAAAAAATTGTTTTTTTTTTCAAAATATAGGGCCTATGAAAAAAATCCGTTTTAGGCAACTAATTTTTTTTTTTTTTAATATCTTTTTCATGGTGTAACTCAAATTTCTGTTCAAAATTTGCGTACCTCTAATTAGTCTTTTGTCGAAGGTCTATGACTGCAAAAAAACCTTCACAACTTGGTTTTGAAATTTTTTTGAATTTTTTCAATATCTTTTTTAACTATTGAATAAATTTGTCTATCATTTAAAAAAAAGTCAACTCTTTACGACTTACCGTTTAGAAAATAGCCTCTTTTTTCAATGTCGTGTTACCCCTATTTACCCTATAAAATCTTAAATTTTTTTTTGCCTTAAACCTTCTCCTCTTATGCCTCTTTAATTTAAAAAAAAATTAAGAAAATAAGTCAGCAGGTGTGGCCGGTTAGCGAACGTACACAAAACCAAACTTTAATATATGTATATAATAGATTATTGGATTTTAACAAAACTTGGTTAAAACAAAACTTTTTTATGTTCTTAACTATTTTTTCAGCAAAATATGAATTTTTGTATTTTTGACGAATTCAATTTTAAAGAATAGACTTTTTCGAATTAAAAAAAGTTACCGAAAAAATAATTTAATTTTTGAAAAGTTTGGCATGCCGTGTTTTAGTTTAAATTTTAAACCTATTATTTAAGAATATGTACAAAATCTTTACTTTCATTTAAGGAGGAATTCGAAAAAATAAAAAATAAAACAAAAAACACATTTTTAAGGTAGATTTTTTTGTAAATGATAGTAATAGGTATTTGTCGGCCAGATTTTACTATTGAAACACAATATATTTATTTTAACATTATAAATTTGAAACTAGTATCAGAATTGTTCTTACGTTCATAGTTTTTGACATTTCGAAATTTGAACCTCCAAAAACACTATTTTTGTAATGTTTTGGGTAAGGAAACAATTTAAGAATTTATCAATTTATCAATTTATCAATTTATCAATTTAAGAAACATGACCATTTTTACTTGCGATATAGGTATCTACTACAGCGCAAGTTAAGGATTCGTAAAAATATCGAACTCGAGATAACAATCAGACATGACATAACGATGATTGAGAATGCGAAAAAATTTGATCCCGCAATTCTCTCTGTCTGTATGTCGGTCTGTCAGCCCAAACTTCTGGAGCGATTTTCTGCAAACTTTGTGGTTATGAGTTTAATAAGAATCCCTAGAGGCGAAATTGAAATTTTATTTTTGAAACCAAAAATAACGGTAGGTACTTAACATACGACTAAAACTGAAAAGATGGATTTTCTCAAGAACGGCGGCGCTTGCGATGTTGATTACAAAATAATACATTTTGGAATATAAGGTCCTACTTTTGAGAAAGAAAAAACAATTAACTATACCTTATAACCGTTTTCTTGGTTTCTGACTTTCTTTTAAACCACTTTACCAATTTAACAAAAAATCAATTTTGGATATTTAAAAATACATAAATAACAAATTATTTTTTTGAAGAAATATTTTTTAATAATGGATTAATGAAATTACTTAAAATTTTTTTTTAAAAATGTGAACAAATAACGGTCACCAGAAAATTTATCGAAAACAATTAATCGAATTACAATTCATCGAACACAATTGATCGAAAAAACAATTCACCGAACAACAATTCGTCGAATAACAATTCATCCAATAACAATACATCGAATGGAAATTTATCGAATACAATTGATCGAAAAAACAATTCACCGAACAACAATTCCTCGAATGACAATTCGTCGAATAACAATTCATCGAACAACAATTTATCGAATGACAATTCATCGAATGACAAATTCATCGAATAAATTATTAAAAATCATAGGTTCCCACCACAATGTCGTGCCATATCTTTTTGTAAAGCTAGTAACTTTTACTCTAATTTTGCATTTAAATAAAACCGTTTTATTGAATCTTTTTTCCAATTTTTTTTTTTTTCAAACACAAAATTTTGAGAAAAAACATTAAAACAAAAATTTCAAACTAATTTTTTTCAAAATTTTATGTAATTATAAGCTAATTTTGTTTTTAAAGGTAAATTTTAACATTTGTTTTTAAGGAAACAAAGAAAACCTGATGCAAAAATGTCTTGTCGTTTCCGAAAAATTAACTAAAAAAAAAAAAAACAACTTTTTTCTAAGAAATTTATTTGTTTTACGTGTTTGATTTAGTGTTCATTTCCTTTTATTTACGATAAGTTTTGATGCATTTTCCGAAAATTCTTCGAATGAAAATTCTTCGAAAGACAATTCCTCGAATGACAATTCGTCGAATAAATTATTAAAAATCATTGTTTGCCACCACAATGACGTGCCATACCTTTTTGTAAAGCTATTAACTTTCTCTTTTAATATGCATTTAAATAAAAATGTTTTAGGTAATTTAAAAAAAAATTTCAAAATATTTCTAAGTCCTAAATGTGAAAAATTGTTCTAAGTCCTGAAAAAAAATTTCTTAGTCCAAAAATATGAAAAAAATTTCTATTTCATATTTCACGACTTAATAAAATTTTTCACATATTAGGACTTAGAATAATTTTTTATATTTTGGACTTAGAATATTTTTTTTATATTTTGGACTTAGAAATACAGTAGTTCCTCGATAATGTGAACTAATTAAAACAAGGCGTTTTCGGATTTTAGAGGGATTCACATTACTGGGACTTTTTTCTATTCTCATTAAACCGATTTAAACAATATTTATAAACAATGAATGTAACACACAATATTTTTTTGAAGCTCGGTTTAAGCATTTTTTGAAAAAAAAATTTAAAAGTAATTACGAGTACCTATACGAGTACCTACACTCCATTTCAAAAACGTCTATATTTCTTAAGATTTAAGTTGACCAATAACAGTTGCTCATTATTCAAAATTATATAAAAAAAATTGGTGCACGAACAAGAAAAACACAAGCTTTTACAAAAGAAATTCACATTACAGAGTCTAAAATTTTTCAAAGTTCACATTATAGAGATGACAATGAAAATTTTTGGCGATTCACATTTTAGAGAAATTCGTATTATCGGTAATGCACATTATCGAGGGACTACTGTATTTTCAAAAATTTTAGTTTGAAAAAAAAAAATTCTTAAAACATTTTTATTTAAATGCAAAATAAAAGCAAAAGTTTTTTGTTTTCGACGAATTTTCCGCAACTCCAAATAACTTCTTCAAAACGACGAATTAATTATTTTTTGAAAAACTTTCGAAAATTGTGTATACATTACTTATATTTATATTATTTCATTTTACATAATTTTTTTTTGAAAAACGCAGCCAAAAATTTTTCAAAAAAAAAATTCTTAAAATTCTTCGTTTTATAAGAATTTTAAATGGAATACTTTAGTTTGAGATTGAAGGCGTTTAAAAAGTTATTTTCGTAATTTTAAAATCAATATATCAATAGAATTAAATTAAAATTATTTTCTTATGAAGTTTATAAAAAGCTTTAACAATCTAAGCCAAACTTACTATAAGATCAAGGTTAAAAGGATATTTCTAATATAAGGTATTGCAATTTCTTCAATTCAAAAATAGATTTCGATTAAATTTGTATAGTAATTCTTTAAAACCGCGTTTTTAATTTAAAAAATAAATCGGATAACAAAGATATGGCGTTGCCGTTTTTACTTAAGATTGACATAAAAAAAATATTCATTCAATTTTTAGTTCGAATTTTTCTTTTAATAACTTAATCCCAAAAGCTTTGGTTTCCAATAGTTATCTAAGTCTTCCAAACATTTTTCCATCCCAATGCGCCACAAGAATATATTTTCTTTTAAAAGTTTCTCTTATACTGGAATTGAATTATGGCCCTTGCTTTTTGTCACACATGTTATCGACAAAACGTGTAATCGATTAAAGTACCTATAGTTCAGGTGCGCTTCAGCAAAACAAATTTAAATTTTGATTTAAAATTCAACCTTTAGTTTTCTCTCTGCCATTATTAGTGTCATAGTCATGTCATGATTTTTCTCTTATTATTTTTTTTTTGTAAAAAAATTCCTTTTAGTAGGAAGGTGCCTCTTTTTTTTTTCTGCCTACGCTACGTGCAAAAAAAAGTTGAACTGAAAGTTATTAAATTGCTGGAGGTGCTTTTTACATTTCGTTTCAAATAAAATCCAGGTTTATGGTTTATTCAACCTGAAGGGATAAAGAGATGGAATTTAACAGTTAACACTCTATAATGAAACATCTGTGTGTAGGTAGAAAATATAAAAAGGTTGCTCGTGTCGGCTTAAAGAATTTTATATGATTATTTTGGATATATAATACCCCAATGTACACCTTTAGGGGTGGACAGAAAAAAAAACTGACCAACTGGTGATGGTCAATTTGTGAGAATTTAAACATAATTCTCCAATCGCACAACATCAAGGTTATAAAATTTGCCATTTGAATGCACGCAAAAAGCTTGTCTGGTCAGTAAAATTTTAGTAACATGGTTTCAAAATGATGATGGCGTTAAGTTTTATATTTGTTAAAAGGTTTCATGGTTATATACTTGACACGTATAGCCTTGAGCTCACTTTTAGCGAAATTGTGTTTTTTAAGTGTTGCAATATTGTGGCAACTTGTTCGGATTTTAAACTCAAACTGTTAAAATATTTTGTTGATTTTTGAGTTTATTGACGTCTGGTAACCCTTTTGGAGCCGAATTTTCATTGTTGACTCCTCGAGTCTACTTTTAAACCTAATGGATATGAAGTTCACATTTAAACTGATATAAATATCATGAATTATTAAATTTTACACAAATTCTAAAATCTAAACTATCTTCTTTAAACATAAAATACCATATCCTGCTTTTTGTATAAATTTTACATTTTAATCCTTCCATAATTCCAATTTTAATTAACTTTCCTGCCTCTAGGCTAAGGACTCCATACATGAAATGTACCTATATTGTAAACAACCCTTCAATTTTTAGCATGATAAAAGCTTTTGCTTTTAATGAAATCAGATTTTGTAGGATCACATGAACAATAGCTTATGGAGTTATGTTGAAAGTATAAATCCTTCTCATTGCAAAATCCTAAAAATCATTAGAATTTTCTTTATAAAAACAATTTAAAAAAGATTACTCAATTCCTTACACATTCTTGATAAATTTCATAATCTTCCTATATAAGTTGGAAACAAAAGATGCTATTCAATTGCTTTCTACATAACATCAAAGAATTTTACCCATCACCTGGATTTTGGTTTCATCAGATTTATTTTGTTTTTTAAGAAGCTTTTTTTCATAATATTTTTTTTTTTCGTAAAATTAACCAAGTATTAAATTGCATGATGAAATGCAATTTTGCAAGAAATTCAAAATGAAAGAAGATTGATATGGATTGAAACCATATCGAAAAAGTACTATTTCCTACTAAAACAAAACACCCTTTCAATCAAAATAGTTTTATGAACTCTTTAGATTCTTGGTTACTATTCAAAATGTACTGTTATTATGAAATTTCACTAGGGAACCATTTTTGTTATAAATTTTTGTCAATAAACGTCTTTTAATTTCCACTCCACATATTGAAAAAAACACCCTTTTTTCTAAAGATGCTTATTTGAAGTCTTTATTTTTGCTGCTAATTTTATTTATTTATTTATTTATTTATTTAATATCAATTAGAGTTTACAATCTCAAATAGACTAACGAAATTTTTGAAGTGAAAACTTCTTTAGTATCGTAGTGATTTGAAACAAGATGAAACGAAAACGCGACACGACTTCAACTTGTTATAACTTTTTTGTTTTAATAGATAGATAAATGAAATTTGTACCGTAGATAGGTAATTAAATAAATTATAATTGTACAAAATTTCAATTAATTTCATATTCAAAATTCGGAGATAACGGTAAAAAGATGTTCTTTTCCAACACACGTTATATCTTTTGATATAGTGCACATGCAAATTTGGTTTAACTTAAATACGCATGCTGATAACATAACCTTTCATTTGATATATCACACATAACGTTACGTGCTCTACAAGTTACACAATTTTAAATTGAAATCTCAGTCTGGAAATTCGACATGGTTGACTTAAAAAAATTCTAACTTCTCTTGTAGACATCTTTGAAATAAGATTTATACATCATTATACAAGGTGAAACAATAAGCTTTCACATGGTATAAAATTTTTTACAAGTTGTCAAACAAAAAATTTATTTAATAGCATGAGAACATAAAAATTAATGTTTTTTTTGCTTTTTGGATGAAATTTTATCGAGTTTAAAAAATTCTAGCTCTTTTTGTAGATGTCTCATAGACTTGATCGATATATATATTTTGAGCTAAGACAATAAGCTTTCAGATGGTGTAAATTTGTATAGGTTGTTAGGGAAAAAAATGGATTTAATAGTGTGAGAAGATAAAAATACGTGTTTTTTCGCTTTTTTTGATGGAAATTGATCAAGTTCAAAAATTTCTAGCTCTTTTTGTAGATGTCTCATACACCTGATTGATATATATATTTTTAGCTAAGACAATAAGCTTTCAGATGATATAAAATTTATTTAGGTTGTCATAAAAAAAACATGGATTTGAAGGTGATAGAATAAAAATAGGTAGATTTTTTCTATTTTTTTTTGCAAGAAAAATGATTTTTTAAGGTTTCACTTCTACCACGTGTGAATTGCACACATGATTTTTTTTTTAAAATTATACATAGAATCATTATAAAATTAAAGCTACACAAAAAAATAAAATTATATATTTACATTATTTAATTAGTTAAAAAATACAAATTTAACATATTTTTGAATGAGTTTCTACTCAAATGGAAATTAAAATCTATATTATTTGACACAATATTAATCTCCCTAACACTGCGAGTCATAGGTTCATTAAACGCATAATTTACTCTATGAACGTTTTCGCGGAATAAGGTTCGAATTCTTAGTTCTCTAGAAGGAGCGTAAAGATCTATCAGCGATAACAAATAAGGACAATCAATATGATATGATAAAATATCACTGACAAAATTTATAGCAAACATCTTACGGCGGTTTTCTAATGTCTGTATACCAATAAGCTGACATCTAACGTTATACGAAGGCATTTCAATGTTCCAGCCTAGTTTGTGTACTACAAATCTTGTAAATTTTTTTTGGACATTTTCTATTCTTGTAATATGAACATTGTAATGAGGATTCCACACTACGCAGCAATATTCCAGGACCGATCTAACATACGAAACATAAAGGGCTTTTAGAGTGTATGGGTCCCTAAGACCAAACGAATTACGAAAAATAAAACCCAACATAGAGTTGGCTTTGTTCACCATGAATTCTGTGTGAAGTACAAAGTTTAGCTTGTAATCAAAAATTACTCCAAGGTCTTTTTTAATAGAAACTCTTTCAAGGACATGATTATGCATATTGTAATCGTAAACGATAGGTAACAAACGACGAGTAAACGAAACACATTGACATTTGGATATGTTTAGGGCTAATTGGTTTATATTGCACCAGTTGATAAGATTTTTAACATCATTTTGGAGAAGCGTACAGTCTGTTAAATTTTTTACACGTCTAAAAAATTTTAAATCGTCCGCAAACATAAGACACGTTGAGTTAGTAAGGACATCAGGAAGGTCATTTATAAAAATAAGGAACAGCATTGGACCTAAATGACTCCCTTGTGGAACGCCGGAAGTTACAGAAAAGGGATGAGAGATAATCGAATCAATTGAAACCATCTGGCTGCGT
Organism: Episyrphus balteatus; assembly: GCF_945859705.1. Lineage (NCBI taxonomy): Eukaryota > Metazoa > Arthropoda > Insecta > Diptera > Syrphidae > Episyrphus > Episyrphus balteatus. The sequence continues at coordinate 44,159,926 of NC_079136.1, forward strand.
CCTGTAAGATAAGCTGTCAGCCATTGAAGCATGTTGGAATGAAAACCTATGTTCTCTAATTTTTGTAATAAAATTTTATGATGCACCCTATCAAACGCCTTTGCAAAATCGGTGTAGATAACGTCCACTTGGTAACCCTTTTCTAATGAATTGAGAATACAATTCGTGAAAATGGTTAGGTTAGTGGAAGTTGATCTACCGGATACAAAGCCGTGTTGGTACGGGGATATCGTTTCTTTCAATATAAAATTCAATTTATCGCAAACAATTTTCTCAAATAATTTAGGAATTGAGGACAATTTACTTATGGGTCTGTAGTTTGTGATTTCCTGTTTTGGACCACATTTGTGAATAGGAGTAACGAAGGACGTTTTCCATTCTGGCAAAAATACACCATACTTTAACGAACTATTAAAGACAAAACACAAAACTCTAGATAGAGCGACGGAACATTTTTGAAGTTATACTTCTTATGGGAGGGTGGGTATGAAAATTTACTTTTTGACAAGAATGTCAAAGGGATTATGACGCGATCACCCTGGGTAGCAGGGCTGTCGTTTCACCTTTAGAGTAGGCAGTACTTTAGTATTTAAAAATGCAGTACGCCGCAGTACGGCAAACATAAAACACACAACACGTTGCAAGTAACATGTTTCATGTGGCAAGTTGCCTGTGGCAAGTTGCATGTGGCAAGTTACATGTGGCAAGTTGCATGTGGCAAGTTGCATGTGGTAATTTCCATGTGGCAAGTTGCCAGGGTTGCAAAAAGCTCACTTTTCAGCTCAGCTCACAGCTCAGCTCAAATTTGAGCTAGGTACCATAGCTTAGCTCATTTGAGCTGAGCTGAAAGTGAGCGCCCCAACTTCCAACGCCTATATCTCGGAATTTTGAATAAAATGAAAAAAAAATTTTTTGATGCCAAAAGGTAGCGGGGACTCTAACCTACATTTGGATACAACTCTCATCCCTGTAGGTCCACGCGTTCTCAAACCGGGAGAACTTAAAAGTAAAAAAAAATAGGCACGATTCTGAAAAAATAGGCATGATGTGGCGGTTTAACATGGAAGGCCATTTTTTAAAAATCTGAAAATGTGCAAAGCGTAGGCCCATGACAAAAGCTATCATTTGGCATCACTCCCAAAAATTGCTCTCAAGCGGTTTAGCTTTCAGGAGCGTTCAAAGATTCGGGGATTTTTCGAAAAAAAATTTTACCCCAACTTTCAAACGCGATTTTCTCGGAATTTTGAAAAAAATCGAAAAACCGGATTATACCACTATCGGCTAGCTGAGAATATAAGCTTTCATATGGCACCACTCCCCTGTCTCTAGATCAAAGCGTTCAGCTCCCAGAAGTTTTTTCGCGCCCCCAACTTCCAACGCCTATATCGCGGAATTTTGAAGAAAATGAAGATAAAATTTTTGATGCCAAAAGGTAGCGGGGACTCTAGCCTACATTTGGGTTCAACTCCCATCCCTGTACCCCAACTTTCAAACGTGATTTTCTCGGAATTTTGAAAAAAATCGAAAAACCGGATTGTACCGGAATTTTTTTTTATGATAAAAAAAGAAATATACCTATTACTAAAAAAATAGAAATATATTTACTATTAAAAAAACCAAGAGAAAAGATCACGAAAAATTATCTGTCTTATTTATAAAAATATCCATGTGTTAAAATAATTCCATTAATAACTAGAACCAAACATCTTAAGCTATGGTGTTTTATAAAAGTTTAAAATATCTTCATATTTCATTATTAGCTCAGGGAAATTAGTCAAAATATGGGCATGAAATCGCATTTTTCGCGGGACAAAATTTTTTTCATGAAATGTGTTCGGGTGGTTGTCCTTATCATAAAAGTCAATTTGTTGGGATAATTGGAGGTTGGGAACAGCCGCCATCTTGGAAAAGAGATTGGTATCGTTTTTATTGAATAGCTCCATTGTTATTCATTTTAACAAAAAATGACAAAGGTAAGACTTATTAACAATAAAATTATCTAAAAAATGATATACAAAACAATTCCGTGAGTTGATTAAATAAAATTTTATAGTTGGTCAAAGTGCGGGTTTGTATCGCAAGGTTGGGACAAAATGACATTTTTTCATATATCTGACGAACTTTCGATTTGTTTGGATAATTCTTCAAGAATGAATTGTAGAACTTATAATTACCTATAAAATGAGCCCACAATCGTTATTGTCACCATCGTATTGTAGAAGTAATCTAACTCCGAAACTCTCCATGTAAAAGTCAAAAGTAAGAAAAAAGCTGTTTTTTTGCTAGTAGGCCGAGAAAATTTTGGGAGTAGAGGTATAACCAAAATATAAGTACGCAGTTTTGCAGCCATACGCGTGTTAATGTCGATTTCGAAGGTCTGACAACTCTAATTTTGTGCTTTATACGGTTTTTGGGGGGTTAAATAACGTAAGTTTTCCAGATAATGTGAATGGGCTAAATGTATACTATTTGAAATTATAAATATACAAGCTGATGCTCTATTATTTTTCCTAAATCTGAACACCCCAATCTTGATGATGTGACCAATAGAACTATATACAAGCCGTTTATACGATTATGTTTTAGAAGCTTTTTTTGTTTAGATTTTTGTTTGTTTATTTGAATTGAAAAGCCTGATATGGTTAGTTAAAAAAGCTTATATCGTGAGTTCTATTAACCCCATAGCTATATACTTTCCAAATAAAAATCAATGTATCCTCTCACCCATCACAGCTCAGCTCAGCTTACTTTACCTTAGCTCACCCAACAGCTCAGCTCAACCATCAGCTCAGCTCAAATGAGCTGAGCTATGGTACATAGCTCAAAAGTGAGCTAGCTCAAAATTTGAGCTGAGCTGCGAGCTGAGCTCAGCTCACTTTTGAGCTTTATAGCAACCCTGCAAATTGCCTATTGCTACTACTAGTGCTGAATCATAAAATTACCATATCGCACATTTTATGCGCAATTCATTTACTTTCGTTAAGCATATACCGTACGTTCTGAACCGCACAACATGAGTAAATTTCACAGAATAAATTGAAAACTACATGGACGCAAGGAGGATGAAAGAATTAATTTATTGTTCACTTGATAAAAATGTAAAAAAACGAACTGTGGATTAATTAATTAAATAATAGATGTTAAAAATATCAAATGAAATTCATTTACATATACTGAATGAGAAGTATAACTTCAGTCGCGTGTACATGTGTACACACACTCTTTTTTTCAAAACAATAGGTGGAATTTCATCCGGACCAGAATTAATGTCTTCAGTTAGACCACATAGATCTAATTCCACATCCGATATGGTAACACTTAAATTACCTATGTTTAGACTATTTAGGGACTGGCAGAAAGAGGTGTTTGTGACATTACTAGAATCGATATAATTTGACTTAAAAAACTTAGCAAAGGCATCGCAAATTGATGGTAGACTTGTTAAAGTCGAACCTAAATATTGCATACTTTTAGGGAATCCATTTGATTTTTTTTTTATTTTTAATGAAACTCCAAAAACATTTACTATTGACTCTTAACTTGGATTCCATAGAGTAAATATAGTTTTTATATAAAAATTTATTTAGAACATTGAAATTCTTTTCTAATTCATCATAAATACTGCGCAAATTGGCATCAGAAGAACACTTTCGTAAACATTTGTATGCTTTATTCTTTTTATTGTTTAAATTAATTAATCGACCGTTATACCAAGGAGGCTTAGAAGCATTTTTCAATTTAGTTTTAGGAACGAATAGATCGATAGCCGTCTTAAGAGAACTAAGAAAATTGTTGTGAAAATTTGATAATTCACAAGATTGGATAAAAGTTGAAGGCAGTGCTAGATTATTATTGATATAACTCGCAATGTTACTGAAATTAGCTTTGGAGAAATTATATCTATATTGAAAAGGCATTTTTGGTTTGAAAAAGTTTAGTATTTTAAATTCAAAAATCAAAGCAATGTGATGTAAAGTGTTTGGAAATATTGGAAAAATAGAATTATTTACGAACAAATTTAAGTCTTTGTCTGCAAACAATAAATCGAGTGTTCTATTTAAACTATTTTTACAATTGTTCATTTGAATCAAATTAACAGTTAAAAGCGAATCAATAAATAAAGAATCACACTCATTATTTACATTAAAAGGAACTAGAAAACCTTCATCAGAGTCAAATACCCAATTTAAATTCGGCAAGTTAAAATCACCTACTAAAATGACATGCTGATTATTATTAAGCTTAGAAATATAATAAATACAGTTATTTATATGTTCTTTATACAAATCTATATGGCTCTTTGGCGGAATATAACTTACTATTAGAAAAATATCTTTTTTACAATTTAATGATTCCTTGATAATAATTTGATCAATGTCAAAAGATGAATTATTTGATGTTGGCAATGCTAATTCGGTACAGGCATATAAAAAGCGCACAGCAAGCAGCACCCCTCCTCCTCTTTCTAGTCCAGTGGATACAGAACATCTGTCTTTACGAAACACAGAGTATTGATGACTATTAAACATCTCTGCATTGTTGTGATTCTTGGTTAGCCATGTCTCGGTAAAAGCCATAGAGGAAGGAAGGGGGGTACGAGTCGGCTCTCTAGGTATTCCTTCCTCTATGATGACGATGGTGACGGTGGTGGTGATGGCTGAGACGGTGGCGATGGCGGTGGCGGCGGCGACGATAATAGCGGTGGTGTTGAAGGTGTGTATGAAGTAGCAGAAAGAGTCGATCTTAAGAATGGTGTGATGGGAGATAGCGATGATGACGAAGATAATGAAGGTGATAATGATGCCGACGATCATAGAGGAAGGAATACCTAGAGAGCCGACTCGTACCCCCCTTACCTAAAACACCCGCAAATTTAATTTCAGATAATCTCTCTTATTTTTCTCTTGTTTTCCTATCTGTGAATACGTGTGAAAAGTACAATTCGTTTAATACCTTCCTTTCACCAGTAGATGTCCTCACAAATTTTGAATTTAAACATGATTTTGGTTTGTACATGAACTTGAATAGCTCAAATAGCTCACTCCAGACACCCACCTTTCAATAAATTTGTACAGAAATAAAAAAAAAAGGTTCGTGTTTTGAATTTATTATATTATTTTTTTATGAATTTATTTCCTACTGAGCACTTAAATTGTTTTTAATTGTTTTGAGCTCAACTCCACAGTTGAATGTGTTGGTGCCATTTAAAATGCACGGGAAAACTACCACATATAAGCACTGTGGAGTTTTTTCTCTCATTGCAGCTTGTAGGGTGGAAGAGAAAAACCAACCGAAGTCGCGTCTCTAGGTATTCCTTCCTCTATGCCGACGATGGTGAAGTTGGTGTTTGGCAAATTATGGCTGATGTAAGAGACTCGGAGGCTCGGGTTGTATGGTTTGCGTTTTCTCTTTCCTGTCCAGAGTTAAAAAATATTTAACTTGAACATGAATGGGCCAGAGCGAAGAGTCCATGACTGTTGATAAATGTTCATGTGACACACTCAATTTAAATGTAACGAATTTAAGTTCAGAAACATTTGCATCCTTTTTTAATAACATAAAACATTTAAATGAATCTGTAGGAATGTTTGTTTTTGAAGATATGAATTTAACAATGTCATCGGGAGTAGTTGTGTTAGCAAAACGAGATAGATGAAGCCATTTTATTTTTGGTATAGCACTTAAATCTGTTGACGTATCGGTGCCAATAATTTTCATTTCTCTTTTCTTTTTTGGGGGGTTTTTTTTTTTACTCACAACAACAAACTCGGCGGTTTTAGAATCATTTTTATTTGAAGGTCCGGGATTATTATTATTTAATGAAGGGTCATTGATTGAGATAAATTCCATTTCTGAATTTTCAGTTAAATTGTTATTGACACCAGGCATATCACTATTTTCGCGATTTAAATCATTGCTATTGTCGATTTGACTTGGTGAAGAGTCAGACATGATTTTTTTCGCTAATTTGCGAGGTGGGGAATTCAACTGAGACACTTTAAAGGAAGAGAACTCTCTTTTGAGATCATTTAAACTCTCGGAAAGGTCATTAAAACTGTTAATAAACTGTTAAAGATTAATACTTTGACAAGAATTGCATTTCCAGAATAATCTTTTTTCGGCAATTATACCAAAATCGTTGTCACTTATATCGACACAATTTTTATGAAAAAAACGACCTCAGAAATATTCGCATTGTACGTATTTAACTTCTTTGGATCGTTTTATACTTTGGTCGCACTTAGCGCAAACTTTAGACATGGTGAAGATTAAATCAACCGACCTTGAGAGAAGTTAGTCTAAGACTAACTACTATATATCAAGTTATGCATTCGTACAAAAAAAAAAGTTGAGATAACATTTTTCCATGACATTACGATGGTAGACAATGCCAAAAAAGTGGGTCCCGGAAGTCCGTCTGTCTGTCTGTCTGTCTGTCTGTCTGTATAAGGAGCTACAGCCTAAACGGATGGACCGATTAATGTCAAACTTGGTATGTAGCGTTATTTGGCGACTCTCCAGAGGGGTTTTTGGAATTAATTTTTTTGGACCAAAAATAACGGTACTTGTCATATACTGATTTTAGTAAAATTGAAATATCTCAAAAACGGCTCCAACGATTTTGTTTAAAAAATTCAAATATTAGTTTTAAGCTGAGGTCTATATTTCAATGAAAATTTTTTTTTTCGAAAATCGTTATTAACGGTACCTGCCATAGAACCGTTTTTTTTCAAATTCGAATATCTCCGAAACTTCTTATTCGATTTCAACGAAACTTTTTGTGAAGAAGCATTTATATGATTTAAATATAAACCAAAAATTAAATTTCCAAAAAAATAATTTTTGGATTTTTAAAAAAATTTTGAACATTTTTTTTTGAAAAATCAAATTTTCGAAAACGGGACATTGAATTTTTTTGAAATTTTGTTTTTAGATGTTGATTAGTGATGTCTACAAAATGGCATTACAATTTTATTTTAAAACTTTTTTTCCAAAAAATTATTTATAAAAAATTGTTTTTTTAAAAAACGGCTCTAACGATTTTGAAAATTTTTTTTCTAAAAATGCACGTTAATATATCAATCAAAACTGCATACTTGTTTTGAAGGGCAATTTAATTTCTGATTTTATTTTATTTTTTTTTTTTTAACGAATTTTATTTTTTTTTTCCAAATTTCTATATAAAAAGTCTTAAAAATGTAAGCAACTTTAACTCCAAGAGCAAGTTCGTGCGACCCAGTCGTGCATTTTATTTTTTTAAATATTAGTCGAATTTCTTACAGTTTTAACTATTTGGCCTTACATTAGGTTTAAAATTATAGTTGAAATATTTAATGTATGTAAATAGCCAAAAATTCTAAAAAAAAGTACGACGAATATTAAAGAAAAATATTTAATGCACACATTTTCCATTGAATTTTTTTTAATGCAGACATTTTTTATTTGCATTTTTTTATTGCAATAAAACTTTTTTTTTAATGAAAAAATATTTTTTTTTGCCATTAAATATTTTTTTTTAATGCAAATATTTTTCAGTTGTAATATGTTTATTTTTTAATTTCAAATGCATTTTTTTAATTGATATTTTTACTTAGCTATTGCATTTAGTTGTACGCTGTACTAACTGTAAGAAGTTAGAAGGTGAAGGCAGTGAAATTTGTAAATCTTAAAATCAAGTCCCTTATTAAGTTTTAGAATATTAATTTGTATTTTTTCCTCTGAGTTATCACTTAAACCACTTAATTCCTTAGACGGGAAACATACAACTTTTAACGTTATACTTTTTCTTTTTAAAGGTCTTACCTATGATTGTTCCATAGTTTAGAGTCAAACCTCGGTTTTTTACCTATTTGACCCATTTTTTGCAAAAATTAAATTCTTAAAAGTTGTTCCTTAAAATATTCCAAATGCTTGAACAACTTAAATAATAATAATTAGTATTTTGCTTTTTAAGCTTTTATATATTTTTTACCTTTAAAAAAATTGTTCTAATAGATAATTGCTCCAAAAAAATTGAGTTCATAAAATTTTTATTTTTCGAAACTTTTTTCCTTGTTTTTTTTTTTTTTTTGCAAAATATTATTTTAAATTCGATTACAATCATACAAATGTACTGTATGTTGAGAGATATTTAGTTTTTTTTTACAATTAAGAGTGCTAATTGAAAATTCACTTTGAAAGTTCATGGTCATGTTTTTACTTTTTAAGAAAAATTCAAAAATTGTTCAAAGTGAAAATTAATTTAAAAAAAAATTGCTCTAATAAAAACCGAGAACTTGAGATTTAAACTAAAAAAAAACAATTTAGGCTACTTCTGTCCCACATTTTCCCCTGTTTTGGACATTTTAAAAATAAGAACAAGTTGATTCTTTTATTCTCTATAACGTATTAAAATCTTATCTATTTCGAGCATTTAACAATCCCCAAAAATTGCATAGCAAAATTATACCGCCTTACCATAAATTCGCTTATCAAAAATGCAAAAAAATATTTTATATCATACAAACAAAATTGTTCTCAATTCTCATCATAAAATAGTTCAAAATTTAGTTTTTAAAAATTCAGAAATAAAATACATAAAAATTTTGACGATGCAAAATTAGAACAATGCGGTACAAATATGGAACAATCTGGAGTAACTTTATAAAAATAACAATTTCAAATACCCAAATTCAAATTATGTACCAATTTTTTTTTTGTTTTTTTTATAATTTTTGAAAGCTTATGTGTGTAAATAAAAAATACTTACAAAAAAGTGCTATAATTCGAATTTATCAGTACCGCACCTCCGAACCTCATTGGTTTAAATATGTATTTAATATAGTTTGATGGATCCAGATTACCTATAATTATATTTTATTAAAATGCAATTTCAAATTAGCTAACCTGCTTCAAGGAAATCCTTATTCATATTTTATAAACTTAAGGTAGTCCTGCTGTTCTTACTTGTATAATAGTATAATAAAATCGTTTGCAATGTTAAGATAAAATAACGTAATCGGATTTATGTGTACAAGAGTAAAAACAAAAAAAAAAAAAAAAATGCATCTTATGTTTGTTTCTTGAATTCACAACATTATGGTAATTTAATAACTTTTTCCATAGAGAGCTGCACGAGTGTTGTGGGAGCATAAAAGCATTAGGTATTCTTATTGGAAATATGAAGATTGAGTGGCAGAACAAAACAATCTAATTAAGAGTCCTTATGCATTCTTGATATAAATTCCAAAATCTTATTATGAATTGGTTTGAAAGAAAGAGAAATGCAATTGCCTTCTTCACAAAACCAAAAGATGCAATATGAAAGTTTTTTTTTTTTTTCATGTTTCTAGATGCACAAGGACATTTTAGATGAATCTGATTTATTGCACGTGTCTGCACCGAGGATATTTTTCAAATTTCTCATTTGTCATGTCATGGTCTGACAAAACAAAAAAATCAATCTCGAGATAACAATCAGACATGACATTACAATGATAGAAAATGCACAAAAAGAAAGTTCAACAATTTCATCAATCAACACAGGAAGTCTTAATACAGGACAGAAAGAATTTGTTTCATCAGCATGTGATTTGCAATTGAATGATTTTTTATACAAAGACTAAAGAAAAATTCCTGGCACACAACTACACTACTCTAACAATAGCATTTTTCGAGGAAACTAACTTGGAGGCAGAGTTGTAAAAGGATGTGCAACAAAAGACCCTTAGCTATAAATACCTTTTATGAATATTTTTCCTACTTGAATTGGGAAATTTTGTCCGATACTCAGACAGTGAAATGTAAATATGTATTACTTCAAAGGACCTTTTAATTGTAATTCCAGAGTTTCTGTGTACTAAGTGAATTTTTTTGTGTAAGGCTTATTGCATTTTTTTTGTTGTATAAGTACCTTTATCGGGTCTGAAACTCGTGTACATCCTGGCATTTTATTTTAATTTTAACCCCAAAGGCATAATTTCCATTTTGAAAGAAACAAGACAGTTTTATTGAATAATAAAGTGTGTGAACAAAAGTTTCATGATCTACCGTAAGGATTCGGAGAAAAGGCACAATCTTATGTATATCGAATTGCTTGTTAAAAAGTAATTCGAAGCAAAACGAGGATGCTTGAGGTACTTTTCCCAACCATCAATTACTTAGATTGTCTTGTTGGAAAAAAAGTACATTTTATTGAAAAATGTTACCAGTGTGTGTGTGTAAAAAGCTATTAACAGTTTTTGAGTTTTTTTTTTGTGGTTTTTCAGTTCCATAAGCTTCACAATATTAGATTACTTTCTGGTTCATGATTTTAACCAAAACTTAAACCACTTTAATAAGCGGAAAGTACTTTACCTTCATACCAAACTTTCTTCTTTCTTAGAAGGTATTTCTGGTTTCTTGGAAAAAAAGGGGCTAGAGAAGTTTTGAATAATCTTCTTACAAGTAAAATACCCTGGGGATCTTTTAAACATCTCTAAATTATGAACGATGATGATAGTAGCTGTTATGAATGAGAGGATACAAATGTTCCTTAATTAAGTTATCTTCCGAACAAATGCTTGAGGATTAAGAAAAAAACCGAAATTCATTATCAAGTAACTTTATGGAAAAAAAAAGATATGATTTATTGTTATTTGTCTGACTTTTAGATTAAGATGATGAAATACTTTAACACAGGTTGATGAGACATTTATTAATGACAAAAAGGACTTCCCAAAGTTAAAAATTCCTTATATACGCTTTTAGCGTTTGTTTGCAAATTGGAATTTGAGGATTATTATTGTCATAAGCTAAATGAGATTGCACAGAATAAAAAAAAAAAAAAACAAAGAATTTAATGGTTCAGTGGCTTTATGGAAGTTTTATTTTGGTTCTTCTTCCTACGTAATGTCTGCAATTTTTGTTGGATTTTGCTACTTAATTTTCAGTATAATTTAAAAGTTATGCAACAACGTAAAACAACACAAGGTTGGGCGTCGTAATTTGTTTTTTTTTTGGACGAAAAAGAAAACATGTTCTTTTGTTTGTCTTTAGCAGTTGTTTTTGTTTTAATTCTATATATGTTTAAGGGATAATAACACTTTGTATAGACACAGAATAGGCAAATGTGAAAATTTTTAATGATGTGAAATTTTGTAAATGGCGGCGTAGTTCAGGATGATCGCAAAATCCTTCGGGCGACCAACTAACTCCTGCAGTTTTAAATGATTGGGCTGGAATTTTGTGTGGAGCTTAACAATACTATTCTCCAGTGAAGTACGTAGGATTTTTTTGGAATATTAAAATTTAACGATTTTATGGTCTTTTTTTCACCGTATTTTTTTTTTTTTTTTGGAATAAAATATTTTTTTGAAACTAATGCCATTTCTTTAAAAATCAATATTTCAAAAAATCCTACGTCTAGGAAATTACACAAAAATCATCTGTACCAAGTTTAATTGGAAACATTTTTTTACTTTGCTTAAAAATTTTGAGATGAACTTAATATCATTGTGTGGCCGACACGCACAGACCGACCGACACGATGCACGGACGGTATGATGAACTTTTTTGGACTTGAGACTTGAAAATGATGTTACATTCAGCATCATCGTATAGTGTTTGCGCAAAGAAGAATTACTCTGGTGTACACTCAGAGAAAAAATCCCATAAAATCAATAGGAAAACTATTGCTCCAATAGTTTTCTACTATTAAATTTGGTCAATGGGATTTGTACTATTATTTCAATGGTTTTCATACCATTATGTTTAGGCGATGTAAAATAATAGGTTCATACTATAAATTCAATGGTATATCCTTTAAAAGATTTCGAAATAAGAAATAAGAAATTTCGAAATTCGAAGTTTAAATAATTTCGAACACACACCTTAATGGTTTAATACTATTGAAACAAGAGTATGATACTATTGATATAATGGTATAAGACTATTAATTCAATGGTGGTATACTATTAATTGTATAGTACTTTACTATTAATTTAATAGTATCTTACCATTAATTTAATGGTGTAATACTATTCATTTTATTGTACTGTACTATTAATTTAATAGTATCTTACTATTAATTTAATGGTAGTATACTATTAATTAAATGGCAGTATACTATTAATTTAATAGTACTGTACTATTAATTTAATAGTACTGTACTATTAATATTATACTATCTTACCATTAATTTGTAATACTATTCATTGGATAGTACTGTACTACTGATTTAACAGTATCGTACCATTAATTTAAGGTAGTGTACTATTGAACTTTTATTAATATTCACTTAGCTTACCAGATGCCGAACTTATCCACAAATTGTTCAAAAAGAAACCTTATTAAATATGTAAACAGCAAAATTTGCAATTTTTTAAATTTCTTTTATTATAATTATATAACCATAACATTTTCTTAAATAATACTTTTAAATGTTAATTCATTTAATTAAATAAATATTATTTTATTAGTCTCAACACTTTTAAGATACTTGAATAAGATTAATTCAAATTACATAATTCAATTAAGTAGATTAAATTTTTTTCAGTCTAAAAACTTTTAAGTTATTTGGTAAGAAATGGATATGAATTGGTGGACTGTCGAAATACGTTATAGAGTGCCAAGACATTTGTTTTTTGTTTTACATTTTTAACTCTTTAAATTATGATAACAGCTTACACGAGCTTAAAAAAAGGAACTTAACAAATGAGGATAGAAAAAATTGAAATGGGCAAGGAAGCAGTAAGTCTTAAACAATGTTAATAAAAACAATTTAGTGTTGTTTTAAGCTATAAATAAGATTACTAATGTTCGCGTTAGTTGGCCCACAAAAATTGTAGAAAAAACTTTCAATAAATAAATAAAAGTTTTTGCCCTCTTTCGGATAATTGAAATTCATAACATGAAAAAGTTTGAATATAGAATCTAAACATTTAAGAAAACTATCAAATTTATAATAGATATCGTCATAAAAAGTGTAAAAATATTCCAAATCTGCTTATATTTACCTATGATTATAATAATTGGCTGAAGCGTAAGACTTCTGGACATGTATTTTTGCTTTAAACTCTCAATTTTAAATTTCGAATCTGCAACTGATGAGCTCATTAGGAAGCTTAATTCCTGGGCGTCTTTTATAGTTGGCTTCCATTTACTTTTTTTAGCATTTTGTTTGCCAACTGTAACCACAGATGGTTTCATAATTTGGTGAATAAGTGACGAGATTAAGAAGTCTCGAGAATCTGAAGAAAAGAAAAAAAGAAAATAATTTAAAAATGGTTATATATTTTTAATTGCTTTTAAAAACCGGCAAAATATAATTTTTACAGAAAAAATTATTATATACATATATTATTATATACCATGATCAGTCCCATGAACCTTTCTCCTTCACTTGTTTTTTTTTATAACGGGAACGATTTGTTTTATGAATGAAGGCGAGTTTGAAAAGTTGCGATTGATTGTTTGGTTTCAGGATATTATAGTCGATTTCAACCTGGAAGTATGTATTTTGGAAATAAAAATTTAATGTTAATATTTATTCAGATTTCCAAGTGAAATTATATGAATGATAACTTACAAGTGTATGTCCGAGTGATGCTTTTCTTCATCATAAAAGTTAAGTATGCTTTGACCCCTCTCTGTCTGGCTTAACAATTCTTTCAATGTGTTGTTGTCGAAAAAGATCGAATCATTTTCAAAAGATCGATGTGAAGATGAGGGTGAACTTATATTACTATGTACTGAACTGGAATTCGGTTCTAAGTAATTTGACTCAATCCAGTTCTTGCATGCCTCAGAAATATTTTTCGGTGGCTAATTAAAAAAAAAAAAAAATTAAGCTTCAAATCAAGTTATCATTCAAATATATTGTAGGTACATACATTCTTTCTCCAGAAATTCAAATGAAACTTAAATTTTGCCCTTGTGCCTAAGAGAGGAGCTGGAAATAACTCGTTTATTTCCGATTCAGTTGCAACCAAAAGGCTCTCCAAGTCGAAACCATTGTCTTCAATGCATGTGAAATGAGTTTATTTTTAAAAATTTGGGAATAGTTTTGAAGGTACCTGCCACACGCTTAAACACAATTTCGTCGAATCCAAATTTTTCGCAAATTAATTCCTTAAGTTCATTTTGCTCGCTTGCGTTGTTTTGCATTCCAAGAGATGATGCATCGAGAATAATGCTGCCCTCCACATGTATGGTTTGTTCATTTTCTAATTCGCATTCATTTTCCATAAGCAATAAATTGCCAAGTGCACAGGGATCCATAGCTTTTTATAAATAATAATAGAAAAGGGTTTTCAATCGAACACTTTCTTTTATACTAGCGGAAAAATGAAGAATTTTTTCATGTTTTTCATGTGGCTTTTTATCCGTCAATAATGGTCCTTAACAAATTTTTATAAAAAATCCTTAAAATTTGAGATCTTAAGATGGAAAAAAAATTGAGACAACTTGTGAACCCCCAATTTCAATGATTTTTTTATTTAGCTCACTACTATGCTCTGATCAATCTATAAAATTAAAAATGTCTGCACGCACGGACAATAATGAAACGAATGTGGAGAATTCCAACAGTAAAAAAAAAAAATATTACACATTTTAATCGGTTACCATTGAAGTTAATGATATATACTATTATATGTCTGAAGTTTTAATGATTTAACTTTAAGGTTAATGGTATATACTATTAAAATTGTTCACTAATGGTATTCGTACCATGAAAATATAACGGGACTCTGGCGGCGTCTGATATTATAGCATTTTAGATTATTGAAAAATTATTAGCAAAAAACATTGAAAAACCTTTTATTTTAAGACAATTTAAAGTAAGGAATACTACCTTACTTATTTTTGATTGAAATATGTAGTATACGTAGTTAAAATTTATATCACTTTTTTTTATTTAGCTCACTACTATGCTCTGATAAATTCTATAAGTTTTTGAAAAGGTCTGCACTCACGGACATTAACGAAACGAATGTGGAGAATTTCAAGAATTTTTAAAAAAATATTCCACATTTTAATCGGATACCATTGAAGTTGATGGTATATACTATTATAAGTCTGAAGTTTTAATGGTTTAACTTTAAGGTTAATGGTATATACTATTAAAATTGTTCACTAATGGTATTCATACCATGAAAATATAACGGGACTCTGGCGGCGTCTGATATTATAGCATTTTAGATTATTGAAAAATTATTAGCAAAAAACATTGCAAAATCTTTTATTTTAAGAAAATTTGAAATATTTTCGATTGAAATATGTATTACGTAGTTAAAATTTGTATCCCTTTTTTTGTATTTAGCTCACTAATATTTTACTTACCTTCCATTACTTACCTACGCAATTTGAGAAAAATTGTAATTTCATTAACATGAACTCCGACAATTAAAAACTCAATGCTTAAGCCCGTCAGCAAAGATAAATTGCGATTAATTTTCGAAAATATACTATTTTTTTATTAATTTTATATTTCATATTGATTGTATATATATGTATTACTTTTACTTGCTCTACCTATAGAAGTTATAGTCATAGAGCAAGTATTGCAACTGCAGTTTTTGAGATTTTATTTTCCGGAACTCTGCGATGAAATATATAGGCCCTTCGTTGACCTACATATGTCTTTTTCTTTTCAAAGGCAAATGAAACGGCTTGGAGGATTTAGTTGAGATTTAGTACAGGTGAAATTTTTGATAAGGTCTAGGATTTCTTTCTTAAATGTTCTCGAATTTAAGGGTCACCATACATCAAAAATGTTTTCTCAAAAACTGCTAAACGATTTGGATGAAATCCTGTGGGTGTTCTTAACTCTTTCAAATACACCTTGTTAAAAAAAATTTGATCAGAATCCGTCAGGTCGTTTTTGAGAAGAAAATGATCTGTTAAACTTCATGTGAACGTAATTCACCCACAAGCTTAGAAGCTTGAATCCGTCATGATGGAGACATTTCACAGTCATTCACCAAATTGCAACAGGTATGCGCGACCTTTCCGGCTTAGGTACTTAAATTGTGCCGACCAAGCGAATCTTATTCATCTTAACTTTATCTTTAATTCCTCATTCAAAATTTTAGTGGGCGCGATGACGGGAATTTCTTGTTTGGAATAATAAATATTAATAAAGGAAAATTATTAGAAAATGAAAATTCTTTCACTCGAAGGAATTTTGGATAATGAAAGCAAGTACGGGTTACAGAGTCGTGCATTTCCTTATTTACTTATAATTAAATCAAATGCTATTCCTAACTCGCTTATAACTTTGTTAATGATTGAAATATACATATATACATATAAAGTAATCTACTGTTAGTTACAGTAGTTTGTCGCCTTAATATCTCTTTTTCTTAAAAAAAATCTTCATATAAGTATAATTTTACTTCTATACATGATTTTTATTAATGTATAAACTCTGTCGTGTTACATTACATTCCTGGCAATCCTGAGATATTGGCAATTCTTTTTATTAGATTAATAATAATTCATAACATAATCAACAACGTGAATAATCCTATTAAATTTGTGTAGCTATGTTTAAATATTCAATATTAATAATATTTTTGAACTATAAATTTTAGTCTAAAATATTTATGAAACACTCAATATGACAATACTAAAATAAGAATGTATGTTTACGATCGAAGCCAATGGTACTGTACTATTAGTATATACGATTAAAACCAATAATACTTATCTTATTAAATCATGAAATATCTAATATAATCCACCATCAAAAAATACTTTTCGAAGTTCGAAAGAGTTAAAAGTACTGTACTATTAAAACTGTAGTATATACGATTAAAACGAATGGTACTTGTCTTATTAAATCATAAAAAATCTAACAGGATCCACCATTAAAAATTACTTTTCGAAGTTCGACAGAGTTAAAAGTACAGTACTATTAAAACTATAGTATATACGATTAAAACCAATGGTATTTGTCTTATTAAAACGAAAATTATCTAATGGGATACACCATTACAAATTATTTTTCGAATTCCAAGACAGTTAATAGTACGATACTATTAATACAATAGTAAATACCATAAGTTTAAATAGTATTTACTATTAAATCAATAGTTTTTGTCCTATAAATAATAATAGTTTCAAAACTATTAATACAATGGTACAAAATTATTGAAATACTATTAAAAAGAGTCTTTTTTCATTAATGGTAGTCCCATTACCGACTTATGGGATTTTTTTCTCTGAGTGTAGCCCAAATTGTTTACATTTTTTTATATTTTAAAAAGGATCACACTTTTGCTTTTATTTATTTATTTGGTCCAGAAAAGTAAAGAATACAAATTATTTTCGCTATTTTATTTATTTAGTCAAAATAACTTTGAAGACGACGTAAACATTTGTGGTGCACCGAATTTTTCATTCAAAATTAAATGGTGCGACCGTGGTGCAGTCGTAGAGTGGCGGAGGTGCACCGAATTTTGCATTCAAAATGAAATGATGTGGACGTGGTGCAGCGATAGTGCGGCGCGGTCAAAAAGTGGTGCGGACGTGGTGCAGCGGTTGGTGCGGCGGAATTCCATTTTTACTCCGGCAAATAATTTTATTTTTTATTTTTCTCCAAACTTGTATGTTGAAATTTTAAAAACATTGTTATCCTTTAAAAAGTTTTGTCTGTAAATTTTGAATAAAATCGATTCAGTCTTTAACGAAATATGTATACGCAAATAACCAACATTTTAGTAAAAAAAAAAAAGAAAAAAAAACTGCAATGCCATATCTCAACTCTCCGAATTAAAAAAGAAATAAAAACTTAGTAAATCAAATTTAATCGAAATCCTTAGAGCCGTTTTTGAGAAAATTGTAATAAGTTCTAAGCAAGATAATAAAAAACAACAAAACTAAAAAAAAAAAGAAAACCAAACTACCTACAAAAAAAAGTAGTCTGTATCAAATTTCAAGCAAATCAAAGTATTGACCTTGAACCGCAAAATAGTATAGAGCGTAAACATATTTATAAATAATTTTTTTTCTGAGCGTTGTAGTTTACCTCTAATTTTAATTAATTACTATATATGTTCACCTTTGTGGTTTCATTTACACAATATCTATTTGCAAAACAAAATGGCAGAATCAATGATGAAGAAAGACTAGACCATCAAAGCCAAAGGAAGACAAATAAATTACTAAACAAAAAATAAGAATCTCATTTGTCTATTTTTAGCAACAACTTTTCATTCACATTCAAACTATGTAGTTACCTAAAAAGTAATCGACACTCATAACAAAATAAAGAATAAAAAAAAAACAATCCATCTTTTGCTTGGAAAACCAAACATTTACTTGGGTTTCAAAAAAAATCCTCTTTTTTTAAATAAACAAAAGTTTCTTTATCTTTTTTTTTTTTTTTGTTTATGTGTACTTTCGTCAATAGAAAAACTCCCTTAAGTAAAAACACATTTCTAAGAAAGACGCCTTAAAGGACTTAAGTTTGTTTTACCCCCATCTTTGGTTGCAAACCAATCGATAAATTTATTATTCAGATGCTTAGAATAATTGTGAGTTCAACTGAAAAATGATTTTATTGAAATAAATTCTCATACCTAGATCAAAATTATCTAGAAAAAAATTCTGCTATCTCGAAAATCGGATTATAGGTACTCTTCAAAAAGTTTTTTGATATCACTTTTAGGTTTCTTCAAATCCTATCACAGAATGTTATTTTTTGAGATATTCTAATCTCAGAATATGTCACTTTTTTCATTTTGTTTTCTTTCTAAGAAATCCTACTTTAAGTTAAGAAATGGTCAGGTATGAGAGGGTTGTTCGAAAAACACACTCAAAAAAAAAAATATAGAAACCACATGTCCTTTCCATTATAGTCAAAAAGTCTATAAGAGAAAAAATCACATATGTAGCTCTCACGGTAAATCTAATCCTAAGAATTTTTTGACCGTAAATTCGTATGTAGGAGTTTCTAAAGCATATCGGTCAACAAAATTGAGTATGCTGTTGTCATGCTTGTGTTGTAGCAGTGTCCAATGCTACATTTCTTCTGGTCTGTTAGATTTATCTTTGGAGTAGATTATGTAAAAAAAAAAATGATATGGCAGAAAAAAAGATGTCCTCTGGCAATAGACTACAACAACACAAATCTATCCTAATACAGTGTTAAAAATTCTGTAGCAGTTTTTAATACAACCTATCAAAACAAAAATTTTATTAGTTTTTAATATTGCGATTTTATTACACAGTTTTTAAATATTTTTTTTTTTTTTATTAATTTCAAATACAAAAAATTAAAATGTATTAGTTTCAAATACAAACTATTAAAATGTATTCAAAAATATTGTTCTGTACTAAACAACCTAAATCTAACTTGCCTTAAAAATCATTCATTCAAATTTATCAAAATTATCAATTATAATTTTTATTCACAATTACCAAACATTACAAATCATACACTATGAATTCTTCTTAAAATTTAACTCAAATCAAAACTGTAACTTATTTTTTTGCTAACTTGAAATCTAATGTAAAACTCTTGTTTGTATTTGAAAGCACAGTAACTTAATTTTCGCTCTTCTTTTTGTGCGTATATTCGTTGCACCTGCAAGCATAAAATATTTCAAAGCATCTTCCCTTTTGAAGCGAACCACCAAACAGAGCAGACCTTTCTTGGAGCTGGTAACAATTATCGAATTAAATAAACATTTATATTACATATGAACTTATTATCGTTGCCTTTACATTCTGTGCATTTTGTATGGGAAGATTTTCTGCTCGGGCTTCGCTGTGAATCATCATCAATAAAATTACAGTCCACTATTCCTAAACATCAGAATGATCCTTCTAAGCCGAATTAAGTGAACAATTTCTTAATTTAAAGACAATCGTGTTTCTGAAATTCGTGAAATTAAAACTATAAAAAGTGTTAAAGACTACGTCGAATTACATATATATGTATGGATGAAATGATGTGATGTTTTTTATATATATGTAATCCGTAGCTCTATAATACTTGGTAGTGCTATTACATATATTTATTTAATTTTTTTTTGTGCTGTACCTACGATTTATCGAACATTGAATCAATAACGGTACAGTTTAATTAAAACTGTTTTGCACACGTTTCTGCATTAACATACGAACTCATACGAACATATTAATTTTTTTTGTTTGGTTTTAATCGAAAATTGAATTATAACTGCGATGGCAAGTGCATTAAAAGTTAAGTGCGGTAATGCAAAAGGGCGCTTAACTCGGGCGGCAGCATTTGCAGAAGCGATTGATGAATCTATAACAATCGAAATGCTTGAGATTCGGTTAAATAAACTCGAGACCACATGGTCTGAATATTCATCTCTTCATAACGAAATTCTTGAAAAAGCTGAAGATGAAGAAGTTAGTGAATTAGAATCTGAATTTTCGGAATACGAATTAAAATATTTTGTTTCAAATGCCGAGCTCGTTAAAGCCATTCGCGATAGGGAAAAAACTTCCACCAAACCAGTGGAAGTTCTTGATAATTCTTCTGCGTTTAATCGCTTAGCTGAGCAACAATCAGCCTTTCTCGAAAAAATTAATTCGTCTTCGCCATCGTCAAATAATTCCAATACTTCTAAATTTCCGACAATCGTTGTGCCACCATTCAGTGGATGTTATAAAGATTGGCCTTCGTTCAGGGACATATATCTGGGTTCAGTCGACACTAAGGTGAATCTTAGTCCGACCCATAAATTTCATTACTTGAAATCCTATCTGCGTGATGACGCAGCCAATCTTATAAAACATTTGAAAATAAATGACGCAAATTATTCGGAAGCTTGGGATCGCTTAGAAAGACGGTACGATCGAAGCCAATTGATAGTTCAATCTTTTATTGAAACTTTTTTGTCACTTCCTACTGCAAATAACTCTAATGTTCAAACTTTAAGAAAAATTTCTGACGGTGCCGATGAAGTTGTGCGTGGTCTTAGTGCGTTGGATAAGACAGGTCGTGACCCTTGGCTCATTTATTTATTGTTAAACAAACTTGATTCGGACACCAAGCAAGCTTGGGCAGAGAATATCGGTTCTCGGGAAGACGTTACTATAGTCGAATTACTAGACTTTTTAGAACTACGGTGCAATGCCTTTGAGGCTTGTCAATCACTTTCCAGTCGGTCGGGTTCATCGCGTACAAAGCAATCAAACAATATTCGAGCTCATCTTGCTGGGCCTTCAGACTCAATTTCGAAATCCAAATGCCCAATGTGTCAAGACAATCATGTCCTTACTCAGTGTACAAAATTCGTCGCGTTAGACATTGACTCTCGTCGAAGTTTTGCGAAGACAAACTCGCTTTGTTTTAATTGTCTTAAAGCTGGACATTCATCGCAAAAATGTTTTTCTACTTTTCGCTGTCGGGTGTGTAGATCACGCCACCATTCGTTGGTGCATCCTGATGATGCAGCAAATACAAATCAAGTTTCGTTAACGGGTTCTTCTAACCAAACTCAATCTTCGTCATCAACCTCCGCTCAATCCAACACCACCGAATCGCTCGTTAGTAATCATTCGCTTGATGTTAGTCGTCCTAAGAAAACTCTTTTACCAACTATCTTGGCTAGAATTCAAGACAATCAAGGAAATCTGATAGACTGTCGTGTTCTTTTAGATTCCGGGTCACAGTCTACATTCATTGTTGAATCTTTCGCTCAAAGACTCGGTTATCATCGTAAGCATTCAAGAATTCCTATCCTCGGTCTATCGTCGACTGAAGTTGGATATACAAAGGGCCTCATCTCACTAAATCTTCGTTCTCGTGTCAATTCTTCTCACTTATTCGTTGATGCCTTTATACTCGATAAATTAACTTCAAACTTACCAACCAAATTGATAGATGTTTCCTCCTGGTCTCATATTCAAAACCTCGACCTTGCTGATCCTACTTTCAATGTCGCCGCCCCAATCGATGTTCTTCTCGGTGGTGACAAACTTTGGAGCATTCTCAAAGATGGACAAATTCGAGGTCCCAATGGATGCCCAATCGCACAACGCACTTCGTTTGGATGGGTCATAACCGGACAATTTTTTGAACCAGAGGAATCGAACCATTTTATCTCATTTCACTCTTTACTCGATTTAAGTAATTTGATGCAACGTTTCTGGGAAGTTGAGGAGGTTTTCCCAGCAAACAGTTCTATCGTTTTCGACCAGGCCGAAGAACATTTTCAACTGACTTTCTCTGGATCTCCTGACAGGAAGTATGTTGTTCACCTTCCTTTTAAAACTCCAAATCCATCTTTCAAAAATACTCTTTCGCTCGCTGTTTCTCGCCTATTCGCAATGGAACGTCGGTTCGCTCAAAATTCGAAACTGAGAGACTTGTATTCTGATTTCATGCGGGAATATATCGGCTTAGGCCACATGATTCGAATTCCTCGTGACGAAATTAAGTGTTCTAACGGTAGATGTTTTTATCTACCACACCACGCGGTGCTAAAACCAGACAGTTCGTCTACTAAATTGCGTGTCGTTTTTGATGGCTCTGCCAAAGACTCCACTGGTAACTCGTTGAACAATGCATTGTTGATAGGCCCTCCTATTCAACGGGACTTAATAGGTGTTTGCTTGCGGTTTCGACAACATCCCTTCGTTTTTACTGCCGACGTCGTAAAAATGTTCCGTCAAATCTGGGTAGATGACTCCGATTGCGATTACCAACGCATTGTTTGGCGCGACTCTCCCTCAAAGGAAATCGAACATTTTCGGTTACGCACTGTAACATATGGTACAGCTTCCGCTCCGTTTTTGTCAGTTCGGGTTCTGAAGCAGCTTGCTGAGGACTATAAATCAGAATTCCCGAATGCAGCGCGTGTTCTACTGGAAGACGTATACGTGGATGACGTTATGACGGGAGCAAAGTCACCCAAAGACCTTATCGAATTGAAATCCGAATTAGTCACTCTTCTTTCCATGGCCAACCTTGAGCTGCGGAAATGGAGCTCCAATTGTTGGCCACTCCTAGCTTCTCTTCCTAAAGAGCAATGTGAATACTCTTTTTACGACACTGAACGTTCAAATTCGTATATTAAGGTGCTTGGAATGCATTGGAATCCATCAAACGATGAATATTCCTTTCGCATCTCGAAGTCTCTTCCAACCATTTCATTGACAAGGCGTTCGCTGTTGTCTGAAGTATCACGAATATTCGATCCGTTAGGACTGTTGGCACCCTCAGTTGTACTTTTCAAAATGCTCTTTCAGGAACTCTGGTCCTCGAAGTTAAAGTTGGGATGGGACGACCCGTTGCCTCCAGAGTTAGCTGATCGTTGGGATAAATATCGGAAGGAAATCTGGTTTTTTGAGCAAGTCCAAATACCTAGAAACTTGTTTACCTCTTCCTTCGATGACATTGAACTGCATGGCTTCTGCGATGCATCCACGCTCGCTTATGGTGCCGTCCTGTACACTCGCTGTAAAGTTGCTGAAGGAAAGTACAACATAACAATTGTCGCTGCCAAGACCAAAGTTGCTCCGTTAAAACCGGTGTCCATTCCACGTCTAGAGCTGTGTGGGGCCTTGCTGCTGACTCGCTTGTTAAGTCTTGTTAAATCGTCGTTTTCGTACAAATTCACAAACATAGTGGCTTGGTGCGATTCCGAGATCGTTTTACACTGGCTATCATCTCCTCCTCGTCGCTGGGTTACTTTCGTTGCCAACAGAACCGCTGCTATACTGGAAGTTACACCAAGAAGTTGCTGGCGCCATATTTCATCAGAGTCAAATCCAGCAGATTGTGCGTCGCGCGGTGTTATTCCGTCTAATCTCCCGAACCATCCCCTTTGGTGGACTGGCCCATCATGGTTGTGTCTGGAGGAAAATGCATGGCCTGAACAAAAATTCGTGACCTTACAACAAGAAAACAACGATATATTACTCGAGCAAAGACTATCTCCGCTCCAAGTGCTTCAAACCTCAGCGGAAAATTTTGATGTCATCGATCACATAATCAGCAAGACCTCGTCGTGGTTTCGAATGCAAAGAATACTCGCGTACGTCATTCGCTTTATATTCAATTATCTGTGTGAAAAATCTAAACCTAAACGTCAGCGTCGTACCTCGTATCTAACTCTTAAAGAAATTCATGTCGCCAAAACAACCATAATTAAATCGGTCCAACTAACATCATTCAGTGAAGATATTCGTACCCTAACACTCAAAAAAGAATTGCCCCTGAAATCCAAACTGCTCAAATATTCCCCATTTCTCGATAATAAAGGTCTGCTTAGAGTAGGAGGAAGAATTAAAAATGCCAATATATCTTTTAACATTAAACATCCTTATATTCTTCCAATTAATGACTTTTCTCATCTTATTATAGAAGATATTCATAAGAAAAACTTACATCCTGGAGTCTCCGCAACGTTCGCAATCGTTAGACAGCAGTACTGGATCCTGGGTTCTCGAAATCTCACCAGAAAGATTGTTTTCAAGTGCACTACATGCTTTAAATTGCGAAAAACAACTTCTTCGCAGCTAATGGGTGACTTACCATCGCAACGCGTATCACAAAGCCGTCCTTTTTCACACACTGGGTGTGACTATGCTGGGCCGCTTTGCATAAAGCTGTCCAGAGGTCGAAATCCAAAAACTTCAAAGGCATATATCTGTCTATTTGTGTGTATGGCTACGAAGGCTATACATTTGGAGCTAGTGAGTGATTTGACCTCTGACGCATTTCTCGCAGCTTTTCGTCGATTCGTTTCCCGGCGTGGACTTTGTTCGAATGTGTATTCGGATAATGGAACCAACTTCCAAGGTGCACGTCGGTGCTTGAACGAGATGCACAAGTTAGTCATATCAGAAGCATACAACGAGGCTGTTGCAACATCACTTGCGAAGGACAATGTAACCTGGAACTTTATCCCTCCATCGTCCCCTCACTTTGGTGGATTGTGGGAGGCTGGAGTAAAGTCGGTAAAGTGTCATTTGCGACGAGTAATTGGAGCATCCATCCTTACATTTGAAGAAATGTATACGGTGCTCACTCAAATTGAAGCTATCTTAAATTCTCGTCCTCTTTGTGTGATTTCAGATAATGACTTAAATCCATTAACACCCGCTCACTTTCTTATAGGTGAACCATTTACTGCTGTTCCAGAGCCAACAACGCTGTCCACGCCTTTGAATCGCTTGTCGCACTGGAACCATCTACAAAATATGGTACAAGGCTTCTGGAAACGGTGGCATGTGGAATATATCACCACCCTACAAGAACGATCGAAATGGAAGACGGCAACTCCGAATCTCAAACCAGGGGACCTGGTAATAATTAAAGAACCAAACCTTCCGCCAACTAAGTGGCTTCTTGGCAAAATCGAAGCAGCAACCCAAGGGACTGATGGCCGAGTACGAGTTGCTACTGTAAAGACGAACAGTGGAACATTTGTTCGTCCAATTACCAAACTTGCCCTACTACCCATATCCTGAAACTCGTTCCAGGGGGGCCGGGATGTTCTGTACTAAACAACCTAAATCTAACTTGCCTTAAAAATCATTCATTCAAATTTATCAAAATTATCAATTATAATTTTTATTCACAATTACCAAACATTACAAATCATACACTATGAATTCTTCTTAAAATTTAACTCAAATCAAAACTGTAACTTATTTTTTTGCTAACTTGAAATCTAATGTAAAACTCTTGTTTGTATTTGAAAGCACAGTAACTTAATTTTCGCTCTTCTTTTTGTGCGTATATTCGTTGCACCTGCAAGCATAAAATATTTCAAAGCATCTTCCCTTTTGAAGCGAACCACCAAACAGAGCAGACCTTTCTTGGAGCTGGTAACAATTATCGAATTAAATAAACATTTATATTACATATGAACTTATTATCGTTGCCTTTACATTCTGTGCATTTTGTATGGGAAGATTTTCTGCTCGGGCTTCGCTGTGAATCATCATCAATAAAATTACAGTCCACTATTCCTAAACAAATATTGAAATATAAAAAAAATTTGAATTAAAAACTAATTCCTTTGCAAGTAAATTATAACTTTATCTGGTTAAGAATTGAAATTAAATAATCGTCTTTTTTTTTTTTAATACCGAAAATCAAATTTTAATCAAACTGTATCAAAAACGTAAACGAAAATGGAAGCCATTTCATTTAGGGTTATCGCTACCAGAAAAAGTACCTATATAAAATATTTTGGTTCAGAAAAATGCAATAGGTAACATTTTTTCTGATAGAAAATAAACAATTAAAAATGTGAATTTGCACTATTTTGAAGGTGCTTTGAAAATTTTTATCTCTCGATCAACTGGTATTAAGAAATTTATTTTCTTATATTCTTATAGGAAATTGAACGCTCTACAAAAAAGGTCTTGCAAATTTCTTTCGTAAACATCACCGTTCAAAAGTTTTTAAAGCTTGAATTTTGACTATTTTATGGAAAACTTCGGTTTTCCTTAGGAATTTTATAACTCGTAAAAAAAAAAAAATTTTAAGAACTCCGCCATTATTTTATTTGTAGGAAATTAACTGCTCTACAAAAATGATCTTGTGTAATTTGTCGATTAAATTAAGCGTGATAAAGATATTCGTCGTCAAACTTCAATGCACGCAAATTTTAACAGTTTTTCATTAATAATTCGGAAAATTTTAATTGAGTCTATGTTTTTGGGGGAAATGTATACAAATTTGAGTTTCTGTCGTAAAAGTGAATATTGTAAAGAAGTTTTTTGTTCGTTTATAAATATAATAGGTATTTACTAACTTAAAATCCCGGTGGTGATATTTTTATTTTTTAAGTGTGTGTTATATTATAAATAAATTTCAAATACAGTTTTATTTATTATTCATTAATCTATAGTGGATAAGGATATTCGTTTCATTGGTGTACCTATGCAAACAATTTTAGAACGTAAGTTACAAACAATTAAAGAAGTTATGAGTGTTAAAGTTTTCAATTAAACAAAGTGCTTAAATATCGGTTGAACAAGTTATTGAATTGTGGAAAAAAAAAATCAGATTCCAACTACTAAAGCTCGAAATGCAGTCAAAAAGCTAATCCGTTATCATTCTCTTTGGTTGAAATTGCAAAAAAGCTTAAAAAAAAACATCATTACAAAACCTACATGAAAAGAGATTTCAAACTCAACTTGAGGAACTATTTGACATTTTAAATAAAAAGTCTTTTAATGGCCTTGATGACAATATTAAAAAATTGTACTTAAATCAAAAGCATTCTACACGAATAGAAGTTCTTTCTAATGAATCTAACTTATCTATCAATGTGATGGAATTAAACGAAAGCAGTATAAGTGTCTAGTACATTAAAATTACAAAATGTTTGTTGTTTATCCTTAATTATTTGAAATCGAGATAAAAATAAAAGAGGTTGTCTGTAAAGCCGGTTTACGAACGATGATTTTACATGATAACGTGTCGTCGTCAGAAAACAGGTTGTGTGCTTTTGTTTAAAATAAGTCAATTGAAGAGTTTACTTATTTCAAACAATCGTAATTTACAAGAAAACGCTAAAAAAAAATTCCTTTTTTATTTTCTCATTATATTAATTTTTTTATTTTAAAAGCTTACAAAAAAAATTATGCAATTTAAAAGCCAAGTATTACTTCTTAAGAATAAAACCATTTTTAAGTTTTTACAATGCGCAAAAAGTATAAAAATAATTTATTGAAAACAATCATTTTCATCAAAAAAAAGCAAAAAAACACATGAATTTTTATTTTCTCACGTCATTAATTCCATTTTTTTCCCTAACAACCTATAAAAAATTTTATACCATCTGAAAGCTTATTGTCTTAGCTCAAAATATATATATCGATCATGTTTTATGTTCTCACGCTTTGGAATCAATTTTTTTGTTTGAAAACCTATACCATGTGAAAGTTTATTATTTCACCTTTCATATGACCTATCAATC
The DNA here is from genome assembly GCF_945859705.1 of Episyrphus balteatus. Lineage (NCBI taxonomy): Eukaryota > Metazoa > Arthropoda > Insecta > Diptera > Syrphidae > Episyrphus > Episyrphus balteatus. The sequence goes on from NC_079136.1 coordinate 44,187,807, forward strand.
TCATTTCAAAGATGCCTACAAGAGAAGTTAGAATTTTTTAAAGTCAACTATGTCGAATTTCCAGATTGAGATTACGGTACTTCCGACACTGGTGGTGGTGGCTGTTCGGGGGGCAACAGATCTCCACTGGTGTTTTGAGGTTTTTCGCAAGTTTCTTGATTTAACATTGTGTAACTTGTAGTTAGTCTACCGTTATGTGTGATGTACCAAATGAAAGGTAATTGTATCAGGATGCTCATTAAAGTTTAATAAAATTTCTATCTGCTCTTGGTCAAAAGTTATAACCTGTTGAATTCTAAAATTTTATTTTACCGTTATCTCAAAATTGTGTTCACGAAAACGGTTGAAACTTCGCACATATTTATTCGTGGTCATGGTCTATCATTACTTCATATACTTTATTCCCGTATCTATTAAAGAAAAAAAGATAAAAATAAAAAACCATGAAAATCGGTTAAAAACGGTCAAAAAACGTGTTTTTAAAAACTTGTTTCTTCGGTTATTCAGTCAAAACTCACTAAACGATTCCAGTTTTTTGCACATGTATGCATAAGACCTACATTACCTATAAGTTTGAAATTTTTTGAACGCTAAAAAAAAAGCTAAAAGTCAAAAATTACCCAAACTTACCCCTAAAAAACCAGGTGTTATTCAAAAATTCATATTTCAAAACGCAGTGTTGGAAAAAAATCCGTATTAGATCCCTAATTTTTTTTCCTCATCTTTCAAGTGGCATCTTTAGAATTGTCAAAAAATAATTTCCTTTACCCAAAATCATCATTTCGTTATAGCCCCAACACGTGTACAACGTTCAAACAAAACGTTATAGCTTAGTTTCAAAATTAACTCTCTACAACCTCGCGATTAGATTTTAGCCCAAATTTCATCTTTCCGTTTTACCCCTTTTTACCCTATTTTTAAAAATCTTTCAAATATATTCAACTTTAGGTTATTATCTTTCAAATAAGCTCTAGAAGATTTTTGTATCCCTAATAGTTTATTTTTAATTTTGAATTTAAATTTTTTGCCGCACTGCGAAAGTGCGAGAGTGTAACGTTAGAAAATGGCGTCACTTTTTTGTGGTGGCTGCCATGGTTCATCGATTTATAAGACGTTATCACGTCAAAAAAAAAATATCTTTATCTTCTTTAATAAAATAGATATTCTTTTTCTAGATTTGAATAAACCGTCCTTCAGTCATGCAATTGATCCAAGTGAAGACTCTGAATCATCCTCTACATTTACATTAAGTGAAGTTTATAATTTAGGATATGACCTAGAGTATGAACCTGAACCTGAAATATCAACAAAACGATCAAAAATAAATGTACTAACTCCTGCAGTCATTTCTGCACTTGACAGAGCTAATGTCAGCAGTAGAAATGCAATGTTCATAATTCCTCCAATCCTATCAGCTGTTGGTATTAAAATGCAGATTTTTAAATAATAAGGAAAACCCGATTGGTTTTTAATAAGGTTTCCTTCTTGGATGAAAACCATAGAGAAATCTTATTGTTTTTGTTCTATTTTATGTAATCTATTTTTCTCTGTGTGATGAGTAATCACTTTCAGAAATGTTTTGTTTTATTTTAAAGAATTAAGAAAGAAAATACATAAAACGATAAAAAAATAATAAAAAAAGAAAGAAACATAATTATTACAATAAACTGAATTTTTTAATTTAGGAAAACGTCCATACAAAAAAATTTAATACAAAAAAAAAAATTAAATTTCAATAAATTTTGTATTAGACTTAAAAATGTAATTCATTCAGACCCGTTTGCTGAATCGAAACTTAAGCATTTAAGATCTACATAAATCCTAATGTGACAGTTTACGCAGAGGAAAAAGTAGAGAATAAGAGTTTATGTTCTACATACATAAATTATTGAAGTTTCGATTCAGCAAATGAACCTCAAAGTATTAATTTAAATAAAATTTTGTTGTTGCCTCATAAATGCAGGGGCGGATCCAGGATTTTTTTCTGGGGGGGGGGGGGGCACAAGGGACGGATTGGCAAAAAAAACAGCAATAACAGTTAGAAATAAAGTGAAGTATCATACGACTGACTAGCAAACAGAACATTTTAACGACCCACAGTGGTCTAAAACCTGGCCCAAAAATATTTAGGCACATTTCCCACATCAAATAGGTACCAAATGACCAAAAAGTTATTCGGAAGGAAAAATTTTCATTTTCTTGTTACAGTAAAAGCCACTTAAGTGCTTACCCACTCACCCCTGGATTAGGCGGGAGAAAACAAATATAAAAAATCAGAAAATACACGTACAATCCTGTGCTATATTAAAGTTAATAATCTATTCTTTATTTTATTTTTTGACTTAAGTTGTTTCATCAAATAGTTTTTGAGAAATTAAGTTTTAAAGATGAAATTTTGAAAAAAAAAAAAAATGTTTACGTTTTTTAATTGATTTTGTATAAAATTTTGCAATATTATGGACATAATTATACCATTAGTTAATGACCTAGTAGTTTTTAGTCAAATACTAAAGACTTCATTCTAATAAATATTAAAGTTCCTAAGAATAACAAAAAAACTGAATCATACTTTTTTGCCGGGAAACCCAGTTTTGTTTTTTTTTTATTTGCATTAACCTTCTGTAACCCAAGGTCGTAAATTTAAAAATTAATAAGTCAATCGATTGGCCTTTATCTTTAATAAAACACGTATATTTTTTAAAAATTCAATTAAGTCATTATTTACTTAGTTATTTCGATATTTAGGGAGTAAAAAAAAAGTTTAAATATACTATTTTTATATAAAAATGCAAAAATTCAAGCAAAAAACTATCTAATATTAATTTTTAGGCAATTTCCTAAAATCCAAAAATAAAACCCCGTGGGTTTACTAATAAAAACTATTTTTTTTCTGAATTTCTTAGTTTTCACACAAATTAGCTTATTTTCAAAAAAAGCCCAACTTTCAACATTAACTGTCAATTAAAAACTATTGGTGCTATTTATTAGAAATTTGAAGTACTATTTCGATAAAGCAAAACTTCAAGATTATATTAGAAGCTTCAAAAGAAAAAAAAAATAGTTTGTAGAGCTTTTATGCAATCTTTTTCGGTTTGTTACAGAAATGTCACATGCGGCTACAAGGGCTTAAATTGTTTTATATCTCAAGAATATTGTGTTCAAATTGTAGGTCTCTTGGAGCCAAATTGACCAAGTTATGAGTATTTTAATACTTCGCTTTTCTTTTGAAATTTGGAGCACTATTTTTTTTTTTACATATTTTTAAAGGTATCCCTGGAGAAATTTTCTCAACAAAATAATATTTATAAAAATCTATAAGTAAGGGTCGCTTTTGAGGAGTTTTTTTCAAGGGGTCTTTATTTTCGGGGTGCAAGCTTATGCAAACTTCTGAAATGTAAGTTTGTTTTACATACCCTGCAGTTCTATAATATAAAGTTTATGCAATGTTGTGGCGTGTTCCGCTATTTTAAAAACACTAATGTAAAAAAAAACAACGAGAAAAGTGCAAATTTTTTAACCCCTCCGTATGAAAAAATAGAGTTGCATATACAATAATTTTTTTTTTAGAATATCATTCAATGTCCTTCGATGTCCATATCAAAATTTTTCACCAAAATCACTTTGAAAATTCACTTTTTTTTAAAATCGAAAAAAAATTCGTGTGCACCCAACAAATAGCCGTTTATTTATTTGTGAGGTGGAATTTTTCATGGGAAAGGGATGCAACAAACAATAAAATTCGCATTTTCAGCCAGAAATAGACAAGAGTTTCACTCAATTTCTTTCTGTTATTATTCATATATTTTAAAAACTCTTAAAGTTTGATTTCCTTTAAGTATGAACTTTAAGTTCTGGGGGGGGGGGGGGCACGTGCCCCCGTGCCCCCCCCCCATGCATAAATGTAACCCAAATTTTCGTAGAATCTACACTACACCAACATTTTTAACCGTGTAGCAATGGATAACATTCAGGTTAAAATCGCAAAGGTGGTAAAAAAAAAGCCAAAATGTCCTTTTTCAAAATAAGTCCTCTAGAAAACAAATGTGCCCTGTTGAAATAAAAAAATTATAAAAACTTATGTTTTCTTTAATACAAAAAAAAAAAAATATTATCAGCAAAAGTATACTGCACCTATTTTCTAATCTCTTGCTGTACAAAATATCGACGAAATCAATCAATTTCATTGCTCATCGTCATTAGTCAATATTTCAAGAACAATCATAATAAAAGATGTACAATGCACAAATGAATTTTTCAGTTCAGCGAAGAATATCGGAAACTCATTGGCCAATAATTCAAAGAACCTCGATATACGAAATTGAAGTAAAAGTTTTTCTATAGAAATGAAAAGCCATCTCTATACTTAGTTTTTGAATAGAATTCACCGGAGCAACCTCTTTGACACTTTTACGGAACCCCACGCCACGGTTTGATGTCACATACACTCATCCTAAATGAGTTTTGATGCCTCCTGCTGGTTTACAAAGTTTCAAAACATTTCTTCAGGGCACCACCACACACACAAAATTTGATGCACATATCCTAACCATGAACTTTGCTTAATTAAGTTCTATACCCTCTTTCAAATCTAATCCCTGAATTTCGTATTGGAATTTTTTTTGTTTTTATTTCTGAATATCGAGGCTGTAGTGATGGAAATCATAAAATCGATGTTTCTATGGAAAATAGTGGTCAGTTTTTAAAGAGTTTTTTCTTTTTTTTTTTTTTTTATTTAAACTTTATTATTTCCAAGGATGTATGGTGGCATCATACATAAAAAAGTTTGATTGAATTTTAGTCATGAAGGGACGCAAGGTGTAATTTTATATCAGGAAATAAACTAGATAGTTAACTACTGTATTTCCGGTATTTGTTGTGGGGAGATAATTTTATAAGGAATTTTTTTTTATTAGTTATTATGGCTACGAATTAATACTCGAGGTATTTCCTAGTTTTTATATTTTAAGGGCGATATTTTGTAAAAGGACGATGTTTCTTTTTATTTATTGACGATGCTTTAGTCATTACATTTAAAATAATGTTCATATTACCTATGTACTTTTCTCCTATAACTCAAAAAGTGTAGAAGTGGGCAGTTTTATGTGATTTTTACAAAACCTTTTATAGTTTTTGTCCCAAAAACGTGTGGTTTGACCGCAATTTTGAAAATTTGGGTTTTTGTGATTTTCTCGGCTCTTGTTTATAGAAGAATGAATTTTGTGTCCTGTTTTGTAAAAATTCGTATTCTGGTATTTTTTTTAATTAATTAGTTTTTTTTTTGTACCTTTTAGTATAAAAAGTTATTGACAAAAAAATGTAAATTTTCATAGATAGTCGTTAATACAAAATTTGTTCTCGGTTTAGGTTCATCTGAGCAAAAAAGTTCTAACAATAGCTTTTGCACAACTCTTAATTTCCTATATTTTGGTACCTATATTAAGTTTCTTTTTACTCCCAAAACTGTTCTAGTATTTATAACTAGACGAATTTAGTATGTTGGAGCATTACAATGATAACACTGGTCAACAAAATAATCCTTTTTTTTTCGTCCCAAGAACCATAATATACTGTTCTGAAGGTTTTACGAGGTGCCGAAATTGAATTTGGAGCCAGAAAAATTTAATTGACCTCTGTTTTTGAAATCTTGCCGCTAGGACCATCTTCCAAAATTTTACATTTTTTCGTTAATAACTTTTTAAGCAGGAATGTTATAAAAAATTAGAAAATGAGTTTTTCTTTAAAACAAGACAAAGAAAAAAATGCATTCATAAAAAGCATTTTTTTAAATGAAGGCCAAACCACACGTTTTTGGGGAAAAACAAATTTATTTTTGTATGTTTGTCTCAATATGTGCCTTTTTATACAGGGTGTCCCACAGTCACCGCCCCAAACGAAAACCATGGATTCCTGAGGTCATTTTAAGTCGAAAAACTTATGAGGTAATTTTCTCGTTTTCGTCCCGTTTTCGAGTTACCACGGTTTTTATGATTTTTGTTCTCTTTTCCCTTATCTAGCTTTATCTTTGCCAAACTACGTTTGATTTGAAAAATTTTTTTTACAACCAATCAAGAATTTATTACAGTTTTAGTTTGTGTCAAAACTTTTTTTTCTGCGGACAACCGTTTCTCCACAATTTTGCATCAAACACAATTTTCTTCGTTTTTTAAGTTGTTTTTTACACTTTCATATCATTTAAGTCAAAAAAATACGTTAATGAGTATTAGTTTTTTGTGCTTTTTATTAAAGCCCAGTTTATTTTCATAAAAAAAAATAAGTTTTATTTCATAAAAAAGGCTACTGAAATTAATTAAAAAAAATAAACAAACTGAGTGAATTAAAAAAAAAAAATAATTTTTATTTAAATGAATTAAAAACTTTTTCTGAGCTATTGTGGTTAAGAAAAGAACAAATAAATAAAGCTCAGAAAAAGTTTTAATTCATTTAAATAAATTTTGTATTTAAAAATTATTTTTTTTTTAATTCACTCAGTTTGTTTATTTTTTTTAATTAATTTCAGTAGCCTTTTTTATGAAATAAAACTTATTTTTTTTTATGAAAATAAACTGGGCTTTAATAAAAAGCACAAAAAACTAATACTCATTAACGTATTTTTTTGACTTAAATGATATGAAAGTGTAAAAAACAACTTAAAAAACGAAGAAAATTGTGTTTGATGCAAAATTGTGGAGAAACGGTTGTCCGCAGAAAAAAAAGTTTTGACACAAACTAAAACTGTAATAAATTCTTGATTGGTTGTAAAAAAAATTTTTCAAATCAAACGTAGTTTGGCAAAGATAAAGCCAGATAAGGGAAAAGAGAACAAAAATCATAAAAACCGTGGTAACTCGAAAACGGGACGAAAACGAGAAAATTACCTCTTAAGTTTTTCGACTTAAAATGACCTCAGGAATCCATGGTTTTCGTTTGGGGCGGTGACTGTGGGACACCCTGTATATGAAATATCAAATTTAAATCCTTTCAAATGATTCCCTAACTCAGTGTCAATAATTTTGAAAAAAAATTTTAGCAGCATAAGGGTGGTGGAAAATGTCAAAAGTAGACAGAAAAGTAGTACCGAAAAAAGTTGAATACGAAAGTTATACATAATAAACCTCAAAATATAACCTCAAAAATATTGAGAAAAATGCACAAACACGACATTTTGGGTTTTTATTTTTATCGTATACATAAATTGTTGGATTTTAACAAAACCTGGTCAAAATGTACTTTGTTATATATATATTTGTCAAACTAGACTAAAATAAGGGGGTGAGGTTACATTAATTCCCAGCAAGCTGAAATTTGGTAGGATTGTTGGAAACACCATCATAAATTAAATCTAAAAAGTCCTCATTGATCCGAGACCTGGAAAAAAATTTACTTGGGGTCAAAATTCACAAAAGCTGGTTTTCAGCTTGCTGGGAATTAATGTAACCTTGGATGTCTAAATTGACCGGATCAATTTTAAATAATTTTTTAGAAAAATATTTTAGAAACAGTTTAATTTGCAAAAAATAGAGTATTTACAATCAAAAAAGTTACGGAAAAAATTTTTGATTTTTTTAAAGTTTGGAATGCAGTTATTTAAATTAAAACCTCTTATTTAAGACTATGTAGAAGAACTATAATCATAGAAAAAAATTGAAAAAAAAAACAAACACAAAAAAACTATCTTTAAGATCGAATTTTTAAGTAAATGAAAGTAATGAAAGTAAAGAAAGTAATGGCGAGAAATATTTTTTTTTCTTGAAACCAAATTATTCTTTTCTATAATGGCCTTTGATCTTATAAATTTGAATCTTGCAATTGAATGGTTCTAATGTGCCAAGTTTTTGAGATATCAATCTCAAGTAGCACAAAAGTCTAAAATACACCAAAATATTTGGTGTATTTTTTGCAGTTTCGTGATATACATTTTGAATATAAAAAATACACCATTTTCTCATATATAATAAACTCCGGTGGTAAAAAAAATATACCGATTTTTGGTTTATAAATGGCGCTAGTGGTATATTAAATGATCTGGTTTTTGATGAAAATTATCCCTTTGAAATTGAAAAATACACAATAAATCTAGGGATAAAATACACCATTTAAATTATTCTGATTTAAAATTTTAACCCAAAATTTATTTATTACTTCAATCAAACAGTTTGATGAATTCTAATTCACACCATTTCTTATGAAATAAATGAAAATTAATTTTTATTCACTTTCTTAATATTGCCATAAGAAACTAATGGTTAAATATTAAATTTTAGAAGAGTTCTTTTATAATAAAATATACCGAATCAAAAAAACCAAGAATGCGGGATAATAAGGTCGATAAATATACTATTATAGTAAAATAATTAATCGCTGTCTTCTTTTTTTAAATGGCGGCCATTGAAAAATATGTCGTCTCCCACTTATGAATTCTGGTGAATTTTATGTCCACAGGGTGTACTTCCTACACCAAAGAGAGTGTACAAAATATACCGTTTTGGTTGATTTCAGAATCGAATAATTTTATGCACCATTAATGGTATATTATAAAAACAACTGAATATCGATGTATTTTTTGCACGGAATCTTAAAATAATGTTGAAATTTTTTACAGAAAGACAGTGGTATAATTTTTATACCAATAATTTTGAGAAATACACCAAAGTTTTTCAATTTCCTCAATTTTACACCAAAATTAATGAATTTACACCAATTTATACACCAGTGTGCTACTTGAGAAAGTGAACTTCCAAAAACACTATTTTTGTGATGTCTTGGCATGGTAATATCTCAAAAACGTGATATGATAGAATTTTTCTGATTTGAGCTCAGCACATAAAAATAACCCTATTCGGCTAATAATTTGTTCAACTTTTGCCCTCTGAAAACCGGATTGGTACTGGTCTAAATATAATATTTCTTCAGCTTTGGATTTTTCTTTTTTATATCACAGAGTCCACAATAGTATAATGTTTTTAATGGTAATCCATACTAATAACAACAATTGTGAGCAATAAAATCGAAATAAGCTTCTTTGGAAATATAAAGCTTCCATATTATCGTCCATTGAGATCCAAAGTAGTTTATCTCAAATGAACAAAAAAAAAAAAAAAAAAAAAATAGTGCTATTGTATTACCAAAAGAAGATGATCCTAAGCTAATGGCACACGCGGTGAGGGTGGTGGATTTTTTATTGGTGTTATGTGACTTTACTTAAACCAGATTTGTTTCATGGGGATACATTATTTAATGTTTGTTTCATGTGACATTTCCTATGTGTATTAAGCTTTTGATAGCTAACCTTTAGATATTTTATGAATTTATATTTTTAAATTAAGCAAGTTGTTGTGTCAGTGATATAATATTTCACCTGGGGTAGTTTTACCTTGACGTGTGTTGTAATTAAGTCCCTTACTTATTTAACTTAAAAAAAATTCTACAATTATTTGAGTTTGTTAAATTTGACTCTTTGGGAAAATATATGTATATAATTTAATATTAGATTCAATAAGCTATTTACCCAACTAATTGCTAGGGTCACTGTGGTGTATGCGTAACTTTTTTTTTATTAATTAAATTAGATGACTAGACACGATAATTATGGGTCTGTCGATATACACACATACGAGCAGGGTTGTAAAAATATCAATCACAACAAAAATTATCGATTTTTAAAGTTATTTCAAAAATTGCCAAGTAAACAATCAAAATTTTATTGATACGAATTTGAACCCAAACTTTAGAACTTGGTACACTTTTACATCTCAGTACTTTTTGTGCCAGCATAATTTCAATATAAGAGAACTTGGCTCTTTTTTTAACAGTAATGTTTTTGTTGTGATTTCACTACTTTTTGCAAGGTATGGCTGTAGAATATAAAATCTCTATATTTGATGAAAATTCAGTGAAAATGGGTGGTTGCCACGCCCCCTGCCTGAAATTCTCAAACTTTAAATTTTTTCCTTTGTGTAAACTACCAGCTCCACCATTCTACCAAATTTCAAGATTCTACGACAATCAGAAGTGCTCTATAATATTTGATGAAAATTCAGCGGGAATGCCGGTTGCCACGCCCCCTGGCTGAAATTCTCAAATTTAAAATTTTTTCCTTTGTATAAACTACCAGCTCTACCATTCTACCAAATTTCAAGATTCTACGACAATCAAAAGTGCTCTATAATAATTTATGAAAACTCAGCGGAAATGGGCGGTTGCCACGCCCCCTGGCTGAAATTCTCAAGTTTTAAATTTTTTCCTTTGTATGAACTACCAGCTCTACTATTCTACCAAATTTCAAGATTCTAGACAATCAGAAGTGCTCTATAATAATTTATGAAAATTCAGCGGAAATGGGCGGTTGCCACGCCCCCTGGCTGAAATTCTCAAATTTTAAATTTTTTCCTTTGTATAAACTACCAACTCTACCATTCTACCAAATTTCAAGATTCTAAGATAATCAGAAGTGCTCTATAATATTTTATGTAAATTAAGCGGAAATGGGCGGTTGCCACGCCCCCTGGCTGAAATTCTCAAATTTTAAATTTTTTCCTTTGTATAAACTACCAGCTCTACCATTCTATAAAATTTCAAGATTCTACGACAATCAAAAGTGCTCTATAATAATTTATGAAAATTCAGCAGAAATGGGCGGTTGCCACGCCCCCTGAATTGAAAATCTCAAATTTTGATTTTTTCCTTTGTATACACCACAAGTCCTATCACCGTGTAAAATTTCAAGTTTCTACGATATCGGGAAGTTCTCCATAATTTTGATGATCTGTCAGTGAGTCAGTGAGTCAGTGAGACATTTACGGTTTTTGCGATTTTTGAAGCTATATATCTCAGAAACTACTCATCGTAGGAGGCTGAAATTTTGTGAGGAGTTTGGTTTTTACGAGCTCAACAAATGTAGTGAGTTTGAAATTTCTAGCATCTTTGGTGTGGAAGTTAGAGTGGGGTCGAAAATGGCCTGAGTTGTTTCCTGTAAATAAGGGTGTAGTGCCAAAGTTGCTAGAGAACTTGGCTGGGCACTACCGTGCCCCTTGATTTAAAAAAAATGCATTTAAAATTTAAAAAAAAAAAATATTTATTGCAAATAAAAAAAATTTGCATCGAAAATAAAATTTTTATTACAAATAAAAATATTTTCCACTGTAAAAGAAAATTGTATAGCAAATAAAAAATGTTGTGCATTGAAAAACAAACTCAATGTAGAGATGTGCATGAAATATTTTTTTTAATACTCTTCGAATTTCTTACAAATTTCACTTTTTGACCATACATAAACTTTTTCAAATTTGTATGAAATTCGACGAGTATTAAACAAAAAATATTGAATGCACACATTTTGCATTGAATTTTTTTTTTCAATGCAGAATATTTTTTTGAAAATTTCTAATAGAGAGCAAATGCATGAAATGCATGAGTATAATAAATTGTATGTTTGGAAAAAACTAGTGTTAAAATTTTGTATTTATTTAATTTTAATAAAAAGATATACCTTTATTTCAATTTTGCATTTTTTTTATTCATTCAATAAATTCACACTTGTTTTTTTTTTTTTTATTAAATTGATTAAATATGTGATATATGCAAACACTGATCGATCGATTGATGACGAATGACTTTTTATTCCCCTGAAAAACTTTGCATTTCCAAAGCCTTGGGGATCAATTTTACATTTCAATACGTAATCCCAGCCAAACATCGAGACAAAAGACTAAACATTAAAGTAATTTCTTAGGGGGATTATCAAAAACACATGATGCAGTGTTAGATTGATTGATTGTCGATTTGTTCAATACCTAAAGCAACAATTTGCTATATTGGAAATAACAGTACCTATTACTGTGTGTATATACAATACACAAAGGATACATTCATCAGCTTTTATGACCGACCTTTCAGAAAAATCCAGGAAGTTTTTCCCCTTTTTTTTTATTATCAAAGTCAAAGTTAAAATTGAAGAAAATAAAATTAAAAAAAAGGTAGCTTTTTATAACTTATATATGAAAGAACATTTTTCAGGAAGTTGTTTTTGAATAAGATTGATTGTAAACTATTGAAAAGTCCTTCTTTAGAATAGGAAAACCTATAGAAAAGATAGATAAGCGACAGAATTTTATCAAATTCTGTAGGTAGGTTCAAGGTATAACTTCTGTATTGTGTGTGCCAGTAGGAATATATTATTGAAAATCTTTTTTCAACTTGACTCTATGCATACAACCTTGTCTTTTCCAAGTAATTATAAGGATCAGTTCTAAGGAAATGACACTACGAAGGCAAAAATCGATTTTGAAAGGTAAATCAGCATTTTAAAAATTGAATAACCATATGTATTCTTAGAAATAAAGCCCTTACTGTAAAACATTCTTTTGAATATCATGTTGTTCAAAATCATTATCTAAAGGTATTGACACACAAGGTGGTTATGTATATTTAAGTATTTATATAAAGGTATCTCAGGTTAATTTTGAATGGTATTGATTTCTTGCCGGAAGGTATGGTTCAATACTAAAAGGGAATTATTGAACAATATACAAAGGCATACGTAAGTTAATGTGATTGTAAAGAAAAAGGTCTACAAACAACAATACTTGTGTTCGATTGCGATGTAAAGTTTATTATTACTAAGAAATTGGATCCATTTACGATAGAGAAATTAAGGAACATTCAAAGTTATGTTAACTAGAATTTTTTTTTTTTTTTTCAAAACGGGGGATACATTTTTTGATTGGGTATGAATCAACTTAATTTTTAAGGACCAAATTCGTTTGTTGAATTGACGTAAGTTAATAACAGTGATGTTAATGATAAATGGTCCCTCGAAAAGAGACAAATGCGTTTTTAAGACGTATTGAATAATTTCCAATAAAATGTGAATAAATATTTTCAAAAATTTCTCAACAACGTTGATTGACATTTATTTCTACTGGGTCACTTGGAAAAAATGATTAAGAAATTCAGAATAGAATGGAATACCCCAATCAAAGTGGTCTCGGGTAGTATCAGTGAAATCCAGAATCATCAATACTGCATCCAGAAAGGATTGTGAATCAAGAAGAGAGGCAAATACAAAACCTTAGAACGACCCCGAAAAAAAGGCTATCATGAATGCCAAGGGTCTATTTAGTCCAGTCGGGATGTACAAAAAATTAAGCTGATGTGGAAAAAAAATTAGATCGTGCAATTTTTTTTCATATGACGGTAGAGGGGTTCACTGAGAGCTTAAAACCAGTTTTTTTTTTCGGGAAAATCGACCTTCAGCCAAAGCCGCCATCTTGGATTTAAGGAAAAACAAGTTTTAGTGAATAACTCGGCCATTTTTGATTTTTGACAAAAATAATAAAGATAAAACTTGTAGAAAATTTTTTTTTCTATAACTTTTATCTTAATCATTTTTTCTATATGACCCATATTTTTCGAGTTAATTTGAAAAAAACTATAACCCTTACTCAGCTTAAACGTTATACCCTCTTTGAGTATAGATTTTAAGATCAACGCAATATGGAAGTGTTTTTATATGTCTACCCCTATGAAAAAAAACTGCACGATCTAATTTTTTCCATTTGAAATGTTTAATTCAACTGGGCTAGCTAATCGCCTTCTTGCAAAAAAATCATAAACATCAAATTGATGGTCATTATTTATTAACTATTATTCATCGATATCAAGGCCGTGTTTTAAAGTGCCTATAAAAGGCGCGCCTTTTAGTCAAGTTGGATAGTGATTAAATGATTTAAGATTAAGGTCGAAAACATTTTCTGTGCTTGGGGATTGAAATACTAAAGGGAAAGAAGAAGACATTTTTGGCGCATTAGTTGGTAATCACAATAGATATCGAGTTCTTAATAATTGAGTTCTACATAAGGGAACAACCAGGGGCGTACACTCCCTTGGGGCAAGCGGGGTGGTGCCCCGGGGCCCCCGACCGACCCTAGGGCCCCCACTGGAGACAATGCAGAGAAGGAAACTGTTAGCATAATTGAGTAAATTGAGGGAGACAAATTATGTCATTCAGTGTAATGTATAATGCATGTGGAGCCACACAATTTTAAAAAAAGTTAAACCAGGGGCCCAAAAAAAAAAAAAATAAACTGCTTTTTTAAAAGAAAAATTATAATTTTATCTTAGGGTCCCAAAAAATATTACTTGAAAAATCTTTGCCACCACAAATAATACATTAGGGGCCCCAAAAAAGCAAAAAAATATTATTTGAGGATCTTCAAAAGTGGTTCAAAACAATCAAATGGAAAATTAAATATAAATTCAGGGGCCCCAACATAAATACATCAGGGCCCAAAATAAAAACATTACGTTATTGGTGGCATTCCGAATATTACTTCAGAACAGAGGCCCCAATACCTATTAATTCTTGGGTCCAAAAAAATTATATTATATTTTAGGGGCCTCTAAGCACTTAGTTTTGAGGCTCTAAAAATAATTTTTCAGGGGCCCCAAAATAAAAAAATTATTATGTCTGATGATGGATAATAAAATATGTATTTATTACTTCAGAAAAGAGACCCCAAGAACTAATTCTAAGCTAAACAAATTTTTATTTTAGGGGTTTGTAAATATTTAATTTTGGGGGCCCCTAGTACAAGTGTTTTGGGGGCCCCTAGTACAAGTGTTTACTACTTTTATGAAAGACATTTTAAGTAAGTATAGCAAAGTGCATTACGAACATATTAAAACATTAAAATAAACCTAAAAATAAATAAGCCATACAAAAAAAAAAACGTATGGCGTATACGTAATTTTGTTTGTTACTAAGGGGCCCTCAAATATCAAAGGGGCCCCAAAATGTAGTCTTACCCCGGGGCCCCGGCGACTCAACGTACGCCACTGGGAACAACTCATGAGTCCTGGGCCCTATTTCATAAAACTACAAGACTAATAATTATTTGTGAATTTACTTGTAGCTTGTAAATTATCAGCAAATTTCTGTTTCATAAAGACTAATAACTACAAGTATCGTAGACTTGTAGCTACAAGTAAAATTTACAAGTGCGGCGAATATTTCTGTTTCATAAAAGTACCTATCTGAAAATTTTTTATTTGCGATAGACTTGTAACTACAAGCGATTTTTCTACAAGAGAAGAAAGACTTGTAAAAAAAAGTATGGTGTCTAACGTCGGGTCTTTTGGGCTTTGAATGTATTTCATACAAATAATGTTATATCACTTAAATAGAATTAAAATGTTAAAGCATTATAATCAAGAGTTCACAGCAATTTTTGGGTGTCATTGATAGAAAGAAATGTACTTGTTTTGTTGTTCCTTAATGAAGCGCTAATGTACTTTATTTGGTAGTTAAAGTTCAATAACAATTCAGTCTTTTTATTTGTTGTGATACCAAAAGTAGTTGGCAGTTGGCACTACAATTAATATATTTTTTTTCTAATTGTCAAAAAGACTTGACTTTGAAATCTTTATGTATTTATCTTTCTGCAATATTCACTCAAAATAGAAGCTTTCGATTGTAGGTATTTGCGGTTTAAAGGATAAAACAACTTGAACTTAACTTTTTAAAAGGTAAAGTAAGAAGGATTCAACGTTTTTATTGAATCTCAATAAATTAAAAATACTGCACTTGGATTCCTATATGCCCCCACTAAAGAGACTGCAACGCTTGCAGATCTCATGCATACAATTCAAAGATCCTTCCAAAAATACCAATAATTTTACAAAAATTATAGTGGCCTCTTAGTTTATTTTAATGTTTCGTAACTTCTAACATCCTTTCTTTTTATTTTTCTTATATTCCCTCTAAAACGCATACATCCCATATAAAATTGAGAGATATGGCATTGCAATTTTATTGATAATGCATTTATCGATTTTTATTAAATTTGGCGTACTACACTGAACCAAATTTCATCATTTTTAGTGTATATATTTTGGCAAAATTAGACAACAAAAAAATGGATTCTCAATTACTTAAAAATAATGCTTTGTTATTGCACTTGAATTTCCATATAACCTAAATATAGAGACTACAAGACTTGGACATCTGAAACATAAAATTTAAGATCTTTACAAAAACATAGTTTCATTAGTTTTTGAGTTACGTTGCACGGCGCACACTGGGGATTTTGCGGAAAAAAGTCCAAAATTTAAAGTTCCTCGGAGAATATTTCAATAGTTTTTCTAAATTCTAGAATAAAATCTGAATCAAAATCAGAAAGAATTACTAAAATCGGACTTGTAGTTTACTTTTTACAGCTTTGTAAAGGGACAAGTTGTTGAAAGTATAAAAAACGAAGTGAAAATACCCTCAAATTAAAGCTGTGTAATTTTTTTTAGCTTGAGCCGACTCATACACTTTTATTTTTCCGTAAAGAAGCCATCGTTTGTCTATTGTAAATCGAAGAAATTATTAATTTTAAAGATGTTAATTATTTTATATAATTATTTAAAGAAAAGAGAAAAAAATGGCTTGATTTTTTCATATTTTTGTATATATTATTTTAGCTACACTTACCTACAGTTAGAGACTATTAAAAACTTTTTCCTTATGAAATTCCCTTTCGATGAAGGCCAAATTTGGGTGCCACCAGGTGCCACTGCGTTTTTTATTGGCAATTGAAAACTTCATTTGGTCGCAAAAATCATTTTCTTAAAAATTACTTAAAATAACAAAAAAAAAAATATTAAAAATCAATGGTAAAACTTACAGTTATAAATGATACTTTTTTTAAAAGCCAAAATATTAGGCTTAATTTGAGCTTTTAAGTTAAGATCTTTAAGTGAATTGTTTTTAAAATAATCGATTTCAAAGTCAAAATTTTGAAAAAAAAAATAAAAAAAACATATCCAATACTATTTTTGACAAGGCTGGGGATTTGAATTCAATTTGAATGATAAAAAACACTGCCTTAATTAATTTATTACCAAACACTGAAAACCATATGTTTCTATGCCTTCTAGTTTTCGAGAAAATTGAAAAGTAAAAAATCTCCTTTTTGTCAGATTTTTGTTTTTTTGGCTGCAAGCTTGAAATTCTTATCCGAAAGACAAAAAGACAAATATAGAAAATAAAATTAATTCGTAACACATTTTTTTAACAAATCTATGTACTACAATAAAATTACATTTGATTTTTTGAACTTGGCTCAGAAAAATTAATTTTCGTTATATGTAACTGAAATGTATGTATATACCTATTGAAAACTATTCAAATTAAAAACGAGTGAAAAGGGATTATGCGTCTTATTATTATACATTTTATTAATATTGGGAATTTTAAGCATTTCATGCGAAGATCCAAGCAGAAATTGAAATTATAATTGAAAAATACAGATCATCTGACCCCTTCCTTTATTAAGAAGAATCAGAGTCATTTAATTGAGGAAAAAATGGCTCTCTTAAAAGAATAAACTTTTAAAAAATTTGTATAAAACATGAAAAAAGTGTTTTTTTTTTTTAAATAATTTTTAACTATAATTTGGGTTTTTTATTTTGCGTGGACGTGGACCTCGACAACAGTACCTACTATGAGTTATTCTTTTCTATTTAATGTATTTAAAATCGGTGAGGTGGTTCCAATAATACAAAAAAATTAAAAAAAAAAATGCTATAAGTAGGTACAAGTAAATTGAGAATCGGAATTCTTTATTACTTTCACAAATTTTTTTAAAAGGGCGTGGCAGTGGGCGGAAATGAATAATAATAATTTCTTACGACGAAAACTGTCATCCCTGAAAATTTCATCCAAATCTATTCAGTGGTTCAGTTTTTATTTAATTTTTTCCGCACTCCCATACAAATTTCCAAAGTGTGCGGCGCGGGAAAAATGCGTTTCGAGAAAATTGCGTTTAAGTTTTTCGTTACCTACTGCATTAGATTTGGAGGGCATGGGTATGAAGACTATCTAGGAACTTTTGATGATTCATATAACGCTAAGACCACTGAAAATAGTTTTTTAGATGGTAAAGAAATTTTTAAACAAAAAGTGCAAAAAGTACCCGAGAGATTTCCACCCCTTAACGCGGAAAAATAATGAAGATTAAGTTTGGTTTTTTATCCTTAAAGATTAATTTACTTATAGATAAATATTAAGTTCATTTACGAGTTTAAGCTTTTTTGAAGAGAGTTGCAATAGTTGTAATATTTAGTGCATCAATGTTTTAGTTCAAAGTAATTTCACATTTTGCAACTGTAATTCATCTTTAAAACTCTATTTCATTTCTTTTTTTTCAAGAACATAGATTTTTCTATAGTCTATTATTTAAACTAAATGTTAAGACCATAATCTACCGAAAACCAACCTTTAAAAATCAAGCTTTTAGCTTTTAAAGCCAATAATGTTCATTATATTTCTATTCACAAATATTCCTCATAATATTTCGTCTCTCGCTGCTGCTACAGAGGGTTCGAATATTTGTTTATTATTTGTTTATTTTTGTTACCCTAGTTACACTTGTAGTTTTTTTAGAAGCAAAATAGTTTGAATTCGCCAGACTACAAATAAATGAAAATTTTTATGAAACAGAAAACTACAACTCCATACTTTATTTGTGCTTGTAACTACAAGTCTACAAGTACAACACTAATAGTTTTATGAAATAGGGCCCTGGAAGCCTGGTACCTAGACACTATTCTCAAACGATAGAACAACCTACTATCAAACAAATAAATCGTGTGCTACCGCATTGAGGCACGCATCCAACATCTTCAAAGTGAATACTTTTCGGCAAGCAAGCGTTAGTTCTGAACATTTATGCTGATTGCGTCTCGTATTTTCTAAAACCTACAAGAAGTAACTCCATAATCGAAAAAAAAAAAAAATAATAGTTCGTATATTCCCCTTTATTCCATATCGTTTTTCCCCGATGACTGTGAGCCAGTTTCGTAGTGCTCCGGGAGTCCTTTTCTCATTCAAGGTTTTCGCCCATAAAAAGAGAGTGAACAAACATATACATTCAATTTTTTTTTAATTTTAAAAGCCTTAAAATTTTATCATTTCTATCTAAAGATCTAAAGTCCGCCCGACGAAGTCTTGCATTTATATTTAATGTAAATTTCTTCAAAGTTAAGTAATTTTTAACTTAATATCTTTCCAAGATTTGAAAGCCCTTCATATTTCTTTCGAATGCAAATCATGTCCTTTATATTACCTACTATATGTAATTACAATCAAACGCAAAACCATCTCTACCTGGATGAATATGTTTGTTTTTCCATTAAGTGGTTGTCAGAGGAGACTCAAAAACTCATTAAAATTCGTTCAAGAACTTCTCGAATGTGTGGTATAGTGTATAGAGTCGTTGTTGTGCAAAGTGAAAAGAAAATTCTTTCACATACAAAAAAAAAATAAAGAACAAAATTAAATAAAATTGCCTGTGTGTCAACATGCTGTAGGTTTTTTTAATGGATTGCTGAAATGCTGAAGCATATCTAATGACATTTTGATGAAATGCAGCGCTACAAAGGAAATTATGTTCTTGCAAAGAAAATTAAGTTTAAAAACTCAGAAATTAGAAAAAAGGTTGTTAGAAGTGTGATTCTAATTCGAAATGCATTGAGTTGCTTTTGAAACTTTTCTTAAATTAAAAACTGTTGCTAGGAAACTTAATTTAGACGTTGACTGTGTCATCTCATTCGGAAGGGATTTTCGGTATTCCATATATTTAATTGCATAACAACGTTCACGAAATGAATCATCATAATTCATATATGATACATGATTTTGAGATATGTCTTTAGGCAAAAAAAAAAGAAAAAACGAATCACAACAAAAACATTACTGTTAAAAAAGAGCCAAGTTCTATTATGTTGAAGTTATGCTAGCACAAAAAGTACTGAAAAGTTCTCTTGACAATTTTTCTTTAAATTACCGATTTTTAAAGCTATTTGAAAAATTGCCAAGTAAACAATCAACATTTTATGTATACAAATTTAAAGCCAAGCTTTAGAACTTGGTACACTTTTACATTTTAGTACTTTTTGTTCTAGCATAACTTCAACATAGGAGAACTTGGCTCCTTTTTTAACAGTAATGTTTTTGTTGTGATTTCACTACTTTTTGCAAGGTATTGCTCAGAGAAAATGGGCGGTTACCACGACCCTTGTCTAAAATTGTCAAGTTTTAAATTTTTTCTTTTGTATAAACTACCAGCTCTAACATTCTACCAAATTTCAAGGTTCTACGATAGTCAGAAGTGCTCTATAATATTTTATGAAAATTCAGCGGAAATGGGCGGATGCCACGCCCCCTGAATTGAAAACCTCAAGTTTTCGATTTTTTCCTTTGTATACACCACAAACCCTATCACCGTGTAAAATTTCAAGTTTCTACGATATCGGGAAGTTCTCCATAATTTTGATGATCTGTCAGTGAGTCAGTGAATCAGTGAGTCAGTTACGGTTTTTGCGATTTTTAAAGCCCTATATCTCAGAAACTACTCATTGTAGGAGGCTGAAATTTTGCGAGGTGTTTGGTTTTGACCAGCTCAACAAATGTAGCGAAATTTGAAATTTCTAGCATCCTTGGTGTGGAAGTTAGAGGGGGGTCGAAAATGGCCTGAGTTGTTTCCTGTAAATAAGGGTGAAGTGCCAAAGTTGCTAGAGAACTTGGCTGGGCACTACCGTGCCCCTTGATACCTACTATTTGAAAATAAATGAGAGGGTGATAAGATTTTGTATAAACATTTAAAATGGGATTTGGAATAAACATAATAACGTAAGTAAACTATATTGCTTTTGGGCTTCTGGACTCAGGAGAGTCCTTTGCATCACGCTTTTCTATCAGCATCTTCAATTTTCTGAGAATATCTATTTAAAGAGCTGGCAGCTGATTGCTTCATTTAGGTATATTATAATTTATAACTGATTCAAGAAGACCTGCAGTCAAACTTATAAAAAAAAAAAACAGTCGTGTTCCTGTTGGAGTGCAGTAATAAGGACAAATTTCCAAGAAAAGATACAGTAACGAAAAAGTTTTTTGTTTAAGAAATTATGGAACAAAACAAATTGTTAATAGGTACAACAATACATAGATCTTTCTTTCTTCCCAGATACAAAACAGTTTAAATCAATTGGGTTTAATTTTTGCATTCTATACTACTTTGGAAGAAGGCAAAATAGATATTATTGTGCTTCCTGGAAATTAAATTAAATGCAAGTCCTGTTTACACAGTACCTAGTTATTATATTTTTTTATTTTAAAAACAGAACAAAAAAAAGCTATGACTAAGTACCAATTTGTTTTGTTTTTGATTTGAGAAAAAAAAAACATATCTACATTCAAGCAGAAAAGGAGTGATGAGGAAAGTTAGAATTAACGGTTGTGATATAAAAAAGGGGCCGGGGTTGAAAAACCGTGGTTTTTACTATTTCTGACAAAAGTACCGAAAAGAACATATGTATTATAGTTTTGTATAGTTAAAAGATCTTCTGTTTTGGATTATTTCTTACATTAACTCAAGAATATTTTGAGAAAAAATTTCAAAAATTCATTTTTTTTTATATTTTTATCTCTTGCAAAAATAATTTTTTTTTTTTTTTTAATAAAAATTTTTAATTTTTCGAATAAGAAAAAAAATTAAAACATTTTGTATTTTAACGAACCTAGACCAAATACACAAGAATTTCAAAAAATACTGTATTTTCACCACAAAAACATATTAAAGCTTCGTTCAACGAACAATGGGATAGTTGTTTTTGATTAATTTTATTGCACTTATAAAGCACAGTGGTGCCTTAAGTGTTTTTGGCGCCAAAAATAATTTTCACCATTTTTATTTTCATAAAAAAATTGACTCTTTTGGAGTTGTCAACTATGTTTTAAAGTATCTAGATATTAAAAAAAAAAAAAAAGCATTAGAAAAATTAAAATGTTCAATCAACAAAATTTTTTTTTCTTCGTTGTACCATTAATATGCTTTTATGCAAGATTTTGTCTTCAAATTCGAAAAAAAAAAAACAAATCAATGACGTTTGAAATGAAATGTTTTTGAAATATGAGAACTTCAAGATAAGTTTTTATATTTGAAACGTGACGACATGAATTTTTTTATGTTCAAACTTTTGACTTTTGTACATAGGAAACATTGTTGATAGTAAACATTGTTGATAAATAAATTTATATTATATCGCACCCCCGGTGGAACAACGACGTAAGTGCAAATTTTGAATTTTCTGAGTTAAGTATGCCATAGTTCCAAGAAAAGGTATTTCCTTCCGATGAAACAAAGACCCAATTGAAAATGTTCTATTTGTATCCAGGGGGCAGAAATGTCTTTGGACCGTTACATTGTTTTCAAACGTGTTCAAAATGTTAAATCGCGTTTTCTGAAGAATCAACATTTTTGCACTTACGTCGTTGTACCACCGGAGGAGGTGCGATATGAACATTTTTGAAAAAAAAACGTGCTAATTTTTTTTTTTACTTTAAAAATCGTAGCTAACTCTTTCGAACCCAAGTTATGAAAATCAATATTAAAAAAATGTTTTTTCAGTATTATCGTGTCAAAAACATCATAACTAAGAAATATGAATAGGAGAATGTTATTTTCCAATATAATAAATAGCAAAGTTAATGTGTTACTCTCATGTTACATGTTAGTATCATGCATTGCCTATGACCACAAAAAATAAAATGCACGACTAGGTCGCACGAACTTGCTCTTAGAGTTCAAGTTGCTTAAGTTTTTAGGACTTTTTATATAGAAACTTGGGAAATGTAGGTATATAAAAAAAAGATCAAATAAAAAAAAATAAAATTCATTTTTCAAAAAAATAAAACAATATCTGAAATCAAATCGCCCCACAAAACAAGTACGCAGTTTTATTTGATATATTAAGGTGGATTTTTAGAAAAAAAATTTTTTAAATCGTTAGAGCCGTTTTTTAAAAAACTAATTTTTTTATAAATAATTTTTTGAAAAAAAAGTTTTAAAATAAAATTGGTATGCCATTTTGTAGAAATCACTAATCAGCATATATAAACAAAATTTCAAAAAAATCCAATGTCCCGTTTTCGAAAATTTGATTTTTCAAAAAAAAATTTCAAATTTTTTTTAAAAATCCAAAAATTATTTCTTTCAAAATTTTATTTTTGGCTTATATTTAAACTTTAAAGTATATAAATGCTTTTGTGTAAAAAATTTCGTTGAAATACAATAAGCAGTTTTACAGAAAATCCGATTTGAAAAAAGCGGTCCTATGGCAGGTACCGTTAATAATGATTTTCAAAAAAAATTTTTTTCTTCAAAAGATAGACCTTGTTTAAAAAATAAAATTTGAATTTTTTTTACAAAATCGTTGGAGCCGTTTTCGTGAAATTAAACTTTTCCGAAATTATTGTATGACAGGAACCGTTATTTTTGGTCCAAAAAAATTAATTCCAAAAACCCCTCTGGAGAGTCTCCAAAAACTGCTACATAGCAAGTTGGGAGTCAATCGGTCCATCCGTTTAGGCTCTAGTTCCTTATACAGACAGACAGACAGACAGACTGACAGACAGACGGACAGACGGACTTCCGGGACCCACTTCTTTTGGCATTCTCTATCATCGTAATGTCATGGAAAAATGTTATCTCAACTTTTTTTTTTTTGTACGAATGCATAACTTGATATATAGTACCTATATCGCAAGTAAAAAAGTCGGACAACTAAGAAAATAACTTTTTATGAAACAATAATGTATGCTACTTCTTCTAAGCCAAATAATAATTTTTATCGAAAAAACAATACCGAGCATGGCTAAAATTTAATATTTTAATTTAAAGTTTTAATAGTTCCTAAGGACAGAATTGAACGGAATTAAAATGGGACCACATTGCAGCAACCAGCTTTCCAATACAAAAATAATTATCAAAATTGGTTCACTCAGTCCAAAGTTATGAGGTAACAAACAAAAAATACAGACGAATTGAATACCTCCTTTCTTTTGGAAGTCGGTAAAAACAAAACACTTTCTGGATTAACCGTTTTTATATCTTTTTTCAAAATTTGCAAAAAAAAAATGTGATTTTCAGTCCCTTTTTCGATAAAAAAAAAATTAAATGTATGATATTTGACTAACTTTTTGTAATAATTACAGTAACAAGGTATTACTATCTTTCAATTAAGCCATCGAAACCTAAAAAAATATTTAATGGAATATTTTTTACGAATTTTTAAAAGTATGAGAGTAAACACGCTGGGTCCGAAAGGGTTAATCTTTTGGTATAATTTACATTTAAAATTTTAGTTACCTCGAATGTTTTTGACATACATATTTGAGCCATACGAATACAAAAAAAAAAAAAATCTAAATTTTTTTATAACTTCATCAAATTGCTTATTTCTATTATTTTTTACCTTTCCATTACAGAAATAGCAACAATTTTTTGTTTGCTATTGAATTTCTATTTATTATTTTATTGAATGTAGGTTATAAGCGTAAGTTTCATTTTATTTGATGTTATTTAATAAATAAGTGCATTGATAAACGGTTAGTGGGAGTAGGAGTGCAAATCCACATGAAAAAAAAAAAAATTCAAATTATTTTCAATCTGCATCGACAAAAAAAGAAATCATCCCAAAATAGCTTGAATTATTTGGTAAAATGGTTCATAATGGTCAATCATTTTACAACAAGTAATCCAGGTTTAAAAATAAATACGAAAAATATGAAAAGGTATAAATCACCTTTTCCCAAAATTTTATTGCGACTTAACAGAGCCATTACGCAGGGAATTGCAACTACGGTTCTTTTAAATGTCACCACCATCACCATTATCAAAGAAATTATTGACGTATATTGTTTGTCTTAGTCCTTACCACTCAAACAGACTTTTTAAGAGAAAACTACATGATACTAAGATGTTTGGACTTGTGGGTGGAATATAAAACACTTTGCTTTTCAAAAAAAATACTAAAGCTCCTTCTAATACTTTTGTTGAGACTCAAAGGTGCAATTTTGTAAAAGAGAGTCCTTTGGAATGGTCCAGATGTTATACGATTACATGTGTGTTCATGTGCCCAAAATGCCAGGCATTCAACCAGACTTTGAACACGGAGAAGGAATCTTGATGGTTTGGTGCAGAATTTAATATTATTTAATATTTATTTATTCGTATACCTAGTCTTACACAATAAGATAATTTATCTTTTAAATTAGTATAAGATTAATTAGTTAATAAATTGATGTATTAAAAAACATTACAAATTTAACAATTTAAATAAAAAATTATGAAAAGAGATGCAAATGCAGATAACATTATTAATTCATTATGTTGTATCATAGAAAAACTTTAAATTTAAATATGTTACTATTATTACAAAGAATTCATTGTTATAATACCTAAATATAAATTAAATCATATTATCAAAGTCGGTAAGGCAAAAAAGGTAAGAATTTCATCGTCAAAATGTCTCAAAATACTCTCTGAGTTTTATCCTGAAAAGGGAGGTACAGCCTATCATCCCAATAGATCGGGGAAGAGAGTTCCACAGACGTATAGCATTTACAAAAAATTGGCGTTCGGATACTAAGAAAATGTAACGGGTTGGCACAAGATTAAAAGATCTAAGAGAGCGCGTTTGATTGATCTTATTATAAAGGTACGGTGGCTGCTGTGATTGTATTACATTGTGAAGCAATGTCAAGGTTCTTAATTTGAAAAGGTTTTCTAATGTTATGCCGTAAATTGATTTAGAAAATTGAGAAATATGGTCATACTTCCTTAACCCATAAACATATCTTGCTACACTATTGTAAGCAACATTTAGCTTCCGTTTGTGTTCATAGTCACAATTGTTGAAAAGTTCGCAGCCATAAAGCATAATAGGGATAAGAAGAGTTTTTGCTAATACTAATCTTGCTTTTAATGGTGTAATTTTATGGTTAGTCCACAATAAACGAAGCCTTCCATAAACTTTCCCAATTGTTGATCTGATATGATCATTCCACGAAAGAGTTTTTGTAAAAATTATGCCTAAGTTTTTAGCTGAATCGACAAACTGAATTTCCTTATTATCTAGGTATATTTTAGGGTAGTAAGATGTATCAGCAGACTTTCTTGAAATGACCAAACATTTCGACTTAAGTGGGTTAACGCAAAGCCCATTTTTCTGGGACCAATTATGAACTCTGTCCAATTCCTCATTTACCTCAACTACTGCATTTTCAAGAAGACCAAGAGGAAAGCTTTTCCGTATCTGAACATCATCTGCGTACATATCTACGTCTGAATTCCGCAGGCACAAAGGTAAATCGTTTATGTACATAGAGAACAAAAGTGGGCCCAATATTGAGCCTTGTGGGACGCCACTCCTCAGCATGAGAAGTTCAGATACGGAGCCACTAGCCTCAACAGCCTGAGATCTGCAGTAAAGGTATGACTGAACTAACTTCGCAGAAGAAAAAGAGAAATTGAATTGATTTATCAGCTTGTTATATATGACGTTATGATTTACTGTGTCAAACGCCTTGGAAAAATCCAGAAGAATAAGAAAAGTTATGTTATCCTTTTCAACGGCTTGTATAATGTTTTCAACAACATTGATTAGAGTTGTGGTGCAGCTATGTTTGGGACGGAAACCAGATTGATTAATACATAACATGTTGTGGTTGTTTAAATATTTCTGTATCTGTGAATTCATTAACCTTTCCAGTACCTTTGAAAGAAATGGAAGGATGGCGATTGGTCTAAACTCGTTTTGATTTTTCGGAATTGGTATAATTTTAGCTTTTTTCCAGATAAAAGGAAAATCGCTCGACATAAAAATCGTGTTAAAGACATGCGTTATGTATTTAAGAACATATGGAAGAATGGCTTTCACAAAGACGGGATGGATTTCATCAAGTCCTACTGAGTTTGTTTTTATACTTATACAGTTCTCTAACACATCCGTTTCATCAACTGGTGTAAAGTTAAAACTGGGAGAGGAAAACATGTTGTTCTCGATCGGGGTACTGTTTGTTTCAGGAAAGACTTCTGGACCTAAATGAGAAGTAAACTGCCTGTTAAGCTCGTTGCAGTCGATAGCACCAGTTGTAATATTTTTTTGTTTTCCGATGCCAATATCCCGAAGATTTTTCCATAAATTATGTCTTGTTTGTGAGGGGTCTAGTCGAGGAGCAAAATAACGTCTCTTTGACTCACGTATCTCAGTTGTTACTTTATTTCTAAGCCTTTTAAAATCATTAAACAGCACACCCAGTCGAAAACGCTTCCAACTTTTATATGCTTGGTCACGGGCTTGTATTAAGTTCCTTATTCTATTATTAAACCAAGGTGTGTTTTTTGTTGTGAGATTTTTAGTAACAAGTGGAACGTGTAAGTCAAAGAGACTTTTAATATTACCTTGGATAAAATCCACCTGATCATCAACGGATGGCATACCATAAATCCGATACCATTCAATTCGCTTCAAATCTTCTTCCAGATTACTCATATTTATATGCTTAAAGTCACGGAAAGTTATAGATTTTTTTACTGCCAAAGGTTTACTTTGAAAAGTTAAACAAATTAGATCGTGACGAGAAAAACCAGGTATTGAAATTTGATCGAAATGGAGAGCTTTGTACAAATGACTGACGAAAAATACGTCAAGCAATGTACTACTATGATTGGTAAAATGCGTTGGTACAGGTGTATTTACCGGAAAAAGATTTAAAGTTTTCATGTTATTTGCAAATGACGAGTCTTCAAGCATATTGCTGTTGAAGTCACCAGCAACAATAATGTAGGGCGAAATGTAGGACAATTCATCCAAGACTCTTATAAGAAGAGAAGTGTCGATGTTTCGGTTTGGCCTATATACTGAACCTAGCAAAATTTTGTTTTGATTACATATTATTTCAATAAAAATAAAATCAATCTCACTCCCAAGTGGGGCTATGCGTATAAGTTTACAATTAAGTTCACTGCGAACGTAAATAGCAACTCCTCCACCAACTCTTCCAACCCTATCACACCTAAAAGGCTTATGAAAGCCGCTCAAAGAACAAAGATCATTGTTTTGGTTGCTTGATAACCACGTCTCTGAAACACAAATCACATCAACCATAGAACCTTCAAATAAAAACCTAAATTCATCAAGTTTAGGATATATGCTTTGTGCGTTTAAATGACAAATATGCAATCCAGTATGCCGACTACACATTACATTAACCATTGTACGTACTGTATGATTTGAACCTAAAACATCTGTTGAGTCTCTGTACTGTTGTTCGTTGAAATTAACCATTCTCAAAAATAAAGAATAGGAGATCCCAAATCAACCTCCTTTCATATAGAAAGTATAAACTGTAACACCCAGCCAGGAATAACAAAAATGCACAAGATGACGAATTTGACGATAAGCAGTATTTATAAAAGAAGAAAATTTGTAGAAAAAAAACAAACCGACTTTGAAATTGAAATGAAAAAAGAAAATAAAGAGAAAAGAAAGATAGCATAAATAAAAAATGTTTACGAAATAATACTATTGTAAAAAAAATGAAAATAAAAAAGTGGGGATGATCACGTTCTGTTGTCATCTGTAGGAGCATCATTTCTTGTAGTCTGTGACGTTGTGGCAAAAACGGCTAGGTCATCAGCTGTTTTGATTAACTTTGCATTATCATCTTTGGTTGCTTTTACATAGATGAAACCACGGAAAGTAAATGTTGATAACAGTTTATTCTCTCGTTTCAATTTAAGAGCGCTTTGAAGGAGAGCACGATTTTTTAGCGTTAGACACTCGTGGACATAAACAAAAGACCTGTTATTTGAGTTTTCATTCATGCCAAGATCTCGAAGGCAAAGCGGAGCTTTAGTTCTTTTTCGGTAGCTGGCGATCGATCTTAAAACTAAACTCTTATCATTCGGCGTGAAAAATTTAATTATGACTGGTGGTGCGTTCGAGTTTGTTTTTGTTTTAAGGCGGTAAATTGTTTTTATCATTGGCGGTTTAAGAGTTAAAGTGGCACAAAGCTGATTAAAGATGCATTGTAAATTTTCATTTACCATCGAAGGGACACCGTGTATGAGTGCGTCACACATTGTCTCCTTCAGTTGTTGTTTTTCATCGTTTGCCTCTATGTGAGCTTTTATTTCTTGTATCGCGTCGCCATGTTTTTGCAGTTGTTCTTTAAGTGATTTATTTTCGTCTTGTAATGTTTCGAACTCATTTTGTTTAGACTCTAACAATGTTACTCTTTTATTTATTCCATCAAGTGCGGTTTTTAACATTCCTACTTCGGTGTCGATTTTTTGCATGATTTTGTTTTCGGATTGAGTAATTTGTAATGCAATTTGTTCAAGTTTTCCTAGGACGGTGCTCTCATCATAAGAAACAGTACTGTTCAAGTTGGCCATCGTCGGTAATGATTGAGGCATTTGATTTTCTGAATGTATAAGTGGCTGATTGCGTGTGTGTATTAAAATTTTTTGAGACTGTTTTGACGTGGGAGATGGAGATTCAGCGAACTGTTCTCTGCTTCGTTTTGGAGGCATCAATTCTCTTAAATTGTTTATGTAGAGGTATGTATCTTGGGGGAAATTGGATTCAGCAAAGTGACACGTTTTTGCAATTAATGAAGGGGGCATTAATCAAATATATATACTTTGCCTTTTTTTTTTTGTATTATATTTTGGTTTTAACAAAAAACTGGCACAAAAAGCATTATAAAGTTCTTAAAATTTTAAACTGTTTATACATTGCAACTCATATTTGACTGTCAGTCCTTGGCGTGAAATTTAAAACTGCTTAAAACCAACCCGAAACTGCCACTCAGTAACACACGTCTGTTCAGTAACACATCACTTGATAATTTTTGAATTTTCATGTCAATGGAATGAAGTGGTACAACCTTTGACGATTAATTCTGAAATTGATACGTTTTCGTATTTGAACAAAATTCCAATTCCAGTGAATACCATGGACTTGAATTTTCCGTTGACTATAAGCATGTAAATTACGTATTTATGCATGACAAAGTTCTTATTTCTCTGATTGAACAAAACAAATGAAACCCAAAACATTCATTCGATCTCTGAGCGGAAACCAATTAAACCTTATCCCAGACAAAGGAGATTTGTTGAAAGTTTACCAAGAAATTGACAGTCTTCTTTGTGCAAAATCTTGAAATATTAAATAAAAATTCATTCAAAATATCATTTATGGTATTCATAACTGTATAAGGTTTATAATGTATGCGTATTTACGTACGTAACCAAGCTAATAATCTCATTACATATGGGACTTTATTTTGATTTTACAAAAGAACATGGTGTTAACTTTTACAAAGTAGGTACTTTGAAGGCTTTAAAATGATATTAAGCATTCCATTAAACATTTTTTAAAAGAAGTCTTCATTTCCGACGAGGCATTAAAAGAAAAGAAAAATATGATTAAGGCCGTGTGTGAATTGCGTTAAATAGTTAACACCATGTTAAATTTTTGTATGCGCACAGTCATAGACTACATGTTCTATAAGCTTGAGATTTTTTGAATGCTACAAAAAATTAAAAAAAAATAAAAACTCACCCAAAAATACCCCAAAATAAGTAGGTGTTTTTCAAAAATTCATATTTCGAAACGCAGAGACTTAAAAAAAATCCGTATCAGACCTTTAACTTTTTTTTTATTATCTTTCGAATGACGTTTTTCAAATTGTCAAAAAAAATTCCCTTAATCACTACTTTGTCAAAGGTCTACCTCATGTTTTAGTTTTAGAAAACCATTAATAGCTTGGTTTTGAAATTTTTTAGAATTTTTTCAATACCATTGTCAGTCTTACAATAAATTTATCTATTGATTAAAAAAAATTCAACTCTTTACATTGTCGCGTTTAGCCAATTTTTTGAAATTTTTTTTTACCCTTATTTACCCTATTAAAAGATAGAATTTTTTAAAATCCTTCATATGTATTTAACTTTAGGTTATTATCTTTCAAATAAGCTATAGAAGATTTTTGTATCTCTAATAGTTTATTTTTAATTTTGAATTGAAATTTTGGCCGCACTGCGAAACTGCGAGAGTGGAACGTTAGAAAATGGAGTCACTTTTTTGTGGTGGCTGCCATGGTTCATCGATTTATAAGACGTTATCACGTCAAAAAAAAAAAAAAAAACAAAACCATCTGCAAAAAAAAATTTAGCTCAAATTTAACCAGCCCCAGGCCAAAATTTTTTATTCACCTCAATAGTGTCAAAAATTTTACACGGTGTTATTTATTTAACGCAATTCACACACGGCCTAAACATTGTCTGTTCTCGGCTGGAAATTTAATAACGACTCAAAAGGATTTTTAAATTAGTATTAAATGAAATTCGAAGTTCAAGTTTATCGATGGAGACAAGACAATAATTATAATTGAATGCATGGTATAGGTTTGATGAAAAATCCATCGAGAAAAACTGCACGAATGGGTTGTACGAAATTGCTTCCTTAAGTCAAAATTTTGTAGGGTTGAAAAATAAATATTATAATTTGGCCAATATAAATAAAATTGTGGAGGTACCAATTAACTAAAATTTTCCAAAAAGATGGGGTTTAAAAAATAGCATTTTCATTCTGTTCCATAAACTTCTATAAAGACGATGTTTAAAAAACCACTTAACCTGAATTAGATGGCTTTTTTAACAAACACATTACTTGACCAATAGATATAGCAAATACCATTTTACAGATACTTAAAGCAAAATACTTTTAATAAAGTATGACTTTTCTTTTTTTAATATGCACCACCCCTAAGTATTAATAAAACATCAAGCTACAATGACAGGAGAGAGAAACGAAATTGATTTTTTAAAAGGTAAAAACTTAATTTACGTACTACCACAAAATGACTCAAAGCGGGATTGACATTGGCCTTTTTATAATGACATCAACCCCGCTACCAACATAATTAATTGCGATGCGGTCTTGAATGTGGTTTATAGCAAGGACTATCAGAGAGTTTATGCATTTGTAAAAATATAATCGATATGATACGTTTTTATCAATACTTAAAAAAAAAATGCCTTTAGAATGGTTCGGTGATTCGATTCATAATTTCGATAAAATAAACTGAGTTCTGAAAAATAAACAACTACGTAGTTTGAAGTACATTTTCATCGTGCTTGCACAAATTTTTTCTGTTTTTAATTTTTTTTTACCAGAAGCGTGGACGATCCTAACAATTTTGATTTAAACAAATAGGATTTGGCAAATAGGATTATAATTTCGAAATAAAAAAATGTATTTTTTAAAATTTATTTTCTTGCTATAGAATAATTTTCTTGCTTTCTGATCTTTTTCTTAACTTTTTTTGAATTTTTTGAAATATGTTAGTTTCAATTTTGTTGTTATGGAAACATAAATTTTTTTTAAAACATTTTTTTTAACAAAATAAAACTAATGGCATAGTTGGTTTGATTGGAATCGAAAAGAAATATTAAAAGAAATCTAAACAAATACCTAAAGTTTGGTATTAAAATTGCAAAAACATTTTGTTGAACAAAATATTTTGAATTTTTTTTTTTTTTGAAAATTTTTAGAGCTGCTTTTTTTAAATAGTTTTTTATAAATACAAATTTTCAAAGGTTTCAAAAAAAATTATGAATGCTGAAGAAATCATTTTTTGACATAATAATAAAAACCAAATTATAGATCAGTTTCCAATAAATTGATTTTCAAAAATTAACTTTGAAGTATTTTTAAAAAATTGAAAAATTTTAATTTTTGAAAAATTTCAATACTTCAGCTATTCGTTGAAATTAGTTTAGTCATTTAGGAGAAATTCAGAAATCATAATACATGATAAAAAAAATCATAGAAATATAATTTACTCAAAAAAGCTTCTAACAATTATTTTATAAAAATAAATTAATTTATTAGTTTAAAAAAAAAGGTCAGGTATCTTTTGGTGAAAACAGTTTTTTGTAATGATTTTTAATATTTCCGTTTTTTTTTATTTTATGAATTTCTACCAAACAACTCTTTCAATTTCAACGAAATATTGCATATAAAACGAGTATGTATTTGTATATTCCTTAAATATTAATCAAATATAAAAATTTTAAAAGTTTAATTTTTGACTTTAAAAAAAAATTTTAATTTTTTTTATAAAAATGCATACTTTTTTCTTAGATCAAATTCATTAAGAAGGATTTGTTTTCCTATTAAGAATGAATTTAATAAAAAAAAAATTTGTTTATATAAATACATTTACCAGTTTTGTTATAAAAAGTTTTTAGGTAAAATTTAAACAACTTGAATTCTAAGAAGAAATTTTCGCGCTCCAGTCGTGCATTTTCTTTTTCTTTTTATTATCACTTTAACCATCTCTGAGTCTGATGTCAGGAGCAGATGGTCTAACAAGAACTCACGTGATTTTCACTTTCTAATAGAACGGCAACTTGATATGTGGTAAATTCATATGTAGCCCCATTCCTCGAACTTTTTGCACAAATTATAAAGAAAAATTTCAAAATACACAAGGTGAACATTTTATTTCAGAAGTTTTCATGGATAATACCATTATACCTTTAAAATTCCTTTCAGATGTGGGCTTAAGTCTTCTTTTATGTGAGTTGAAAGAAACAAGGCATTTCCATCCATCACTTTTCTTTATTATCTTCACCAGGAAAAACTTTGTTTCTCTGAAATCGCAACAACAGTTAATGTATATGGAGCAAGCATAAAACTGAATGCAGAAGTATATAATAACAACAACTGTCTCTCTAACGGAGGAGGAGGATTTAGGATTAAGATGACTGCAACATTCTTCGTTCTTTCATTTTTATCTAAAAAGACAACACATTCCCTTTAAAAAGGACAATTTTTTTGTATCCCTATGAACTTTTGATTTTGTTATCTTTTTACTTTAGATGATAATATCAGATTTCAGCATCTAAGGCAAATTTTTTGCGGAGGGATCAAAAAATTTAAAAATCGTAATTAATTAAATTTTAATTTATTGCGGAAACCAAAAATTTAAGTTGGTTCTTTTTGAGTAATTGAATTTTTTACTCAAATGAGTCGGAATCAAGCGTTTTTTTATGTCAAGTTTGTTTATCTCATATAAATAAGAAAAAATTACATTTGTTCCATTTTGGTCGGCTCTTCCCATATAATTACCAAATTTGTTTAAATTAATTTAAATTATATGCCCAGTTTGAAAGAAAAAGTTCTTGATTTACTTATTAGAACTGCAATCCGACTCAACATTTTCATTTCGGTTTCAATGAAATAATAATTGTAAAATTCCAGTTTTTTAATTTCAAATGACAAAGAACGAACACTCAACAAAATACCATTTGGTTCAAATTTTTACAGAAGTGGCAGTCGAACACTGTGGCGTATGAGTAATTTATAATTAAAAATATAACTTTTATATTGAAATAAATAAATGTGCGACTGGGTCGCACGAACTTGCTCTTAGAATTCAAGTTGCTTAAATTTTTAAGACTATTTATATAAAAATTTGGGAAATGTAGGTATATAAAAACAAAACAAAACAAAAAAAAAAAATAAATGAATAAAAAACATAAAATTAGTTAAAAAAAAAAAAAATTAAACAACATTGCTTGAAGTCGATAAAATGAAGAAATCTTTAAGCTGGAATTAGTTGTGAAATTTTTTACAAAAAAAAAGATAAAGAATAGGATACAAAATAATTGAAAATAAAATGCACGACTGGGGTCGCACGTACTTGCTCTTTCAGTTCAAAGCACTTTTATGTTAGTCTACTTGT
The DNA here is from genome assembly GCF_945859705.1 of Episyrphus balteatus. Classification (NCBI taxonomy): domain Eukaryota; kingdom Metazoa; phylum Arthropoda; class Insecta; order Diptera; family Syrphidae; genus Episyrphus; species Episyrphus balteatus. Next base: position 44,222,452 of record NC_079136.1, read on the forward strand.
ATGTTATAAGAGTTGCCTCTATATAAACTTTTAAGAAATTTGGTTTATGTAGAGGAAGAGCCGACATGGAAACTAAATTTTTGTTAAATAAATTTTTTTTTTTGTTATTTGACTTTTTTTTTAAACTAAAAATGCAGTTTTATTGCAATCAAAATTTTGTATGGGAGCTATACGTTCTAAGCGAGATATTAAAAAACAAAAAAAAAAAAGGCAACCTTGGAAATTACGAAAAAAACATCTATACCAAATTTCAAGAAAATCCGTTCACCCGTTTAGGCTGTATCTACTTGTATGGACGCACCGACACACAATGGGACCAAACGACCAAAACCATCTCAAAATTGGTTTTAACAAATGTGATCATTTCAAAAAAGTAATGATAATAGAAATGTGCGCAATTATTATAGCATACATTGTTTTTAATATATTTTGGATAAAAGTACTTAAAATGAGTCTTTTTCTTTCAATTTTTATTGTTTTTCGTCCTATTTTATTTAACAGTTTAAACTTAGTTTTCTCAGAAGTTTGTGAAGAAACCTTATAAGTGTTGTATATCAATAAAAAGGTCAGAATCTCTTCTTTATAAATCCGTTATTTGTTATTGAATATACCTTAAATTGATTGTTTAAAAAAAATAACAATTAATGGGAAGTAATTTGGCCAACTTTAATTTTCAATTGTAGATTTCTCCTTTGCCGACGACTGCCGATGTCGAGTTATGAATGAATTTAGAATCTGATATTACTCAAAATTAAGGAATAAAAATAAAATTTTGCGCATATTTGCGCCATTTTGATTAACGGTAAAAAATGTATAAAATAAAAATTTTCCAAAAATGTTTGAAAATATTTTTTTTTCTGTCATCTATAGGGTGTCTCAAAATTAATGATTCAAATGAAATATTCTGATAGGCTATTTAAAAAGCTCTTAAAATTTGGTAACTTGTCTATCCCAAATATTTACGGTTTTCGATTAAATGCACTTCTTGTGAAATTTCGAAAAATTCCTACTTTAAAACAGTATTTTGATAATTTATTCATTAATTTATTTTTGTTTTTTTACAAATCTGTCCCTAAAACAATAATTGACAATTAGGAACAATTGACAAATAAAAAAAAAATTATTTTGCTACAAATTAGTTTAAACCAAAGCCTATGTTTTTTATTGTTTTTTTTTTTTACTCTGAAAAACCTTGTTTTGTTGAATTCAAATTATAGTATCTTTCATCCTTACTTCAATTTCCGAATTTTTTATACTTTTTTTGAAAACTGTGATAACTAGGCAAGTTATAAAAATTATAAACCAGTTTCAAAATGTACAATTTATTTTTTAAGGTGTTGCTCTAAAAGAAAAGTAAGAAATTGAGTTTCATTAAAACTGCTAACTAATTTGTAGCGATATGGCGAACAAAATAAATAATGTTTTGATTAAAAATAATTGATTCATATTTACCAATGTCTTAGTGAACGTTTGTAAAAACAAAAATCACTTATGAACAGGGGAAGTAAAATACTGTTTCAAAGTAGGAATTTTTCGAAAGTTCACAAGAAGTGCATTTAATCGAAAATGGTAAGTATTTGAGATATGTATGTATTTTAAATTATTACTTTTGGGATCCCCTATAAAGGGAATTCCCAACAAGCTTGACATTCTGAACGGATTTCAAGTCCCATTTTATGCCGCAAATCAAAATCTGCAGATTTGATTTTATTTTATTTCATCCCATTTTTTCAAACTTTTATTTTTTTACGTTGTTTTAATTCTTATCTCAAGCTTTTGTTTTATTTAAAAAGTCTTCTTTATAAAATATAAATTATTTTCATATTCCATTTCGTTTTAATACATTTTCCTCTTTAACCCTTTTTTGTTGTTTGAGTTTTATAAAATACACAATAATTTTGATTTTATTTATTAAATTCTACCTACGATGAATTTTATATTATCTTTCATTCGTATGCTTTTTTTGAATTTATAATCTTTTAATTTTTGCTTTCTTATCAACATATTATATATATGATAACTTCACTTATATTTAACACAAATAACAACGACTTAAAATATAATTTTGTATATGAATCAAGCCATTAATTTTATTGACGAATTTGAGCTATTTTTCATAATTTCTGTTTTTGAAAATATTATAATAAATACATACATAATTTTTTTAGTTCTGATTTTTATTACATGTTGAAGCATATACATTGTAGTATATTTGTGCCAAATTTCAAAAAAAAATATTGAGAAACAAGAAAGTTATGGAATTTTGAGATGATTTACATCGTTTGGTCCCATAGTGCTACGCACAGACGCACCCACTTTTTTTAACTTCTCTATCATCATAATGTTAGTTTTGATTAAAACCTCGAATTTTTTTTTTGACACGAAACCAATACTTGCCCTATTGAGCAAGTAAAAAAATGGATTTTTTTTCTCCAATTACTTAATTTTTATTAAGGGGTTATATCTAGTTGTAAGTGCAAAAAAACCTTCTTTTTTGTGGATTTTTTGTGAAGAGGCATTTAATTATATAAACATAAAGAATACATATCCATATAGAAAATTTAATGTATTAAAATAATTCTATATGTATTTAAAAAAATATTGGGTTCCGTTATTTTTGTAGTAGATCTTCTAGACTACCTCCAAAAAAAAGGTGTCTGGCGGTGAGCAAGATATCTCTGATCCAAGTCACTTAAAATTAAAAAAACCAAAAGATTCATTTTCAGGATAGACGAATGCAGGTAATGAACGAAGGAACAATCAAAATTTTGATTTTTGACAAAATGGCGGCTTCCCAAAGAAAAAAATCGTTGTTTTTCACCAAAATTTACACTTTAAAGTGGCTTAAAAAATCGAATTATTGTCAAAAACCTTTTTCCTTCGTTCATTACCTGACAAAAGTATCTAAGAAAATTGTGTAAAAATTTCAAACCGATAACTCCAGCCGTTTCGGGCAAATTTTGCTCACCGCCAGACACCTTTTTTTTAGAGGTCGTCTAGAAGATCTACTACAAAAATAACGGTACCCAATATTTTTTTAAATACACAGCGAATTCTTTTAATATATTAAATTTGCTATATAGATATGTATTCTTTATGTTTATATAATTAAATGCCTCTTCACAAAAAATCCACAAAAAAGAAGGTTTTTTTTGCACTTACAACTAGATATAAACCCTTAAAAAATTTCAAATTTCGTTGAAATCGGTTAGGTCGTTAACTAGAAAGTCAAACATCAAGAAAACGAATTCGTCATAGGAACCGTTAATAAAGCTTCAAAAAAGCATCTTTTATGCCACATTGCATGTTTTTTTTTTATATCAAAATCGTTATCTTCGTATGTCAAGTACTGTTTATTTCGCTCTTAATAAAACATTTAATTTCTAGGGACTCATCAAAAAATCTTAACAACGAAATTAGTAGTAAATCGCTTCAGTAGATTTTGACATAAAAAGCTTCAGGAGCAAATACTTATGTGCGACCAAGTCGTGCATTTTATTTTTAATTGATGTTCAATTGCGAAAAATAACAAGTAAAACCATACATTTCCTACCACCTTTTTCTTTCGACTTCAAACAATGAAAACTGACTTGAAACTAAATAGGTATGCCAATCGAAACACGCAAACATCTATAACTTCTTTTTGAAATAAAGTTTCATAAACCCCCTCGATATGTCAACAAGTTAACCTTAAACTTGAAAACAAAGTAAATCATACAAGTTTGATTAATTTTTCACGAAAAGCACTTTACTTTCACTGTCGACAGTAATGTGTTTTGTTGCCACAACCAACGGGCTGTCAACAGTGATGCAGTAAATAAGTCATGTCTGTAGCTTTTTCGAAAAAAGCTTATTTATTCGAAATTCGTAAGGCAACTTTCCTCCATATTCAATATTGTAAACAAAACAACTCTCTTTTCGAAATTGTGTTTGAAAAAAAAAAAAAAACAAAGAGAAAAAGAATGTATCTTGCAACATTTAAGACAAAAGAACGGAAAATAAGCACGAGCATCCTTGTCAGGATATTGAATTGATAACAGCAATCCAGTTGCTCGTGATATTTCGTCCTGTTTGGATGTTTTAAAAAATTCTGTCCTTGTAAAATAAAGTCAAAACTTAACACAAAACCAAACCCACCGGTATTAACATGCTCTTTTGTGTCTTTTAAACCCAAAACAAGTTAAACCTTTATCTTCCAAAAATCTATACCATCTACCTTTGAGTATACCTTTACCGTTATGTCTCCTCTTAACCGACTAGTTCATGCAGTGATTATTTGTTCGATTGGCTTTCTAATGCCTTGTGCTGAATGTGAATATTTTATGTCCAATTTGACAACAACTCAGCAAAGTAGTAGCAGTAGCAGTGATAGTAGTGATAATGAATTCGATGTTACAACCGAAGTTAGATGCGGTGAAATACAAAAGATGACAGACGTTTGTTTCAAGGATTTACCACCCGAGTTAATGGAATTTTTGACGACGACGAAAATTGCAGTCAACAAGGATGAAATTGTCTCAAAGTGCACGTAAGGACAAATTTTGGTTTTGTTGTTGCGAAAATTACATTTAGAGTTGATGTTATTTGTGTGAAAAGCTGGATGGCAAAACTCTGAGTGCTGGTGCTTTTAAAAAGGTCCTTTTTGTTTGAAATGATTTTGGTTGACGAGAAAAGTGTATTCTTTGTTTTACGTTGAAATTGCTTGACTTAATTATTATTGCGAAGAATGTTGAAAGGATAATTAAACAAACAGCTTCTCGAAGGATTTCAATTAAAATAAAGTACTGGGTGCCTGTAGTATGTTTAGGTATGACCAAAGTGGATAAAACAAGCTAATGGCAAAGTTTGTATAGTTTCATTCAGACAAAATAGATGCAGTGTCTTTGGAAACTAATCATACAGCTATTTCTTTGATTCATCGTTAAAATTTAATTGAATCTTAGAAGATGATGTTGCTGGGTGGTATCATTTTCAAAAATTTTAGTAATTAAATTCACTTAATAGACTTGAGGAGGGAGCGATTTTCTGTCAATAAGAGACTGTAAACTTAAGAATTAATTATTTACTTAGTTCTATTTAAGTTAAAATATTACAACATGGTGGTGATGATACTCTGTCAATTTCTCTCAAAAGGTAGTGTCCTATGTGGTTTGTAGTAAAAGATAAACTTGAAGTGGATAAGCTTTTTAAATATAATCAATTTTTATTAATAAATCATAAAAATATGAAAATCTAAATAAAATTTCAAGAATAGTACGTATACGCCACAGTGAATACGATTTATTACCTTTTTTCATTGTTCGTATACAAATTTCCTTACATGGCTTAAAAATAGAACAATTAAATGGGATATCCAATCCATTCCTTAGAATACCTAATTGCAAAATAAATAAAATGCACAACTGGGGTCGCACGTACTTCCTCTTGCAGTTTAAAACACTTTTATGTTAGTTTACTTGTAGATTTTAAGATCTGCCTCTATATAAATTTAAAGAAATTTTTGTTGATGTTGGGGAAGAGCCGACATTTAGGGCAAAATTTTGTTAAATGAAAAAAAATATTTTTTATTTGACTTTTTTTTTCAAAATAATAAAAATGCAGTTTTATTGCGCTTTGAAAATTACGTTTGCAAAGTTTAATCAAAATCGTTAGAGCCGTTTTCGAGTTATTTGGTATAATTTGAAAAATTTGTAAAAAATTTTATGGGAGGTACACATTTTTTGACTTTTTTGCAACGTTTTATTGCAATAATAATAATAATAATAATAATTTTAACTATATGCCTGTAAGACCTAAAGTCTTTTAAATGCAACTGCACGGCACTAGTTAGAAGGAATAAAAAGATAGAATTTTTTTGTTTGTACAGTAAATTGAGAATAAGATGATTATTATCTCATATAGTCCCACGGGTGGCTTCCAAGCTGGGGGATTAAGAAAAGAATGCTGCCTGAGGTAGGGCTCGAACCCAACACCTTCAGGTAAGCAGTCAAGTACTACATCCACTGCACCATTGCCATCCGCAATTGCTTCGAATATTACGAGTGCAAAGTTTAATCAAAATCGTTGGAGCCGTTTTCGAGTTATTTGGTTTTGAATTGAAAAATTCGTATGGGAGGTACACTTTCTAAGCGAGATATAAAAAAAAAAAAAACAAACTTTCAGAATTCCATAAAAATCATCTGTACCAAATTTGAAGAAAATCCGTCCACCCGTTTAGGCTGTGGAAATGTGTACAGATGGACGCACAACCGCACAGACGCACGGACGGAAATGCGAGACCCACTTTTTCGGAGTTCTCCATCATCGTAATGTTGGTTTTGATTAAAACCTCAATTTTTTTTTTCGACACGAAACCAATACTTGCCCTATAGCTATAGAGCAAGTACCTAATAATTAACAGTCCGATGGGAGGGAATACTTGTCATATCATTTCCATAATAGTATTCATGGTCAAGTCAAGCAGACAATAAAATATATCCTTATGGTTTGGGGCTGTTTTTCGTAGTCACATGTTGATTCCTTGGTTCAAATCAACGAAAAATGCCAAAAACAAAAATTTACTTTAAACGTATCCATTGGAGAAAATCCACAATACACCCCAATAAAGGGCTAGAAAATTAAGTTTTTCAAACATTGAGCACCGATTTGAATTCTACCAAAAATGTGGATTTGCGTTAAAAATAAAATGAAAAACTGGGTTGCACGTACTTGCTCTAATGGCAAAAAAAATTAAAATTTTGTGTAAAAATAAGTATTTTTAAATTAATATTTTTTAATTACCTAATTTAAAAAAATTTAATATTACTAAAAACATAATATGAAATTTAGTATAAAAATAACAAAAACATCTTTTTGATGTTTTAACCTCTAGACTTAGTACCTATGCAATTTTATTTATTTTGTAACAAAGAATTTTTTAGAAAAAAAAAAACTGAAAATCAATAGAACCACTTTTTTAGATTTTTTTTTAAATGAAATTGTTTAGGTTCTATTATGCTATTAAAAAAAAATGTTAATTCACACATAAAAACAAAATTAAAAAACAATTCGCTAGTCCGTTTTCAAAAAAATAGATTTTTCAAAACAAAAAAAAAAACACTGATTTTTTGTTTAATCCAAAAAATGTTTTTTTTTAGTTTTAAAACGTTTTCTTAGTTCCGTGAATCTAGAAGTGAGACCAAAAAAATTTTAACCAAGCCACTTTTTCCGCATAATTGTCCCCCAAATTTTGTTTTGCCCACAGTTAAAAAAATTTAGAGCATATTCTTTTTTGTTAAACGCTCAAATTTAGAAATATGCGTTCAAAACCAATTGTAATCGTGTGTCCATCTCAAGTTTTTCTACAAAGTTAAGGAGATATTAAAAAAAAAAAACAATTTTATGCTAAAAAATTTAAAAGCCCTAAAATCTCTAAAAATTATTTCTTTTAGTGGCTTTAGGCTTCAATTCAAGATAGATACTTTTTCGGAATTCTCGAATGTATTGCCATGTCTGATTGTTATCTCAAGATCGATTTTTTTTGTTTTTTTTTCATATCATATCATCAATTAAAATGAGGGCAGAGTAGAAGAGATCACCAAGAAACTCGGAATGAGTGGACGAATATTATTCACGAAATATTTAAAACTTGTACAAAGTATCCCTAAGAGAGTTAATGGACTGGCTAATTTGAGTTTAAGTTCAGAAGAGTTAAGATTTTCTGTTGAATTTTCGTTTTTGTGCATTAAATTAATAATTTAAAAAATGAAATGCATGACTGGGACGCACTTCAAAAGTACCTCACAAGTTTTCTAGAATGGTCGTATAAATTCACGTAAATTAGCATGATAAAATACATAAAAATAGTTTGTCATATCGCCTAATTACTTGAACAAAAAATTTCTAGCTTTCTAGAAGTCCGGCTTTGCGTCTGTGCGTCCATCTGAACACATTTTCACACCCTAAACGGGTGGACGGATTTTCTTGAAATTGGTTACAGATGATTTTTATGAAATTTTGTATTTTTTTTTTTGGCTCTAACGATTTTAAATAAACTCTGCATTCAAATCAATTGCAATATAACTGCATTTATATTTTTTATCAGAAATGTCAAATAAAAAAAGAAAACTTTTGCAAGAGCGAGTACGTGCGACCCAGTCGTGCATTTTGTTATTATAGGTTTGGTATCCAAAAAGTCCTTTTCAGAGATTTTTTGGCTATCGAAAGCACAATTTTGTAAGGTAAGGTATAATTATTCAATGATAGAAACCTTAGGTGGAACAACATTCCAAATTGTGTGGCGGCAACAAAAACAATCTGGCCAACTTTAAATTAAAAACGCTCGAAAGAATTGTTATCTCTGAACAGACTGAACACAAATAAAGAGTATAAATTCGCTATGAAACTTCCTTATTCATTATTTATCTATTAAATATGGTGTTTAACCCTCCCCGAAATTTTTTTTCAGAAAATCAAATGATACCTATATTATAAGCATATACAAGTCTAATATGTGCAGCACTAAATGATTTGTTTTTGTATTTTAGTGATTTGATTACCTATATGAAAATCTCCCTTAAAATCACTACCAATTTTGCATCGTTGCAGAAGCTGTCGATGAAGTTTGTATAAAGGAAAACAAAAATTGTTTGGTCCATTACAAAGAGTTTTTATCTCTTTGACCATTTCCTTAAGCACTATGTTAACACCTTAAAATGCTCTTTTAAGAACCTTTTAAATACCACAAGTACTTATGCAGGGTTTTTTGGTGCCGAGACTAAACTATGCTTTTTCAAAGGGTTTCGGTGGCCGAACTCGAATCCAAAGACGGACTTTTTCGATCACATCTCGTTTTTGAAATATTACCCTTAAATCTATTTAACCCCTTGTAACCCAACATCGTAAATTTTAAAATTAATAATGTAAATTCATTATTTGCTTAGTTATTTCTAAATTTATGCAGTAAAAAAAAAAAGTTTAAATAATTTATTTTTGTATATAAATGCAAAAATTCAAACAAAAAGCTATCTAATATTTATTTTTAGGCGCATTCTTAAGATCCAAAAATAAAACCCCGTTAGTTTAGGCACGAAAAATATTTTTTCTGAATTTCGTAGTTTTTACATAAATTTGCTTGTTTTCCAAAAAAGCCGAACTTTCAACATTAACTGCCAATTAAAAACTATTGGTGCTATTTATTAGAAATATGGCGCATTATTTCGATAAAGCAATTCTTTAAGATTATGTAAGAAGCTTTAAAAGAATAAAAATATGTTTTTTACAGCTTTTGGGCGATCTTTTTCGGTTTGTTACAGAAATGTCACATGGGGCTACAAGGGGTTAAATCTTTCAGACATCTTTTCTACTGTCCGAGATATCTTCAGTTGCTTATTACCCACTTTTGTTCTATGTTAACCTTAAATCCAGTATGTAAGCGAAAATAAATGTATCGACTGTAGTTCTTCTCAATATTCTTGTTTTTTGATCCCCTTTAATAAAAAATAGTAGGGTGTTTTTAGGGTAGGGCATTTTTATATGGTGCGATTATACTTTTGCAAAGCACTGTATTTACAACATTTCGTTATTCTTTTATTTCAAATTATAAAATTAAACAATTTCAGTTTATTGTTAAATTTCAAAGTGAAGTATAACACTGGTCAACAAAATTAAACTTCCTTTTTGTTACAGAAACCAGGGTATACTCTTCTATAGGTTTGTTGTGTGCTGAGCTCGAAACCGAAGTCAGAAAAATTCGATCACATCACGTTTTTGAGATATTCCCGTTAGAAAATCGAAAATGCCGCTTTTTACCAGTTTTCAGGGTTATTTTTTAGCGTTTACTTATTTTTTTTTAAAATTGAATTTGTAACAGTTTCTAAAAGAATTAAGTTTTGTCTCTCTAAATCCGTTTAAATCTTTTAAATATCTATTTTCTTCCTCGAGAAATCATAACTTGAAATCAAAGTGTTTGGGGCATCTCATATTTATTTGCTTTTAATAGCAAATATCGAAAAGTTCTGTACCAATCGCTTTCAAATTTTGACACAATTTTTTTAGAAACTGTTACAAATTTAATTTAAAAAAAAAATAAGTAAACGCTAAAAAATAACTTTGAAAACTATTAAAAATCGGCATTTTCGATTTTCTAACGGGAATATCTCCAAAACGTGATGTGATAGAATTTTTCTGACTTCGGATTCGAACTCAGAATATAGAAAAGTATACCCTGGTTTCTGTAACAAAAACCTTGTTGACCAGTGTAATTAGCTCATGTCAAACAACTTGTATTATTTAAAATTTTGGTTTTTAAGTATTGCTAATTTCATTTAGAACTCAATAAATAGAATGTACCCGTCAATTTTCTGCTACAAAATTTCAGTGCAAGAAAAAGTCCATTTTTCAATGTTTTATATATTAAATTGTACGAAATAATTTTTTTTATAAAGCCTTAGAATGGTTAAAATTTGTTTCTTAAAAAAAATTTCTTTTTATATCAACCAACTTATCACTCTTTGTACCTACAAAACTAGAGATGCCGCTGAATATTCAGCCATTTTTAAATTCGTTTACCGTAAGCAGGGCTTTTTTAAACTTTTAACTACGAATTCCTCTCCTAAAAAATACTTAAAAAGGATATTGGCAAATTTTTCGCTTCTACACAGTTCAAATGACTATTTGATTTAGCGGGATTTAGAATCGACTGCAGTTACATATAGTTGATACAAAGTATTGTGATTTCTAAAAAAAAATTTGTTTGGTCTGAGCTAATACCCCCCCCCCCCCCCCCCCTCCCGAAATGAAATCCTAGCTACGGCTATGCCCACTGATGTAGACTAACGCCTCAAACAACGCGAATAGAATTCAACTAATGTTAACCTTCATGTTCATCTTTTTCATTAACATTAAACATTTTTTTTTTATTTTAATTTTTTTTCCATACGAACAAGTTTATATTAACATAAAACCACTTTAACCCGAATCAAAATATAAATTGATTTTTTTGAAAATAATATGTGCTGATTTGCTGAACCGCAGATGTTTCGCGGAAAATTACGCCACATGCTCATGTGGCTTTGGGTCGCGTCGGTGTGGTAGTGTTTTGGTTAGTAGTTTGGTAGTGATTTCATGGAATTGGGCAGTACGGCAGGAGCGAAATGGTTCAAGCCTTGTGGTGGTACTTCTGCCTTGTGTACGAGAACGATGTAGGTATCACGTTGCGGCTGTGGTTAGACGTGCAAGTAATTTTTGATTGTCTTTGCGGTTTTGGTTAAGAGAACAAGAAATATTAACAAAACAAAATCAAATCAAAATCTCAATCATTTTCTAAATTACTTACAAGCAAGCATCAAAAACATTTTTTGTTCTTATTCGAAATGAATAAATAATTATTGTAACTGTACACTGAGGGAAAAAACGTAACGTAAAATGTTCAACGTTGATTTAATGTTGAAAAAATTAACATGAAACTTCTTCAAAATAAAATTGAAACAACGTAAGAAATTTTTTTATTTTTGTTGGACTTCAGCTTTTGTTGCATTTTATCACAACTCAACAGTGAGATAGCAGGTTGGTTAAGCATTCGCCTAATAACCCAAGAGTTGTAGGTTCGATCCCCAGCGGGACCATTTTTTCTTTTTTTTTTTAAATAAATTGATGTTTTTTTTTTTAAGTTGAAACAACTTTGATTTAAAGATGTTTTATAACGATAAACCACTTTAAACTAACGATGTTCTACTTTGATTTTAAAATTTTCGTCTTCAACGCAAAATTATTCTGAAAAATAGTTGAATCAACGTGGTTTTCGTTGATTTTAAGTTGTTTTTTTTTCCCTCAGTGTATGTCTACAAAATATGAATAAGTTATTGTTATTGTTTTTTCTCATTGTTAATAATTCAAAAGGAAAACTCATTCTCACTCACTTGGTTACCTCCTTACCAAGAGAACAATTTTCGAATGGTTGTAGTCAAAAAGCTTCAAGCAGAAAATAATGAGAATGAAACAATAAAAATATGAGTAGGCGGTTTAACACAGGCATTTTTTTTAACAGGCTCTTTCAAATTCAAAAATCTGACAGGAATTGTTTTTCAAGGTTTTTCAATTACTGTGCCAATGTAAGTAGATTTAAGCTACAATGTGAACAGGCTAAATTTTCTCTCAAAATGACACACCGGAAAATATATACAAGGATTTTCCTAGGATTTTGAGTTCGGTATCATGAATGTGTATTTTCTTAATACTCCCTAATCAAATTTTTGTTATAATTTTTTGTACTCCCAAAAGTTGGTGTGAGGCATAATTATTCCACATGAATATTTTAGTATTCCCTTATCCCTTTAGGTATTTGTAATAAGTCCATCTTTTTTATATGACCTCGATTGATATAATCTTAAAACACATGTCCTTAATTGAAATTAATTAAAATTGTTTTTGTATAGACTTAAAGTCAATTATTAAGAAATATGTCATGTACAATAGCAAACTAATTATTCATTCTGAGAAGGAATGAGAAACGGTCCCGTGGGCTTTAATATCTCCATGATAATTAAATTTAAGCTTTTTTTTTTGTTGCTGGCACTTGAGATAATTTCACATCTATCGTCGTGCAATGGTTATGGGAATGTAATCCGATTACACTTATTGTCTAGCCGGTTGTTGTGTGTGGCATTTATCGAGGTTTTATCATAGGGAAATTGATGAATCAGAATACCTAACATATACTAAAGGGTCATTATATTATGTTATTTTAGCTTGATTTTTTTTTTGTAAAAACATTTTTATTGTTCTAATAACACTGGTCGGCAAAAAACTAAAAAAAGTCGGGAGCAAGAACTTTATAAGGTGATTTTGATTGACTTTAGTGTGCTGAATTCAAAACTGTTTCAGATTTTTTCTATCACGTCTAGTTTTTGAGCTATACTCATCACTATTTTCGCTATAAAGCTTCAAAAACTAATTTTTAATTGAGTTTTTTTTATGTTTAGTCAAAAATATATATTTTCCGTAATATGTTGCTCTTTATAAGTCCAAATCAGAAGACGAAAGATGGAATTTGATTCAAAAAACCATTCATTACTTTGAAAAAAATAATCAAGATTTTGAGATATCTATCATAAATTTCTTTTTTCAATATCTTTGAGAAAAAAAATTATTTTGAAAAAATATAAATACCTTTAGGACGTATTAATATGGCGTTTTGAGAGTGCATAAGTAGTTTTACAAAAAAAAAAAAAAACGGTGATGTAATTCGATGTCAAATGTACCCAAAAAAAATGCGTTTTTGACCTATTAATATTCAATTATTTCAAAAACATGACGTGCCAGTTTAATTTTGACTTCAGATTCGGACTCAGCACACAAAATTCTTGCTCTATATCCGTTGCAGACCAGTGTAATAGGTAACTTAGCAATGAAACAACGCAAGGCTTACCTCAATAAAAAAAATTGTCAATATGGAGAAACGTTAATATAAGTTACCGTCAAGTCTCAGAACAATAAGATATTTGGAGGGTTAATAAAAATGCTAGTAATGCAGTTTAAACAAAGAGATAAGGGGCAGTCTAATCTTTATGGCACATTTGTTTTTTAAAATTTTGTATCGAATGACACCCAAAAAAAAGCTTTGTTTGATTTAGAAGCGATGATGAAAGTTTTCTTTTTTCAATACAACAAATAACAAAAAATGGCACACCAATCATATTTGGCACTGTGTTTCATTTCTCACAAAAAAAAAAAAAACAAAAAAAAATCATGTGTACAATTCACACGGGCTAGAAGTGAAACCTTAAAAAATCATTTTTCTTGAAAAAAAAAAAAAATCGAAAAAGTCTAACTATTTTTTCTTCCATCACCTTTAAATCCATTTTTTTATATGACAACCTATAATAAATTTTATATCATATATAAATTCTATTTTTTATTCTCTTCCATCATGTCTGTTCGATATCTACACAAAGCTCTAAAATTTTTGAAGCCAATCAAATCAATTTTCATCCATAAGAGCAAGAAAATCAATCTTTTTTTCTCTTCTAACACCATTAAATCCATTTTTTTTTTGTATTACAACTTAATGTAAATTATATCATCTTAAAGCTTTTTATTTCACCTTTTATGTGACGCTTTAATCATATTTCTACGATGCCTACAAAAAAAAATGAGATTTTTTTAAAGCCAACCATGTCGAAATTTCAAACTGAGATTACGGTACTTCCTACACTGGTGGCTGGTAATCGGCTAAAGATCTCCACAGGTGTTTTAAGGTATTTTTCAAGTTTTTCAATTTAAGATTTTGTGACTACATCAAATCAAAGGTAATATTATCAGCATGAGTTCAAAAGTCAAATTAAATTTTTATGTGCTCCAAAAGATATAACGTGTTTAGAAAAAGAACATCTTTTCACCATTATCTCAGGACTTTGAACATGAAATTAATTGAAATTTTGTATAATTATAGTTTATTCTTTTACCTATCTACCGTATAAATCTCATCTAAATATCTATTAAAACAAAAAAGTTATAATCGATTGATTTTTCCTGTCGCTTTTTCGTTTCATCGTGTTTCAAATCACTACGATAATAAAGAAGTTTTCACTTCAAAAATTAAGAAATATAAATATCTAGAGTAAAAGGGTGTTTTTTTGAACTAACCCCAAAAAGTGTAAAATTTTTCTAATTTTTTGTTTAAGGACGATTATTTCGAATTTGATTTTTTGTACATCACTGTACATCAATTAATCGTCAATCCGGGAACGCTTGTTTTGTAATAACTATATTTATAATTCAAATTTTATTCTTTTGGTGATAATGATCAAAAATCGTTGTTTTGTAATCTCAAGAGTATTTCGTTTTACATTTAAAATAAAATAAAAAAAAATAAACAAAACAAAATTTAAAAAAATTAGTACTTTTCAGGACTCTGAACAAATATTATAGTTTTAGCAAGAATCCTGCGCAAGAATAACTGGAATATAAACACTTACCTATCACTTAAAAGCTGATTAAAATGCTAAAGTTTCTTACAAAATTCATAAAACAAAAAATTTAATAAGAAATGTAAAAATGGATTAAAAATTGTTTTTAAAACAACAACTAATTTTTAAATTAGTTTTTTTTTAAATAAAATACTTTAAATTTTGGTATATTACTCTGAAAAAATATTATTTGACACATTAAAACAGAATTCCTCCGAAATGCTTCTGAAAATTGACTTTTCAAAAAAAAAAATTTTATAAACTTTTTAAAAATCTAAACCCAGATGTTTTGAAAATTTTTAGACATTTTAATATTAGGGCGCTTCTTAAAAAAATTTTCGTTGAAATCGGCTTTTGAGAAAGTAAAAAATCAAGAAAACAGTTCTGTGGAGGTACCAAAAAAATTCTCTTATTTCAAAAGTAGGACAGTACAAGTATTTTTTAATCAAAGTCTTTGCAGCCGTTTTTGAGAAAAATGAGCTTTTCCAATTGAGATATATGGCTAGTACCGTCAGTTTTGTTCCGAAAAATAATTCCAATTTCCTTTCAAGGCAACTATTAAAAACTCTTAACTACCAAGTTTGAAGAAATCGCGTTATTTTTAAGACAATATTAATCAACACTTAAAAACGAAATCTCGAAAACATTCTCAACCCGTTTTCATAAAACTGATTTTAAAAAAAATTTAAATATTTAATAATAAATCCAAAAAAAATGTTTTTTAAAATGTTATAAGATTTTAATTAATATTATTAATTTTTTTTTGTTTCTTAGGGTACTCAAAGAGACAAATTCCTACAAATTTTGACAGTTCTCTCCAAGAAATTAATCGAGCCTTTGTTGTTAATATGTTTTCTATAATACAAAATATCTTTGTGTTATTTTCGATAAGAAAATCAAGTTTTCAAGTAATTGTAAAAAAAAAAAAAACATTTAATGGTGACCATTCATTTATGGGGTGGGCATGTTTTGACTGCCAAATCCAATTCATGGAATGTCTTTTCTTTACCAAAATAACAAAGCCACTTCCCTCGTCTTGTCTGTACTAATGAAAAGTCTTTGTGAGGGGTGAATTGTATATAAATTAATTTGTTTTGTTACGTTTTTTTTGCGTTAAATGCTTTTATTTGCATTTGACATTTACGCGTCTTTTATTCCCACCCAGAAAGCAGTTGAAATTTCTTTTCTTCTCAATGTATTTCTAAAAATAAAACACTTTAAAATATCAACAAATGTGTTATTGTGTGAGGATAATAAAACAAAGTAGGTACTTAAAATATATGTTTCTGTATGTAGGACAATAAACATATAAAAAAAAAAATAAAAGACGTAAGTGTAACCTTTAGGTCAGATTACCTTAATCCTGGGAAATTAACCTACATTTACTCTACGAATTTTCTACTTCTATGTTTTGATTTATTTGTTTTTGTTTTTTTAAGATTCTCCCTGTTTCTTCATGTAGAATTCAGGAGCGACATCACTTTTCATTTTTAAAGCTTCACAATAATGGAAAGTGTATTTTTTAAGGCTTTTAAATTTTAAATTGTGAGTAGATATAGGTATTGGACAATCTATGACAACTTGAAAATTGAAAGTGAATTGTACTTTTCTGTAAAGAGTGGAAATAATTGAATTTATAAGACTGTTTTTATTTAATTTCACTCAAATTAACATTAACAAGTGGACATTCAAACGTGAATAAGATGAAAGCAAATGCTTTTGAATTGGGGACGAGGTAGACATGAAGATCTCATACTGTTTTAATGCAAATGGGATGTTATGTAGAAATCAATAAATGGCTTTTCTAGGACAAGTATGTCTTTTTTGGGTTTGTTAAACCAAGCATGTTTTATTAAAACAAGTTGCATGAAAAATAAAAAAAAAAAAAACCAAAAAAGACATGCATGTCTTGACTAAACCCCTAGTCCTAGAAAAATGGTTTATACCTTTTTGAAAAGGTATCAAAAATTTTAACATTTAGTCTATATCTAAAAAAATGGCCTAATAAGTCAAGACATACCTAATTCAAATGAGAAAAAACTTTAACCCTCTTGAGACTTAAACTGAAAAAAAAAATAGGGGATTTTTTTTTTTATTATTTAGAAACTTTTTTTTTCACTTAGGAACTTGATTCAAAAATAACGTACTCCCTAATGTACATATATTATATCTACTTTTTTTTTAATGGAATGTGTCTAATCTTTTTTTTTAACGAATTCGAAAAAATTATCGATTTTGTTGATTTTTTATAGAATGTGAAATAATATAACTACTATAAACTGCGTCAAAACCTTCTTCATCTTCAATCAAATTTACCCTTTAAGAGTTTCATGATAAGAACAAATGTTTTCAACTCTTAACAATTTTAAATTTAAGATATTTCTTCAAACTCTTTAAAACAATATCATAAATAAATAACAATAAAAATAAAATGCACTACTGGGTCGCACGTACTTGCTCTTGTAGTTCACAGTATCTTTATCTTAAATATCTATTGGAAATTTAAGATTTTGTAGAAAAAAAAATCAAAAAAAAAAAAAAAATCAAAAGTTTAAAAATTAAATTAAAAATTTTTTTTTTTTTCAAAAATGTTTTTCAAAATATTTTTTTTTAACATTTTATACCTAATGATCTCTGTAAATTTTAAATAAAATAACTAATGCTTTGATAAAATATATGAACTTAAAAAATATGTCAATTTTCGAAAAACGGCAACGCCATATTTCCATTCTCCGCATTTTTTGAGAAAAACTAAAAACGCAGTTTTGTTGGAATAAATAAGAGTATTCCGCACACAAAATTTGATCAAAATCGTTAGAGCCGTTTTCGAGAAATTTGCAATACCTCGAAAACGTTATATGGGAGGTATCCGTTAAAATGGAGATATTAAAAAAATAAAAAAAACGTGTCTAGGGAATTACGTAAAAATCATCTGTACCAAGTTTCAAGCAAATCCATCCATCCGTTTAGGCCCTAGCTCGATGTACAGATGGACGCACAGACGCACACACGCACACACTCACACACGCACAGACGCACAGACCGACGGACGGCATGACGAAAACCACTTTTTTGATCTTCTCCATCATCGTAATGTTGGTTTTGATTAAAACCTCGATTTTTTTTTTCTACACGAAACCAATACTTGTCCTATACAGCAAGTAAAAATATCATAAATAAATAAATAACGATGTAAACTTGTAAGGATATTGAAATGAGAAAGAAAAACAGATAGCGTTCGGTTAGGAATTCCAAATTTGTGCAGTTCGTATTCGACTATAAAAAAAGAATCCCAGTTCTTGGCGGTACGACTAAAGCTTCACTTAAGAGTATAACAACGGGCATAACTTACTTTGCGGGTTCATTTCAGACAAGAGATTGTTAATGAACATGATAGGAGACAGAACGGACCCTTGGGGAACACCAACATTTATTTTTTGAACTTCAGGCTTAAAATCGTCAAAAACAACTTGAATTGAACGGTCAGAAAAATATAATCGCTAATTCACTAAAAAAGTAATACATCAACGCCAAGCTCGCAACAATATTAAAAGAGCTTAGTGCCAAACTTTGTCGAAAGCTTATGAATTATGGGACAACAATATTGCTTTCATCAAAACGATTCATTCTGTTTTTCTGTTAGATATGCCATCAAATTACCGACTGACCTGTTGGAACGAAAACTGCATTGACAGTCATTGAGAAGCTTTTTTTTAGATCAGGTCTTAAGGTCTTTTGGCGTTGTGTTATTCTCATCAACAAAATTGCAGATTCGCTTAATTGACTATATGTGCCGATGCCGACGATATCAGCTCACGCATTCATCACCCTGTCAAGAAAACAAATCGAGCTTTTGTAGGTACTGAAAAACTTGGTCCATGGTCATCCTAGCTGACTTTTTCGTATTCCCACACAGTTCTTTTGGAGTTTTTTTTTGACAGCGAGGGCAGTTTAAAAACCGCTGACATCACGAAATGGTCTGGTGTGCGTAGAAAAACACGATGATAAAAGTCAAATCTTTATGTGTATGTTTAGGTCGAAAATCCCTCTGGACGACAGCTTTTTCAATATTTTATTTTGAAAAACCGAAAGCATTTATTGAAATTTGGAAAAGTATATGATATTATTGACATTATGAAGTATTGATACAATTTTTTTGAATTAGAAAAAAAAAAAAAAACAAAATGGCGGCTCTACAGCTCTTTAAAGAATTTTATTTCCAATAAAATATATTTATACGCATTGCATGAACCTAAATTCAGTAAAAAAAAGAGGTTGTCTGTACGGACGACGATTTTACGTGATAACGTCATATAAAAACAGGCTGTGTGCTTTTGTTTGAAATGAGTCAATTAAAGCGTTTATTTATTTCAAACAATCATAATTTACAAGAAAAAGCTAAAAAAAAAAACCTTTTTTCTTTTCTCATTATATTAATTATTTTTAATTTTAAAAGCTTACAAAAAAAGCCAAATACTGCTTCTAAAGAATAAAACCATTTTTAAATTTTTACAATGTGAAAAAAATATTAAAATAATTTATTAAAAACAATCATTTCTTATGAAAAAAGTGAAAAAATCACTTCCATCACCCAAAAATCCATTTTTTCGATATAAGATCCTATAAAAAATTGTATGCCACCTGAAAGCTTATTACTTCAGCTCAAAATATGTATATCGATCATGTCTATTGGACATCTACAAAAAGAGTTAGAATTTTTAGAACACGATCAATTTTCATCAAAAAAAAGCAAAAAAAAGCATATCATTTTATTTTCTCACGCTATTGAATCAATTTTTTCAATGACAACCTATACAAAATATCATGTGAAAGCTCATTATATCACCTTTCAAATGACGTTTCAATCTTATTTCTGTGATGCCTAGACAAAAAGTTAGAATTTTTTAAAGCCAACCATGTCGACATTACAAACTGAGAATACGGTACTTCCCACACTGGTGGCTGGTCATGACAACAGATCTCCACAGGTGCTTTGAGGTATTTCTGAAGTTTTTTTTTAAATTTAACATTGTATAGCTTGTAGTAAATGAACCGTTATGTGTGATATATCAAATGAAAGTTAATATTATCAGCATGCCCAATAAAATTAAATCAAGTTTGTACTTGCTCTAAATCAAAAGATATAACCTGTTGAATAATAAAACTTTATTTTACCATTATCTCGAAATTGTGACAACAAAATTGATTAAAATTTTGCACAGATATAGTCCTATTTATTATCTATTTTACTATAAATATATTTCATTTATCTGTTAAAGAAAAAAAGATAAAAATAAAAAACGGTCAAAAAACTTGGGACAAAAAAATTGTTTTTCCCGTTATTCGGTCAAAAATCATTTTAAAATACCAAGTTTTTGCACATAAATGCGCACAGTCATACCTATAAGCTTGAGAAAAATTTAAAAAATTAAAAAATCACCCAAAAATACCCCAAAATAGGTGTTTTTCAAAAATTCATATTTCGAAACGCAGAGACTTAAAAAAAAATCCGTATTAGACCCTTTACTTTTTTTTTATTATCTTTCGAATGACTTTTTTCAAATTGTCAAAAAAAATTTCCCGTACCTATAATCACTACTTCCTCAAAGGTCTACTTCATGTTTTAGTTTTAGAAAATCATTTATTACTTGGTTTTGAAATTTTAAGATTTTTTGAAGTTATACTTCTTATGGGAGGGTGGGTATGAAAATTTACTTTTTGACAAGAATGTCAAAGGGATTATGACGCGATCACCCTGGGTAGCAGGGCTGTCGTTTCACCTTTAGAGTACGCAGTACTTAAGTATTTAAAAATGCAGTACGCCACAGTACGGCAAACATAAAACACACAACACGTTGCAAGTTACATATTTCATGTGGCAAGTTGCATGTGGCAAGTTGTATGTGGCAAGTTGCATGTGGCAAGTTGCATGTGGCAAGTTGTATGTCGCAAGTTGCATGTGGCAAGTTGCATGTGGCAAGTTGTATGTGGCAAGTTGCGTGTGGCAAGTTGCATGTGGCAAATTGCGTGTGGCAAGTTGCATGTTACATGTGGCAAGTTGCCAGGGTTGCAAAAAGCTAACATTTCAGC
The DNA here is from genome assembly GCF_945859705.1 of Episyrphus balteatus. Classification (NCBI taxonomy): domain Eukaryota; kingdom Metazoa; phylum Arthropoda; class Insecta; order Diptera; family Syrphidae; genus Episyrphus; species Episyrphus balteatus. Next base: position 44,243,487 of record NC_079136.1, read on the forward strand.
TCAGCTCACAGCTCAGCTCAAATTTGAGCTAGGTACCATAGCTTAGCTCATTTGAGCTGAGCTGAAAGTGAGCTGAGCTGAAAGTGAGCGCCCCAACTTCCAACGCCTATATCTCGGAATTTTGAAAAAAATGAAAAAAAATTTTTTGATGCCAAAAGGTAGCGGGGACTCTAACCTACATTTGGGTACAACTTCCATCCCTGTAGGTACACGCGTTCTCAAACCAGGAGAACTTAAAGGCAAAAAAAAAGTTAAGCCCGATTCTGAAAAAATAGGCATGATGTGGCGGTTTAACATGCAAAGCGATTTTTTAAAAATCTGACAATGTGCAAAGCGTAGGCCCATGACACAAGCTATCATTTGGCACCACTCCCAAAAATTGCTCTCAAGCGGTTTAGCTTCCAGGAGCGTTCAAAGATTCGGGGATTTTTCGAAAAAAAAATTTACCCCAACTTTCAAACACGATTTTCTCGGAATTTTGAAAAAAATCGAAAAACCGGATTATACCACTTTCGGGTAGCTGAGAATATAAGCTTTCATATGGCACCACTCCCCTGTCTCTAGATCAAAGCCTTCCAACGCCTATATCTCGGAATTTTGAAAAAAATGAAAAAAATTTTTTTGATGCCAAAAGGTAGCGGGGACTCTAACCTACATTTGGGTACAACTTCCATCCCTGTAGGTACACGCGTTCTCAAACCAGGAGAACTTAAAGGTAAAAAAAAAGTTAAGCCCGATTCTGAAAAAAAAGGCATGATGTGGCGGTTTAACATGGAAGGCGATTTTTTAAAAATCTGATAATGTGCAAAGCGTAGGCCCATGACACAAGCTATCATTTGGCACCACTCCCAAAAATTGCTCTCAAGCGGTTTAGCTTCCAGGAGCGTTCAAAGACTCGGGGATTTTTCGAAAAAAAAATTTACCCCAACTTTCAAACGCGATTTTCTCGGAATTTTGAAAAAAGTCGTAAAACCGGATTGTACCTGATTTTTTTTATGATTAAAAAAGAAATATTTATAGAAATATATTTACTATTAACCCTAGAAAGATAATCTACGTCTGTAAGACGTATGGCGTGTAAAGAACTGTTTTATCTAATTCAATTCAAATTTCTGGGTTTTTGTTAAATTGATTTGATTTATTATATCACTTCTTTAAAATAATCTAAGTAATGAGTTAAATAAATATGACAAAAAGTGTTAACATAAGACCAAAAATCTTTTTTAGAATCATACGTCTCTGAGACGTATATTATGATTATCTTTCTAGGGTTAAAAAAACCAAGAGAAAGATCACGAAAAATTATCTGTTTTATTTATAAAAATATCCATGTGTTAAAATAATTCCATTAATAACTAGAACCAAACATCTTGAGCTATGGTGTTTTATAAAAGTTTAAAATATCTTCATATTTCATTATACTTTCCAAATAAAAATCAATGTATCCTCTCACCCATAACAGATCAGCTCAGCTCACTTTACTTTAGCTCACCCAACAGCTCAGCTCAACCATCAGCTCAGCTGACTTGCAGCTCAGCTCAAATGAGCTGAGCTATGGTACATAGCTCAAAAGTCAGCTAGCTCAAAATTTGAGCTGAGCTGTGAGCTGAGCTCAGCTCACTTTTGAGCTTTGTAGCAACTCTGCAAGTTCCATATTGCTACTACTAGTGCTGAAGCACACACAATTCTCATAAAATAACCATATCGCACATTTTATGCTCAATTCATTTAGTTTCGTTAAGCGTATACCGTACGTTCTGAACCGCACAACATGTGTAAATTTCACAGAATAAATTGAAAACTACATGGACGCAAGGAGGATGAAAGAATTAATTTATTGTTCACTTGATAAAAATGTAAAAAAACGATGTGTGGATTAATTAATTTAATAATAGAAATTAAAAATATCAAATGAAATTCATTTACATATACTGAATGAGAAGTATAACTTCAGTCGCGTGTACATGTGTACACACACTCTTTTTTTTTTTTAAGTGACGCTATTTTCTAACGTTCCACTTGAAATTTTTAGCAGTGCGGCAAAAATTTCAATTCAAAATTAAAAATAAACTATTATAGATACTAAAATCTTCTATAGCTTATTTGAAAGATAATAACCTAAAGTTAAATACATTTGAAGGATTTCAAAAAATTAAATCTTTTAATTGGGTAAATAGGGGTAAAACAAAACTGCAAAAAATTTGTTATTTTCTAAACGCGACAATGTATAGAGTTGAATTTTTTTTTAATGGATAGATAAATTTATTGCAAGACTGATAATGGTATTGAAAAAAATTTTTTAAAAATTCAAAACTAAGTAATAAATCTTTGCCGCCGGGTACAAAGGGTTTAAGTCACAAAAATGAACTTTTCGGTTTTCGATGAAATAAGAATAATCTCTTTTTTCTCTTTTATTTGGTATAAGAAATATAAAGGACACTGGGCACTTTTGTATGGGACGTGGCCCATCGGTGTAACACATTGTGACAAACATCAAATGAAAGGTCTCGATGAGTGTATTGTTTTTTACAAGGTAGTTTCGCACACGACTTCAAAGTACAGAAAATCATATACTAACTCAAACATTTTTTGGTATTGCATTTCATAAATCCATAAAAACCGATAAATGCATTTTTTTTTTGAAAATTAGAGCAGTTGATGGATTAGTCCAACAAAACAAAGTTATTATAATGTTTTGGAATCAAGTCAATCGAGCATCTAGTCAAAATGTATGCTTTTCTGAGTTTTATTACATACATTTTTGAACATAAAATGCATCACTGCACTTTCCCTGCACGAGACACAGACTTTTGGCCATATAAAAAAAAAACAAACTAATCGAGACCTTTCATTTGAAGTATTTATCAATGTGTTACACAAATGAGCCACGTCCCATACAAAAGTGTTTTAAAAACCAAAAAATGCATTGCGTCATGGGTGAAAACTGGTGATGGAATAGCCCAATTGATCTCCCAACACAGTTATGTAATTTTTTTGAACCAAGTTAATCGAGTGTCTAGTCAAAATGTATACTTTTCTGAATTTTATTACATACATTTTTAGACATAAAATGCATCACTGCACTTTCTCTGCACGAGATACAGACTTGTGCCCATACAAAAAAATAGTACACTCATCGAGACCTTTCATTTGATGTATGTCTCAATGTGTTACACCAATGGGCCAAAATGCCCACTCTCCGTTAGAGCAACTCTTTTCTATAAAAATAAGACGATCAATGCTCAAAAATTCACCGATTAGCGCAACTTCGCATTTTCTGCCACTTTCATTTATGACTTAACCCCTTTGTACCCGGCGGCAAAGAAATGGTTTTCTAAAACTAAAACATGAGATAGACCTTTGACAAAGTAGTGATTATAGGTAAGAGAAATTTTTTTTGACAATTTGAAAAACGTCATTGAAAAGATAATAAAAAAAAATTAGGGGTCTAATACGGATTTTTTTTAAGTCTCTGCGTTTTGAAATATGAATTTTTGAAAAACAACTACTTATTTTGGGGAATTTTCGGGTGAGTTTTTATTTTTAAAATTTTTCGTAGTGTTCAAAAAATCTCAAACGTGCGCATACATGTACAAAAAATTGGTATTTTAAAATGAATTTTGACCGAATAACGGGATAAATAAGTTTTTTTGTTCCAAGTTTTTTGACAGTTTTTAACCGTTTTTTATCTTATATATCTTTTTTTCTTCAACACATAAATTAATGAAATTTATGTTGTAGATAGATAATAGGCGGGACTATATTTGTGCCAAATTTCAATCAATTTTGTATTCACAATTTTGAGATAATGGTAAAATAAAGTTCTATTTTTCAAACAGTTGTATCTTTTGATTTAGAGCAGATACAAATTTTAGCAGATACATTGATTTAACGTTATTGAGCATCCTGGTTATATTACCATTCATTTGATTTATCACACATAATTTTACATTCACTACAAGCTACACAATGTTAAATTAAAAAACTTGCGAAATACCTTAAAACACCTGTGGAGATCTGTTGATCATGAACATTGAACAGCCACAAGTGAGTGTGGGAAGTATAGTAATCTCACATGGTTGGCTTTAAAAAATTCTAATTTTTTTCTAGGCATCACAGAAATAAGATTGAAACGTCAAATGAAAGGTGAAATAATGAGCTTTCACATGACATAAAATTTTTTATAGGTTGCCATTGAAAAAAATTGATTCAATAGCGTGAGAAGATAAAATTATATGTTTTTTTGCCTTTTTTGATCAAAATTGATTGAGTTCAAAAAAATCTAGCTCTTTTTGTAGATGTCCAATAGACATGATCTATATATATATATTTTGAGCTAAAGCAATAAGCTTTTTCATAAGAAATTATTGTTTTTAATAAATTATTTTTATACTTTTTGCGCATTGTAAAAATTTAAAAATGGTTTTATTCTTTAGAAGAAATACTTGGCTTTTAAATGGCATAATTTTTTGTGTAAGCTTTAAAAATAAAAAAAAATAATATAATGAGAAAATAAAAAATGGTATTTTTTTAGCCTTTTCTTGTAAATTATGATTGTTTGAAATAAATAAACGCTTCCATTGACTCATTTTAAACAAAAGCACACAACCTGTTTTCTTACGACGTTATCACGTAAAATCATCGTCCGTAAACCGGCTTTACAGACAATCTCTTTTTTAAAGGTACATATGTATATGTTTTATTCTTATGACGAAATGTCTAATAGATAGTAGATAGATTTATACGTGTTTAATTTGGCATTTTTTTTTGTGTACATTTTGTGTGGACTAAAAAATGGTTCTCATAATTCACTCTCTGGGTCTTAGATTAAGTCGACTTTAAATACCAGTTAAACAGAAACACGTCTTATTAATATAAGGCATTTTACTTAACGTGTTATTAGAGATTGATTTTTTTAATGCCCATAAAATATACTGTACGGATGTCCGAAGTAGATTTTACGTAAGAGAACCTATTTTTTTTTTTATCTCTTACTGTACAAAATGTGGCTGTGATTCATTGCTCATCATGAAATATTCCAACAAAAAAACATACACAAAGTAGAAATGAATTTTTCAGCAAAGAATATCGTGTAGCCTCGTTGCCCAATTCATATAACCTGGATATGCAATACATACAAGCAAAAGTTTTTCTATGGAAACGGAAAGTCATCTCTTTGCTTAGTTTTATGAATAGAACAAGGAGGAACCTCTTTGAAGCTTCCACAGAACCCCCCGGATGGATGTTGTCATGTGACCACCTTTTTGCCAAACGCTGCTGGCTGGTTAACCACACACACTCATCCTAAATGAGTTTTTGGATGCCTCCTGCTGTTTTCAAAGTTTGAAAACATTCCTTCAGGGCACTAATGCCCATACAATATTTTGATACATTTCTAACCATGAACTTTTGCTTGATTAAGTTCTATTACCATTTCAAATCTAATACATACATTTTTGTATTGAAAAATTTTGTGGGTGATGAAAATCATACAAAATCGATATTTCTATGGAAAATAGTGGTCAGTTTTTTTAAGATATTTTTTTCTATTAAAACTTTTAAGTTTTCAAAGAATCCATTATGTAATCATCACACATAAAAAAGTTTGACTGGATTTTAGTATAACTTATTTCCGGTATGTGCTGTGGGGATTTCATTTTTAAAGGCATATAATATTTATATTTGCACATTATTCAACTAGGTTTTCGAGATGGACACCACGCAGCAGATGCAAAGAAGATTTACTTATTTCCTTAAGAACTTTGCTTTAAGGACAACATTTTGTAAAAGGATGGTATTGCCTTTTATTTCCATCATTGATGGTGATTGCGCGCGGTTAAATGTTGAAGTAGAATATTTATACTGCCCATAATCTCATAAAGGCAATAACTACAAAATTTTCGATTTTGATTTTTTTTGCATATTTGGAGTATAAGGACATTGTCTCTGATTTATTCTCATTTATTTTGTTAGCCTAGGTCTTTAAATAAATCAGAAAATTCCAAATAATTTTGAAATTTTTTTCATTTTTATATGCAAATTGCGGTATTGAATTTTGTGTTTTTTCCTCTATAACTCAGAAGTATGAAAAATGTAGTTAGGGCCTTTACGAGATTATGGGCAGTAATAGTCCTTCGCGAACATTTAAATGATTTTTTTTGATTGAAAAATTAAATTGTTTAGAGCAAAAGAAAACTCCTAACTTTTTAAGCATACTTTAAGCATTTATCTGCTGCTGCACGTGCTTACAACAAATGATTAAAAAATTGCGAAAAAAAGTAGCCAAAGCCATTACATGATACAACCAAACCCTTTCACAGAATAGAATTCCTTATTTTAATGATGATATGATGAGTAATGGAACGAAAGTGACCAGCAAAGAAAAATAATCGCAAAACAAACGCAGCAAAGAAAGAATATCGAGTTAACAGAAAAGAAAATACTGTGAGGATGAAAAAATGGTATAGTCCATTGTTATAAAGGCTTCTAGATTGCGAACCGATTCTGTCTATTCACTTTGACTTTGACAAATGCATTTTTAAATAAAACGCATAGCTGAGTCTTACGAACTTGATGAATTAAATTCGCTTATATGAACGGTTAATAATGATTTTTGAAAAAAAAAAAAAAAAAAAATCATCAAAAAATAGGCATTGTCGAAAAACTAGACTTGATTTTTTTTACAAAATCTTTAAAGAGGTTTTTGAGAAAACTTTCTTTTTATAAAATTAGTATATTACAGGTAGGTACCATTACTTTTAGTCTTAAAAATTATTAAATTTTGTCAGGATGGTAAGAATTAAATTATTATTATTAGATGTTTGTTTAGGTATCTCAAAAATAAAATGCACGACTGAGTCGCACGTATATAATGTACTTGGGTCTTATGATTAAACTTGCTTCGAATATTAAAGCTTTTTTCATAAAAGAATATATTTAATTTAATTTTATCACTCTGTTTTTATAAGAAATGTAAAAAACAGAATTAACAGTCGATTTTAAGATAACGAAAACACCTTTTTTCATGATTTTAATTAGGGATGTTGCGGATATTCGCATCCGCAAATGCGGAACATCCGCATCTAAAAATGCGGAACATCCGCATCTACAAATGCGGAACATCCGCATCTAAAAAAGTCTTAATTTTATAGACTGTTTTCACTAGAGCCCAAACTAGATAATTTCGCAAATTATCTCATTGCGAATTGTATAGGAAATTTTTAGAATTTGGAATTCGAACTGACCTTATTTGCGAAATTATCAAATTTGGGATGAAAACACTCTATTAATTTTTTGGGGTGCTGAATCCGAATCTCAGTCAGAAAATTGTTATTGGCCTCCGTTTTTGAAATATTACCGTTAGTAATAACGTCAAAAACGTCATTTTGGCTGTTTTCGAGGTTATGTTTTTATGTAAGGTAATTCATTAAGAATAAATTTGTAACGGTGTGCCTATAAGAACTGGTTTTATTCTTTCAAAAAATGTTTAAATCTTTCCAATTCCAACGGTAATATTTCAAAACCGGATGCCAATCAAATTTTTCTGACTTCAGATTCGGATTCAGCACCTCAAAAAATACTAGAAAAGTATATTTTGGTTCTTGTGGCAAAAAAAAAGTTAAATTTTGTTGACCATTGTTATTTTAATTCATTTATGTTAATTTTTTATATAAGATCTTAAACATCCGCATCCGCAACATCCTTAGTTTTAATCTTCAAATGAATTTTTTTATTAACTAATTTTTGTACATTTTTGAAAATTTGTTTATAAATGATATTGCCGATTCGAAGAAACGAATTTTGAAAGAAATACATTAACCAGTTTTAAAGAACTTGAGGTCATAATTTTTACTCTGGGAAGTCTTAATTCGTCATGAAGACCTTTTTGTTTCATAAAATCGCATTTTTAAATAAGAGTTTAGGTCATACTTCTTATTCTGTAAAGTCCTCATTCGTCATGAAGACTCTTTTGTTTTATAAATTCGCATTTTCAAAGGAGCCTTGAGGTCATACTTTTTTCTCCCTGAAGTCCTAATTCGTCATGAAGACCTTTTTGTTTCATAAACTCGCATTTTTAAAGAAGCCTTAAGGTCTTACTTCTTATTCTGTGAGGTCCTAATTCGCCATGAAGACCTTTTTTTCACTAACTCGCATTTTTAAGAAGCGTTTAGGTCATACTTCTTATTCTGTTAAGTCCGCATTCGTCATGAAGACCTTTTTGTTTCATAAAATCGAATTTTTAAAGAAGCCTTGAGGTCATACTTTTTACTCTGTCAAGTCTTTGTTTTATATATTCGCATTTTTAAAGAAGCCTTGAGGTCCTAATTTTTACTCTGCGAAGTCCTGATTCATCATGAAGACCTTTTTGTTTCATAAACTCGCATTTTTAAAGAAGAGTTTAGGTCATACTTCTTATTCTGTTAAGTCCGCATTCGTCATGAAGACTCTTTTGTTTTATAAATTCGCATTTTGAAAGGAGCCTTGAGGTCATACTTTTTTCTCCCTGAAGTCCTAATTCGTCATGAAGAACTTTTTGTTTCATAAACTCGCATTTTTAAAGAAGAGTTTAGGTCATACTTCTTATTCTGTTAAGTCCGCATTCGTCATGAAGACTTTTTTGTTTTATAAATTCGCATTTTTAAAGAAGCCTTGAAGTCATACTTTTAACTTTGTGAAGTCTTAACTCGTCATAAAGATTTTTTTGTTTTATATATTCGCATTTTTAAAGAAGCCTTGAGGTCATAATTTTTACTCTTTGAAGTCCTAATTCGTCAACAAGACCTTTTTGTTTTATAAACTCGCATTTTTAAAGAAGAGTTTAGGTCATACTTCTTATTCTGTGAAGTCCTCATTCGTCATGAAGACCTTTTTGTTTCATAAAATCGCATTTTTAAAGAAGAGTTTAGGTCATACTTCTTATTCTGTAAAGTCCTCATTCGTCATGAAGACTCTTTTGTTTTATAAATTCGCATTTTGAAAGGAGCCTTGAGGTCATACTTTTTTCTCCCTGAAGTCCTAATTCGTCATGAAGAACTTTTTGTTTCATAAACTCGCATTTTTAAAGAAGAGTTTAGGTCATACTTCTTATTCTGTTAAGTCCGCATTCGTCATGAAGACTTTTTTGTTTTATAAATTCGCATTTTTAAAGAAGCCTTGAAGTCATACTTTTTACTCTGTCAAGTCTTTGTTTTATATATTCGCATTTTTAAAGAAGCCTTGAGGTCCTAATTTTTACTCTGTGAAGTCCTGATTCATCATGAAGACCTTTTTGTTTCATAAAATCGCATTTTTAAATAAGCCTTGAGGTCATAATTTTTACTCTTTGAAGTCCTAATTCGTCATGAAGACCTTTTTGTTTCATAAACTCGCATTTTTAAAGAAGTTTAGGTCATACTTCTTATTCTGTTAAGTCCGCATTCGTCATGAAGACTCTTTTGTTTTATAAATTCGCATTTTGAAAGGAGCCTTGAGGTCATACTTTTTTAATCTGTGAAGTCCTAATTCGTCATGAAGACCTTTTTGTTTCATAAAATCGCATTTTTAAATAAGCCTTGAGGTCATAATTTTTACTCTTTGAAGTCCTAATTCGTCATGAAGACCTTTTCGTTTCATAAACTCGCATTTTTAAAGAAGAGTTTAGGTCATACTTCTTATTCTGTTAAGTCCGCATTCGTCATGAAGACTTTTTTGTTTTATAAATTCGCATTTTTAAAGAAGCCTTGAAGTCATACTTTTTACTCTGTCAAGTCTTTGTTTTATATATTCGCATTTTTAAAGAAGCCTTGAGGTCCTAATTTTTACTCTGTGAAGTCCTGATTCATCATGAAGACCTTTTTGTTTCATAAAATCGCATTTTTAAATAAGCCTTGAGGTCATAATTTTTACTCTTTGAAGTCCTAATTCGTCATGAAGACCTTTTTGTTTCATAAACTCGCATTTTTAAAGAAGTTTAGGTCATACTTCTTATTCTGTTAAGTCCGCATTCGTCATGAAGACTCTTTTGTTTTATAAATTCGCATTTTGAAAGGAGCCTTGAGGTCATACTTTTTTAATCTGTGAAGTCCTAATTCGTCATGAAGACCTTTTTGTTTCATAAAATCGCATTTTTAAATAAGCCTTGAGGTCATAATTTTTACTCTTTGAAGTCCTAATTCGTCATGAAGACCTTTTCGTTTCATAAACTCGCATTTTTAAAGAAGAGTTTAGGTCATACTTCTTATTCTGTTAAGTCCGCATTCGTCATGAAGACTTTTTTGTTTTATAAATTCGCATTTTTAAAGAAGCCTTGAAGTCATACTTTTTACTCTGTCAAGTCTTTGTTTTATATATTCGCATTTTTAAAGAAGCCTTGAGGTCCTAATTTTTACTCTGTGAAGTCCTGATTCATCATGAAGACCTTTTTGTTTCATAAAATCGCATTTTTAAATAAGCCTTGAGGTCATAATTTTTACTCTTTGAAGTCCTAATTCGTCATGAAGACCTTTTTGTTTCATAAACTCGCATTTTTAAAGAAGCCTTGCGGTCATACTTTTTATAAAAAAATTTAAAATATTTTTTAATAACTCAAATTTGACTTTTCGAAAATTTGTCTACATTTTTAAATTGAAGGTAGATGCTATATATTTTTTTTTCAAAAATTTTCATTGAAATTGGTCAAGTGGCTTACAAAAATTCAAAAATCGAGAAAACGGTTTAGACCAGGGTCGATAATTTTTGAAACCAAAAAAAATCATAGTAGAATGAAACCCATTGGAAAAGGAGGTGAATATGATGAAAATTAAAGGAAAAATAAATTACGGGCGAGCCGAGTTCGGGAAGTGGGTGGGTTGAGTTTTTAATGGTAAAAAATGGTATATCTCGATTTCCGGCAAAACTACAAATCCTATAGAAAAAAGTTGTATCGCAAAGTTGTAGGTAATAAAAAGATCTACAACTTTTGTATCAACAATTTTTCACATAACCTCAAAATTTATGTAAAAAATTCAAAAAACCGAGTTTTTGTTTTTTTATTTTTATCTTTTTCAAAAACAAAATTTTTTTTACGAAATTTGGTGAAAACCTACCTTATTATGTCTCAAATACACTGTAATTTATTTGATTTAAAATATTAATTTGTTCACCTTATTTTGACTTAATACCAAAAAAACACCCTAATTTTCAATCGAAAATTCACGTGTCAAAATATCAGCTTTTTTCAAAAAGTCGGTGGGCATTTCGTTCGTTAAAATGTCTATTTTCTGATGGTGTAAAAAAAATTTTACATTAGAATACTATAGAACATGTTCTAGTAAAATTCAAAAAATGAAAAAAGCTTGAATTCGAAAAATTTTTTTTATCATTGTTTACAATTTTGGCCTATTTATTCAAAATTACACTTTAATTACTCAAAAAACGTAAGATTAATCAATGTTACATGAAATCTTACGTTTTTTGAGTAATTAAAGTGTAATTTTGAATAAATAGGCCAAAATTGTAAACAATGATAAAAAAAATTTTTCGAATTCAAGCTTTTTTCATTTTTTGAATTTTACTAGAACATGTTCTATAGTATTCTAATGTAAAATTTTTTTTACACCATTAGAAAATAGACATTTTAACGAACGAAATGCCCACCGACTTTTTGAAAAAAGCTGATATTTTGACACGTGAATTTTCGATTGAAAATTAGGGTGTTTTTTTGGTATTAAGTCAAAATAAGGTGAACAAATTAATATTTTAAATCAAATAAATTACAGTGTATTTGAGACATAATAAGGTAGGTTTTCACCAAATTTCGTAAAAAAAATTTTGTTTTTGAAAAAGATAAAAATAAAAAAACAAAAACTCGGTTTTTTGAATTTTTCACATAAATTTTGAGGTTATGTGAAAAAATTGTTGATACAAAAGTTGTAGATCTATTTATAACCTACAACTTTGCGATACAACTTTTTCCTATAGGATTTGTAGTTTTGCCGGAAATCGAGATATACCACTTTTTACCATTAAAAACTCAACCCACCCACTTCCCGAACTCGGCTCGCCCGTAATTTATTTTTCCATTCATTCTTATCATATTCCCCTCCTTTTCCAATGGGTTTCATCCTACTATGATTTTTTTGTACTTTTTAATGTTTTTGAAGGCATCGGCACTGGTCTAGTTCTATGGTTCAAAAGTAGGAATTTATATATAGGTAGAGTTCGAGTTTTTTTAGTGTGCCAAAAAATAATTGCTTAAGAATGTTTGAAAATTTAAATTTATAAATTCTTAGATATACATACTAAAACTACAAGAATCTAAATAGCGTATTTAGTTTTGGTAAAAAGAACAAAAGACTTGACGAAAAACAAAAAAGTTATCCACTTTAAAGGGAATGTGTGATCCACCTTTTATGAAAGTGAAAGAAACAGAATAATGCAGACCTCTAAATACATTTTCCTCCTCCGTTATAGACATTTACTCGTATCTATAGCTTATCTACTGATATACATCCACATAAACTATTTTTTGCGATAGAAGGTGAGGTAGTTTAATAAAAAAAAAAAAATGCGTTGCTACTTCCTTCATAGCCACTTAAATAACAATATAAGCCACATCTAAAGGAATTTTATAGTAAAAGGTTGAAAGTTTTTCTATGGAATATTTTGAGATAAAGTTTGCACCTCGTGGACTTTGAAATGTATTTTTTTGCCACTAATGCCACATCAAGTTTGAGGAATGCAGATAAATATTTTTCACATCTAAAGTTTTCATTCTATTTGAGTGTAAAAATGCTGCGAGTATGATAACAGGAAAAAAACAATATGGTAGGGAAGAGTACTAGCTTAAAGTAACACTTTTTTGCTTTAACCGATGCTGCTTCTTTCGGAAATAAATCGTAAAAACTTTTTCAAATTGAAAAGTCATGTTTCACTTACAAAATCCATTAAAAGCAATCAACAAAACATGTGAGGAATATTGTCAAAATAGTAAATTATTCAAAATGGCGACTTATCAAATATAAGTAAGACATAACGCTTCATCTTAAAAAAATAAAAAAAAATATATTTCTGTATCAGAAGCGAACTACATTTTTAAATACTTCAACTTCAAGCACATCAAGTTGACAGACTCTCTAATTACGTTTTTTTAATACATTTTTTTCATTTTGAAATCAATTTTATAGTGGAGTAACTAAAGCTCAAAAAATGGCAATATTAGGGAACCCGGCCGAACAGCTTAGATTTTGATGATCTTTTTTTCCAAACGTAGGTAATTAAAAATACTTTAAAGTCTATCGATTAAAAATTGCCGGTGTTGGCGTTTTGATTTTTTAAATTTAATTGAAGATTTTTGTGAACATCGTTCAAGCGATAGATGCTATTTTCTTATTAATTGACTTCAAACACAAACAAAAATATTTGAACACAACGGCAACACCTACAATATTAAAATATACATTTTTAAAAAGCTAGAAGCTTAGTCATATTTGTAAAATTAAAATTAAGTTAATTGAATGAAGGGCTTTTGAAAGAATGGTAATTGAACTTAGATTTAAAAAAAAAAAAAAAATTATTGACAAAATTTTAACATGTCGTTTTTAAAACTTTTTTCGTATTATAAAATGCGTTTATTTTCAAATTTTTTGGCAACATTTATTATGATTTGAAATTATAAAAGGAAATGTCAAAATGTATTACGGTTTATGAAAAAAAATTAAAAAGTATTTCATTTTCGATGAAATTTTTAGAAGTTTCGATGATATTGAAGTAATTTTTATACTTTTTTTTTCAAAACTGAAATATATATTACCTTTTCCTCTTCAAAATTCAACTGATAATATTTAAGGCCAAAAAATTTTTTTTAAATCAATTCATATTTTACTACGAAAAAGTTTAAAAAAAGCCATTTAAAATTTTTTTATAACGTTTCTTTATTCCAAAATTTTGAGTTGAGGACTATTCTTTCAAAAACTCTTGATTAAATTTAGTGGATTTAAATTTTACAGAGAGAAATGAGATTCTGGCTTTTGAAAAACGTGTCTGGAAATATTGTAGGTGCTGCCGTTGTGTTCAAAATATTTTTTTGTGTTTGAAGTCAGTTTGTGAGAAAATTGCATTTATCGCTTAAACGATGGAAGATTGAATTAATTTTAATTTAAAAAAACAATACTGCAACACCGGCAATTTTTAATCTATAGACTTTAAAGTATTTTTAATTACCTACCTTTGAAAAAAAAAATCGTCAAAATCAGAGCTGTTCGGTCGGGTTCCCTAATAATTTGCTTTAGTTACTCTACTTTTAGTGATATACTTGCGCTACGAGGTACTTTTTATGAAAATCCAATGAGAATTGACTGACAAAATTTAATTGGCGAGCGAGATGATTATGACGTCACAGCAGAATTGTCAAAAAACTAATTGTTTTCTGTTTATCATGGCTGGGAGCTTATATCCAATCTCCTACTCCTCAACTCTGAGTTAGTTTGAGTGACGATGAAGAAATATGAAAAACTTTCTTTAATCTTGACGATTACTCGCAGTATTTTAACTCACAACTACACAAGCACCTTACTGTCAGCGCAAGATGAGTGTCAAGTCGAGAATGTTATAACTTTTAGGTATTTTCGAAATTGAAAAAAAGGACTTCAAGGGAAAAGTTTACTGACGAAGAAGAAGTGAAGGATTTGATAAAATATATTTTAGATTATTTGATAACACTTCTTGTTTAGTAAGACTTAAGGAAGAGTTGAGAAATAAAAATACGCTTCAACACTTTTGTTGTGGGAACTTTTTAACCACTATTTGTACTTGTAAGGTCTGGGGACCAGCTTGCATCAATTAGAAATAGTTTCTTGAACTTATTTAACTTGGGAATTTCTGCTATAAAATTAAGTTTGGTATGAAATTAACAATATTGTGTTTTTTTTTTTGTATTAAAAAAGTTTTGGGAGATTTTATAGTGGCATACAATTTAATTTTCTTCAATAAATTTCAATATGTAAAAATGCTATATATACTTAAATCAGTCAGGTTCAGCCTGAATTTAAAAAATAACGATTTTCAAAACATGATAATCGATATATCGCAAGTGGAGACAGATAGTGTTATAACTCAAAAAGTGTCGACTTTGAAATCGCAGCTGAAAAGCAGAAGTTTCGTTAGAAGTCTTAGTTATTTAAAACCATCAAGTCTGAGTGTTTTTTCGCGTCTTTTCTTTATTTTCAGTTCAGTTTTAAGTTTAGTTAATTTATTGATATACATAATTATAATTACACTGGTCGGCAAAAAACTAAAAAAAGTCGGGAGCAAGAACTTTATAAGGTGATTTTGATTGACTTTAGTGTGCTGAATTCAAAACTGTTTACAGATTTTTTCTATCACGTCTAGTTTTTGAGCTTACTCATCACTATTTTCGATATAAAGCTTCAAAAAATAATTTTTAATAGAGTTTTTTTTATGTTTAGTCATATATGTTGCTCTTTATAAGTCCAAATCAGAAGACGCAACATGGAATTTGATTCAAAAAATCATTCATTACTTTGAAAAAAATAGTCAAGATTTTGAGATATCTATCATTAATTTCTTTTTTCAATATCTTTGAGAAAAAAAATTATTTTGAAAAAATATAAATACCTTTACGACGTGTTAATATTGCGTTTTGAGATTGCATAAGTAGTTTTACAAAAAAAAATTAACGGTGATGTAATTCGATGTCAAATGTACCCAAAAAAACGCGTTTTTGACCTATTAATATTCAATTATTTCAAAAACGTGACGTGCCAGTGAAATTTTGACTTCAGATTCGGACTCATCACACAAAATTTCTCTCGAAAAGTAAGTTTGGTTCTTGCTCTATATCCGTTGCCGACCACTGTTATTAGTATAATTATTTTTTAACGAAAATCTGCAACAACTATGAAAATTTTCAAAAATTTATGTAGTGACTGAATTATATAGAAAATTATAAAAAAGAAATTTATGAAATTCTTTCATTCGTTGTTGTGGTGTTAGAAAACGGTAGCTGACGAAATTAAAAATATACTGAACGACAAAAATGTAATATTTTATGAACTATTTGGGATAGAATTTTTAGTGTAGAAATTTCAAAATTGCCTTTTGAAATTTCCAAACTTTCTATCCTATTACGCCAAAAATCCTTTTTTTTTTAAATGTTGCCTGTAAATTTTCAGCAGAGATATTAACATGATTGTATCAGGTATTTTTTTTATCCTAAAAAGTCAAATATTTCGCAACAGAAGATATCCTTAAATTAGGTATACTTCGGTGTTATTAAGAAAATTGCAAGAGGGTAATAATTCAAACTAAAATTGAAAACTTTTGGTATTTTCTGTCTGTGGCTGTGTGTGTGTGTATGTGTCTGTCTCTAGCTCTTAACAGTACTTTCCATATGAGCAAAATGAAAAATCTTGATTTTCTCAAAAAACAGCTCTAATGATTTTGATAAAAAAATACATATGCGGCAAGTAAGATCGTATTTTTTACATTAATAAAATATTTTTTAGATCGTCATTGACGGTACTTATACTATAAAACCGTTTTCATCATTTCTGAATTTCTCACAAACGACTTAACCCAACGAATGAACGAAATTTTTTTTTACAAAAACATCACTATATTAAAAAAAAAATATTTTCCGGTTAAAAGAAAAAGATTCAAATTTTTTTCTCGAAAAATCAATTTTTGGAAATTTTTCAATTGATTAGTGGAGTAACTAAAGCTCAAAAATTGGCAATATTAGGGAACCCGGCCGAACAGCTTAGATTTTGATGATCTTTTTTTTCAAACGTCGGTAATTAAAAATACTTTAAAGTCTATAGATTAAAAATTGCCGGTGTTGCCGTTTTGATTTTTTAAATTTAATTGAATATTTTTGTGAACAAAAACAAATTTTTTTTCAAAAATTTTTCTTAAATTTCATAAATTAATCGATGCCAAAAGATTGTCTAGGAAATTCAAGGAAAAAATATATATGGGAGTGAGGGATAGATGCAATTTTCTTATTAATTGACTTCAAACACAAAAAAAAATATTTGAACACAGCGGCAACACCTACAATATTCAAATATACATTTTTTAAAAGCTAGAAGCTTAGTCATGTATGTAAAATTAAAATTAAGTTAATTGAATCCTTAAATTACCTAGAGAATCTTTTGCTATCATTTCTGTTATAAAATTCAAGCAAAAAAAAAGGGTTTTGTTAAAAAAAAATTAATTTTAATTTTAAAAAACAATACGGCAACACCTGCAATTTTTAATCTATAGACTTTAAAATATTATTAATTACCTACGTTTGAAAAAAAAAATCGTCAAAATCAGAGCTGTTCGGCCGGGTTCCCTAATAATTTGCTTTAGTTACTCTACTAGATATTGTGTTTTTAATGGCTTACGAAATATTTTTTGAAAATTTTAATACAAAAAAAACTATTTGAATAATGAACAATAACGATGACTCTAACTTATTGATTTAATTTTAATAAATTAAAAATAAAAATAAAAATAAAAAACACCATTTAATTTGAGTCAACTAAATTTATTTATTTGTATGCATTTCGACCGATGTATCGGCCATCATCAGCAACACGACTTTGTAATATAGTTGTCACTTACATAAACAGAAAGCTTTAAAGAAAATAATTACATAAATTATACATGAAAGTTAAAGCAGTAAAGATATACATAATTGATTTTAAAAACAAAACATTAGACTAAATAGATCGACTATATTAAGCTTTTACAGAGTGAAGAGAAAACAATTTAACAACAATTAAACAAATATGACTCTATATTTCCATTGTCTGCATTCAGTGAGTTGTTGTCTTTTTGTATGTAAAAGCTTTCGATGGCGTCAAGCTTTCTACCATCTGCGACGCTTGCTAAAAGACGAACATCATTCAAAGTGATTGGCAAATGTTGTTCGTGTAATGCATGTGCTGCAATTGCCGATTTCTTTGAATCGTTGTTTTTAATGTAGTTCTGGTGCATGGTATAAAAAGACAAGGTATGATCATTAGAGCCGCCATCTTACAAAATGGGGTAATAAGGTTTTGACGTCTGGCATTTGGCAAAGTCAAAAGCAACAACAATTTCCAAGACAAATTTGTTTACAACAACAATTTCAATGGGCTGGGCTGTCAAAACACTAAGTAGCCATCTTTTTTTCTTTCATTTGACAGTTCTCGATACTGAGTTTTTTCTAATGATCATACCTTCTTTTTTTATACCATGGTTCTGGTGGTCTTTGAACCTAGTTGCCACTGATCTCTTAGTTTGGCCGTAGTACTTTCGTCCACACTTGCATTTAATTTCATAAACTCCAGATTTTTCCAAGTTGTCTTTCTTGTCTTTCACACTTGTCAGTTTGTTTTTAAGTTTGAATTTGTTAGAAAAAACGAAACACATTTTGTTGCGGTGGAAGACTGTTTTAAGACCATTTGTGATGTCTGGAGCGAAGGTCATGGACACTCGACTGAAATCAGCTGGTTGTGTTGATTTTTTCCTTGTGTAAAAGGTTGAGAGTTGTTGTTTATTATATTTGTTTGAATGTTGACGTATTATATTTTCAATTAGAGATGATCCATATCCATTAATGTATGCTGTGTTTGTTAGTTTACCATTATCTAACAAATATTATAAACAAGAATACACACATATATTAAACACAGCATACATTAATGGATATGGATCATCTCTAATTGAAAATATAATACATCAACATTCAAACAAATATAATAAACAACAACTCTCAACCTTTTACACAAGGAAAAAATCAACACAACCAGCTGATTTCAGTCGAGTGTCCATGACCTTCGCTCCAGACATCACAAATGGTCTTAAAACAGTCTTCCACCGCAACAAAATGTGTTTCGTTTTTTCTAACAAATTCAAACTTAAAAACAAACTGACAAGTGTGAAAGACAAGAAAGACAACTTGGAAAAATCTGGAGTTTATGAAATTAAATGCAAGTGTGGACGAAAGTACTACGGCCAAACTAAGAGATCCGATCAGTGGCAACTAGGTTCAAAGACCACCAGAACTACATTAAAAACAACGATTCAAAGAAATCGGCAATTGCAGCACATGCATTACACGAACAACATTTGCCAATCACTTTGAATGATGTTCGTCTTTTAGCAAGCGTCGCAGATGGTAGAAAGCTTGACGCCATCGAAAGCTTTTACATACAAAAAGACAACAACTCACTGAATGCAGACAATGGAAATATAGAGTCATATTTGTTTAATTGTTGTTAAATTGTTTTCTCTTCACTCTGTAAAAGCTTAATATAGTCGATCTATTTAGTCTAATGTTTTGTTTTTAAAATCAATTATGTATATCTTTACTGCTTTAACTTTCATGTATAATTTATGTAATTATTTTCTTTAAAGCTTTCTGTTTATGTAAGTGACAACTATATTACAAAGTCGTGTTGCTGATGATGGCCGATACATCGGTCGAAATGCATACAAATAAATAAATTTAGTTGACTCAAATTAAATGGTGTTTTTTATTTTTATTTTTATTTTTAATTTATTAAAATTGAATCAACAAAAAAAACTATTTAAAAAATATTCAAAACTATTTGAAGGGATTCTTTTGTAACCTTAAACCAAATTTTTATATACATTTTTAAGATTAGGTATTATTTTTAAATTTCTTAAACAAATTTTGTATAAGTTTTTAGAAAGCTTTAATATTGCAATCAACTTTTATCAACTTTCAGAGCAAGTACGTGCGACCTAGTCGTGAATTTTATTTTCATCGTAACTTTTAAATAATTTTAGTTTACATTTTTCAATCGAAGTACCTACAGTGTAATTTTAAGAACAATTATTTCTCAAGACTTCATATTAATTTTCCGTAAAACAATTCAAAACTGAAATTAATAAGCATATCTTATGTCTATATTATCAATACTACTGAAATTTTTTTGTTTCAGGATTTCACTTCACTTGAGAGGGATCCAAAGGATCGCATCGGTCAGAAAATGCAGAGGTTCCATTCAGCGGACATGCTTCCTTCTGACCATATTCGGCAGATGAGTTGGTATCGCTGCTCCTTTTTATTTTTCCAGATTCCACCGTAATTCTATCTTTCTTAATCACTGACGACTTTATGAAACTGGGTATGAGATACAGATAGTAGTAGATCTGAGTTTCATTGCCGATTATGATTTAAGTGATAATATTCCGGCATCCGGCTTTGTTTAATGAATATAGTATAGTATTCAACACTATAGCACATACCAAGTCAAGTTCTAGCTCTGTAATCCAATCTCCCATGGTGCTACAAAAATTAAAAAAAAAAAAAACATTGGGAAGGAAGTTTAAAGTGAATCGACCCATGAGATTAGATTTTCGCTATTTCTATGCAGACACATATAATATTGCAAGTCAGACTTTTTTCCCCATTCTCAATTATATTGTATATTCCATTTTTGATTGGTATCGGAGATTCGATATTTCTTTCTTCGCTCTAGGACATGAATTTTATTCTTATTTTATAATCTTTTTTAGAAATCAAATATATATATTTTTTTAACTGCCAACAATAGCTTTTGTGTGGGGAAAGTCGATACACAGAATATTTCTAATATAAAAATTGACATTGCGTATCCAATGAATTGCAAATCAAATAAAAAAAAAAAAGTTTATAAAACGAACATTTTTTCTATTTACAGAGTTTTTAAAAGAGGAATGGTATGCTTTGATCGTTATACGGAGCGATGTCTTTCCAAGAAAAATAATTTCTATTTACAAAATAATGTTGCTGGCGCAAGGAAATTTCTTAAGAAATTTTGTGACGATAGAAAATTTCAAACAGGTAAGCTCATAAATTAAATTTAACTTAATGCATTGTCATTAGAATTTAATTAAAAGGATAAAACCACAATATCCATACTTAATAAAAAAAAAATAATAAAAAGTAAGGTTGTGGTGTTATTTTTCGGAGAAAAGTATCCTTTTAAATACAAAAAAAAAAAAAGGGAAAAACAGTTGAGTTTTAGCATGTCGGAAATCGGAAAAGGGAAAGAAGATTTATGTTAAATATGAACTTGACGGAATTTCTTTTGGTAGGTACGTATTTCTGGTTGTTAAAATTGAAGGCAAAAAAGAGCATGCGATTAAAGAAAGATTATCTGTTTTAAACATGGCACTGTGATACTTCCTTCCAGGGAAATCCGTGAGATTAACTGCAGCAAACCGTGATACTTACCATAGAAACCTGTGATACTTACATGGGCAACCCTTGACATTTAAAAGGAAACCTCTGTTACTTAGCAGAAAAACCCTTAATATTTCCAGTATTACCCATGTCTTAATATGTACAATGGAAACCTGTGATACTTAACAGTAGAACTACTGACACCTTACGGGACAATTCGTGATATTTAACACGGCAGCATGTGATACTTGCAAGAGAAATTCGTAATGGCACTTACTGTTGCCATCTGTGAAGTTACCAAGTCAAGTTTTTATAATTATCAGCGATTACGCATGATCCTTTCTCGTGATACTTAACAAAGCAACCCGTGATTTTTACCAGAAAAACCCATTACATATTACTTGGGCAAATGTGATACGTTACAATGAAACTTCTCATATTCACCAGGGAAATTCGCTAAAAGCTGTGATATTTACCAGGGAAATCCATGATACTTAAAAAGGTAGCCTCTAAAACTTTTCACAATAACCTATAATACTTCCCATGGCAATTTTTGTAATTACTAGAGAAACCTGTGATACGTACCTACCAAGAAAAATGCAGGCATTAAACAGGTTAACTCGTGATAATTACCAAGAAATCCTGTGATACTTGTCAGAAAATTCCGTGATGCTTACCAAGACGACCTATTATACTTACTAAAGCAAGCTGTGATACTCACCAGTTTAACCCATGATACTTTCTTCGCCACCCGTGATACAAGCCAAGACAACCTTTGATCTTTATCAAAAAAAAAAAAAAACACATAAGATCTTACCAGGGCAACCTGTGATAGTTTTCAATGTAACCCCTGATACTCCTCAGGGAAACCAGCTTAAAGCTGTGATATTTACAAGGGAAATCCGTGATACTTTAAAAGGTAGCCTCTAATACATCCCATGGCAATCTTTATGCTTACTAGAGTCACTGTGATAAGTACCAAGTAAAATGCCGACAGTGATAATTAACAAAACAATCTGTGATACTTGTCAGAAAACTCCGTGATACTTACCAAGGCGACCTGTTATACTTAATAAAGCAAGCTGTGATACTAACCAGTCTAACCCATGATACTTTCGTGGCCACCCGTGATACTATCCAAGACAACCTGTGCTGTGATCCTTAGCAAAAAAGAAACACAAGATCTTACCGGGGCAACCTGTGATACTTTCCCATTTAACCTCTGATACTTTTCATTGTAACGTCTAATACACCGCAGGGAAACCTGCTGTAAGGTGTGATATTTACTAGGGAAATCTGTGATATTTACTGCAAAATGCGGAAAAAAGATGCTCACTTTCTTCAGCAACGGGACCATCTATTCCCAAGATTTAAAATGCATAATATTGAAGAATAACATGTTGGCTTCAATCGACACGTGCTGAGTTTTTTTGTTTGTTTTTTTTTTGTTCATTTTATTTTTCGAAATATTTTCTTTCAATCCATGAAACCAGAACAAAGATCAAATGTCGTAACTTTGAACTTGACATGATTTTATTGGAATTAAACTTCGTAAAATTGATTAACCTCATCTCTCTAAATCTATCAGGGTACTCGTGTATAGAAAATAAGTGAAACCACTGCCAGAGAAATATGATACCTTTTTTGACTAGCTGAGTGCATGCATTAAAAAAAAAATGCAAGAATTATACTTTCAAACAAAGAATTCAGAAACGATGATGATGTTCGAAATTTAATAGTTCACCTAAAATGAATGCCTTAGAACAAGATTCACTGCCTATTGGTTGTATAGAGACAGGGGCGGACTGGCCCACCGGGCAACCGGGAATTTTCCCGGTAGGCCCTCGGGCAAGAAGAAAATTTTTAAAAGCACTTGAAATTCTATTTTGTAAAAGAAAACTTTCTCATAAAATGCTCGGTTGTTAGTCAATATAAACATATTGTGGCCTCCTATAAATCTTTCGAGGTGCACAGAATTATTTTTGTGGCCCTTTTATTAAATGTAGGCCCCCTATAGATCTTTGAAGGCCCACCGAATTTTGTTTGTTGCCCTTTAGTCAATGTAGGCCCTCTTTCGATCTTTCAAGGTTCACAGAATTATGCTTGTGGCCCTTTTAGTAAATGTAGGCCCTCTATAGATCTTTGAAGGCCCACCGAATTTTGTTTGTTGCCCTTTCATTAAATGTAGACCCCCTATAGATCTTTGAAGGCCCACCGAATTTTGTTTGTTGCCCTTTCATTAAATGTAGGCTCCCTATAGATCTTTGAAGGCCCACCGAATATTGTTTGTGGCCCTTTAGTCAATGTAGGCCTTCTTTCGATCTTTCAAGGTTCACATAATTATGATTGTGGGCCTTTTAGTAAATGTAGGCCCCCTATAAATCTTTGAAGGCCCACCGAATTTTGTTTGTGGCCCTTTATTCAATGTAGGACCTCTTTCGATCTTTCAAGGTTCACAGAATTATGCTTGTGGCCGTTTTAGTAAATGTAGGCTCCCTATAGATCTTT
This sequence comes from Episyrphus balteatus, assembly GCF_945859705.1. Lineage (NCBI taxonomy): Eukaryota > Metazoa > Arthropoda > Insecta > Diptera > Syrphidae > Episyrphus > Episyrphus balteatus. The sequence goes on from NC_079136.1 coordinate 44,267,137, forward strand.
GAAGGCCCACCGAATATTGTTTGTGGCCCTTTAGTCAATGTAGGCCTTCTTTCGATCTTTCAAGGTTCACATAATTATGATTGTGGGCCTTTTAGTAAATGTAGGCCCCCTATAGATCTTTGAAGGCCCACCGAATTTTGTTTGTTGCCCTTTAGTCAATGTAGGCCCTCTTTCGATCTTTCAAGGTTCACAGAATTATGCTTGTGGCCCTTTTAGTAAATGTAGGCCCTCTATAGATCTTTGAAGGCCCACCGAATTTTGTTTGTTGCCCTTTCATTAAATGTAGACCCCCTATAGATCTTTGAAGGCCCACCGAATTTTGTTTGTGGCCCTTTAGTCAATGTAGGCCTCCTATGGATCTTTTACAATAATAATTTGCCTTAGATACTCCACTTTAAAGTTCCTATCGATATGCATCCTTTTGAAATTTTTTTAATTAAAATATTGTTAAAAACTTATAGTTTCGTTAATAACTGTAATTGCTGCCGTTGTTTTTTAATAATTTTTTTTTATTTAAAGTATTTTTTTAGAAAATTGCCGTTCCCGCCTAAAAGGGGGCAGATAGACCCTCCCCCCTTTCCATAATAAACATTCACTGTATTAAGCGGCCCACAGACAAGACACTTTTGGAGGAAATTTAATCTCTTTTTTAGAGCAATATTTATGTCTTACTCAGCCCAAAAAAGAGATACGATCAAAATAACAAAAAAAAAATAAAAAAATTGAAATTTTTGATTTTCTTTAGTGTTTTTTTCGACTGTTTAGATACGCAAATTTTTTCCTGAATTTAAAAAAAAATATAATTCTTATAGGAAAAAAACATTATTCTTATAGGAAATTTAATTCTCTACAAAAAAGTTTTCAATGCGATACATAAAAATTTTGCTTTGTTTGCGAGATATATCGAGAACTTCAAAAATGGGGCTTTTGCACCCCTATCTTCAATTTTCACCCTCTCATTTAATAGCACTCCGCGGTTTTATGTTTAGAAAATAGTTTCGGGATTTAGGATAAACAATATCATATGAAATCATTTTTTTATAAAATAATGCTTTAAATTGATAAAAATATGCTACTTGTATTTGATGATGAGGATTCGAAAGATTTTGATTTTTTCTTTTAGTAAGAAATTTTTTTGTCAAAAATTTACTTTAAAAATCTTTTTATACATTGCTCTTAAGCATCTGGAGTGACACAAAAAATATTTTAGTGTTTGTTGCTTATTTATTCAGCTATCAGGGCCGGTTTTTCTGTTCAGATTGGTCGTTTATTACTCAAGATATTGCCCGAATGGGTACTAACTATGCTGAGAAAACACAACGACAAAAAACTGAGAAATTATGTCTCGAAAACGTATCCATCGTAATTTTTTGTAAAGTAATTTCCGAGACCCTTAGGTCAAAGCACGTAGGAAAATAAAATGCACGACTGGGTCGCACTTACTTGCTCTTGTAGTTAAAAGTATCTTTATTAGGGTGGGTCAAAAAAATCGAAATTTTTTTTTTTGATTTAGTACTCCGAAAAATCGATTGCTAGACCCCTCTAGAATATACACACCAAATATGAGCTCTTTATATTAATGGGAAGGTCCTCCGCTTTGCAATTTTCCATTTTTACATCAAGCTTCTACAAAAAAAAATATTTTTTTTATTAATTGACTTTTTAGCAAATTTCTTTTCATATTCTTGTAGGAAATTGAAAGCTCTACAAAAAAGACCATATACACTTTTTTCGTTTATCTAACCGTTGAATAGATATTTGAGGTCCAAAAATCGAGAAAATCTTTAAAAATTCGTTTTTTGTTCTTAATTTTGTAACAAATTGAAAAATTATAATGATCAAACGCGCAAGACATATTCTTGTTGGAAATTGATTGTTCCACAAAAAAGGTCTTATTAACTTTTTTCATTAATCTAACCATTCTAAAGATATTCGAGGTCAAAGTTAAAAAAAAATATAAAAACATTTTATATTTTTAAAAAATTTCTAATTCACTGAAACTTCATTATTTTCAAATTAGCAAGATATATTCTTGTAGGGGCTTAAACGTTCTACAAAAAATTCCTTGGAATGAAATTGATTGCTTTAACCGTTTAGAAGATGTTCGTATCCAAACCAATGCTCACTGATTTCAATAGTTTTCTTATGACCCGTATGCATTGCGATTTGTATACGAATATCTTCTAAACGGTTATAGCAATCAATTTCATTCCAAGGAATTTTTTGTAGAACGTTTAAGCCCCTACAAGAATATATCTTGCTAATTTGAAAATAATGAAGTTTCAGTGAATTAGAAATTTTTTAAAAATATAAAATGTTTTTATATTTTTTTTTAACTTTGACCTCGAATATCTTTAGAATGGTTAGATTAATGAAAAAAGTTAATAAGACCTTTTTTGTGGAACAATCAATTTCCAACAAGAATATGTCTTGCGCGTTTGATCATTATAATTTTTCAATTTGTTACAAAATTAAGAACAAAAAACGAATTTTTAAAGATTTTCTCGATTTTTGGACCTCAAATATCTATTCAACGGTTAGATAAACGAAAAAAGTGTATATGGTCTTTTTTGTAGAGCGTTCAATTTCCTACAAGAATATGAAAAGAAATTTGCTAAAAAGTCAATTAATAAAAAAATTATTTTTTTTTTGTAGAAGCTTGATGTAAAAATGGAAAATTGCAAAGCGGAGGACCTTCCCATTAATATAAAGAGCTCATATTTGGTGTGTATATTCTAGAGGGGTCTAGCAATCGATTTTTCGGAGTACCAAATCAAAAAAAAAAATTTCGATTTTTTTGACCCACCCTAATCTTTATCTTAAATATCTATTGGATATTTAAGATTTTGTTAAGTTCCGAGAAAAAAAAATTTAAAAAAATATAAAGTTAAAAAATTAAATTTAAAATACCTATAAACTTTTTTTAAATTTTGTTTTGCATTTTACACTTTAAAATGATAAGAAATATCTGTCTGTAGATTTTGATTTAAATTGGCTTATGCTTTTATGAAATATAGAAACCTAAAAAATATGACAATTTTTGCAAAAACGACAACGCCATATATCCGTTTTCCGAATTTTTTGAGAAAAACTAAAAATGCAGTTTAGTTAGAATCCAAAAGACTATTACGTACACAAAATTTCGAGAGCCATTTTCGAGAAAAATTCAATACCTCCAAAACGGTATATTGAAAAAAAAAACGGGTCTTTGGAACTAGGTAAAAATCATCTGTACCAAGTTTCAAGGAAATCCATCTACCATCTATCCGTTTACGCCCTAGCTCATAGGATAGACCGACGACGGACGGCATGACGAAACCCACTTTTTTGATCTTCTCCATTATGGTAATGTTGGTTTTGATTAAAACCTCAATTTTTTCTACACGAAACCAACACTTGCCCTATAGTAAAGTAAAAATAGTGGGATTGAGTGTCCATTCTGGTTGTAAACCAGTTCAATTAGAAGTGTTATAGTTTCAAAAGTTTGTGAAATATATTAAATAAAATACACTACTGGGGTCCCACGCACTTGCTCTTATGGTAAAAGTAACTCTGATGTTAAAGAACTTTACTGAACAAAATTAGGGAAAATTAAAATTTGATATTTTTAAGGAATTCTATAAGTAGTCAAAATAAATAAAATCTGTTTTTGTAATTAATTAAACACCGTTTTAAATGATCTTTTACACAAAACTAAGTACCTATGCTATCTGATATCTTCCATGAAAAGGATCTTTCAGAAAAAAATTTCGAAAATCGTTAAAGCCGTTTTGTAAAAAAATAATTTTTTAAAATTTTTCTAACATTTTTCAAAAAATATAGTTGGTATGCCATTTATTAGAAATAAAAAAAAGAAATTTCCATAAAATTTATCAACCCGTTTTCAAAAAATCGATTTTTCAAAAGACAGGTAGGTACCGTTAGTTTTGGCCCTAAAAAAAATTTCAATTTGTCCTCCAGGGAATCATCCAAAACTATTAACTACCAAGTTTGAAAAAAATCGCTCCATTAGTTTAGGCTATAACTCGCGGTACTTACAGACGGACAGACAGACCAGAATAGCGTGACCCACTTTTTTAGCATACTCTATCATCTTAATGTCATGTCTGATTGTTATTTCAAGTCCTATTATTTTTTCGAATCCTTAACTTGCCCTATAGTACCAATATCGCAAGTAAAAATGTCAATTTGTCCCCACCTTTGGAGACAAACTGGGACCAGTTATAAAATTGAATTTATTATAGCCACGGAATTCGTTAGAACATCATTTTTTAGATAATTTTATTGTGAATAAGACTGTTAAAATGAGTAAAAATGGAGCTATTAAATATAAATGGTACCAACCTCTTTTCCAAGATGGCGGCTGCTTTCGACATCCTACCATCCCAAAAACTTGACTTTTATGATAAGGACATTCACCCAAATACATTCCACGAAAAAAAATTTAGTCCTGCGAAAAATGCGATTTGATTTACTAATTTGCCTGGGCTATAGTATCATTCTAGAACGTTGTGTTGAGATCAAATAATAATAATAATAACATTCTACATTAGTCAAACAAATTAAGATAAAGATTTTTTCGATTTATATTTGTACATATTCTTGGAAGAGGTGGACATTTATGAAAAGTGACATTCGATATATTGATATATAAAGACCTTATATTAGATATATAAAGAATACATATTTTCTTTTGACTAAACTGAAAGTAACACCCACTTAACGTTTTAAAATGAATGTTATATAACTTAGCCCTGTACATTTTTTTTATTTTCAATCACTCAAATAAATTGATCCGCCTGTTCACAGATTATAGATCAATAAACGTGAAAAAACTTAAACAGTTTCTGCATATCAACTTTTCTTTTTAAAAATTTTAAAAGTGAATTATGTATTTGTGGCCCTTTTCCTTAAAGTCCCGGGAGGCCCTTTGACCCCCAGTCCGCCCCTGTATAGAGAAAGCAAATGGCTAGAGCTTATGGGGCATATGGACATGGACAACCACGCACTGCACGTGTTGAAAAAAGAGTGGGATACAATCATATTTGACCGGTTTGGATGTATGTGGGCATGTATGTTCCCCCATAACTTCTAAAATTGTAATCACAATTTGAAAAAGAAGGTATCGTTGAAAGGGTCCTGATTACCCGCTGGCTAAAGGCTATATTAAAATTTCTAATATGGCGTCCTCTAGAGTCCAATAGTCATGAACTCAAAATTTTGTTTTCAATTTCACAGTGGATGTGCATTTATCAAATTATATCCCCTAACCAATTTCAACCAAAAAACAATAAGTTCAAAAACGAAAACAATTATTATTTGTATCTATTCATCTCCATACGTACTACACATAAATATTCGAAAAACATCACGGGAAAAGTTTCATATTTGTATTTCAAATTTGAAATACTCTTGTCCCACAGTAAACTTATTTATTTCAAGTAAAACATAAACAGAGAACAATGATGCTTTCAGTGAATACAATCAATATGGATTTAGAAAGCCTTCTAATGTTTGGTCATGTTCACGTATTCACATTATAGCTTACATTATTCAGACTTTTGTGGGTAGATTAATAAAATTATGACAATGACGATACAGTACTCGAGCGTATGAATATCCGGTAGAAATATTTTTTCCTTGTAAAATTTATCATGTAAATAAAATACACGACTAGTACGAACTTAATTTTAGAGTTCTAGTTGCTTAAATTTTTGAAACTTTTTATAAAAAAATTTGGAAAAAAAATGTGTACGAGAAAAATAAAATGCACGACTGGGTCGCACGAACTTGCTCTTAGAGTCCAAGTTCCTAAAATTTTTAAGACTTTTTATATAGAAATTTGGGAAATGTAGTTACTTACATATATAAAAAAAAACATAAAATTCTGAAATTAAATTTCTCTCCAAAACAAGTATGCAGTTTTATTTGATATAGTAAGACGGATTTTTAGAAAAAAAATTTTCAAAATCGTTATATCCGTTTAAAAAAAAAAAACAAATTTTTTGGAAAAAAAGTTTTAAAATAAAATTGGTATGGCATTTTGTAAAAATCACTAATCAATATCTTAAACCAGAATTTCAAAAAAATTCAGTGTGCCGGTTTTGAAAATTTGATTTTTCAAAAAAAAACTCCAATTTTTTTTTTAAATCCAAAAATTTTTTTTTTTTATAATTTTATTTGTGATTTATATTAAAATTATATGAATGCTTTTGTATAAAAAATCAGTTGAAATTAAGTAAGAAGTTTGCCTGAAAATAAGATTTGAAAAAAAAAGACGGTTCTATGGCAAGTACCGTTAGTAATGATATTCAAGAAAAATTGTTTCCATCATAAGGAAGACCTAGCCAAAAAAATAATATTTGGATTTTTTTTAACAAAATCTTTGGAGCCGTTTTCGAGAAATTAAATTTTTCCCAAATTTTTATATGACAGGTACCGTTATTTTTTATCCGAAAAAATTAATTCCTAAAATCCCTCTGGCGGGTCTATAAAAAATGCTACATACCAAGTCTTAAGTCAATCAGTCCATCCGTTTAGACTGAAGTTCCTTATACAGCCAGACAAACGGACTTCCGGGACCTACTTTTTTTGCATTCTCTATCATCGTAATATCATGGAAAATTGTTATCTCAACTTTTTTTCTGTACGAATGCATAACTTGTTAAATGTATAGTACCTGTATCGCAAGTAAAAATTAAGTTAACGTAAAAAGTAAAAAAAAAATGTGATATAAATTTGAGCTCCACAAAAAAATTTACAATTCAATTCCTTTTATTAACTTGCTTTAAAAAAAATTCAAAATCGTTTCAAAAATCAAATAAAGTGTGCATGCCATTTTGAAGTAATCATTTATTAACATCTAAGACCAAAATTAAAAAAAAAAAAAAATCCAATCAATTTTGTCCTTAAATTGTTAAAACTAGTAAAAATTTTTAATGTTAAAAGTAGAAATTTCACCTGCATTATGTAGTTTGTATTGTACTTATATTTATAGAAAAATAAATGTATGTCGTCAAAAATTTACAAAGCTTTATCAATCAATCAATCCTTTTCTTATTTTATTTCAGAATATAACCGACACAAAGAGTGCTTTTCTCATATTCAAGAAGACTGGAAAAAATGTACAAAAGATTTTCAAAAAATTCTCACCGACGAATTACACGAACGAAGCCATCCAAAGAACATGACTAACAAATTTATGCAATTTTGCTGGTGAGAATTTATTTATACTGAGAGAAATTTTGAGTTCAAAATATGTTTTTTTTTTTTTGTTTAAGCCCTGATTTTTCAATCTTAATATTATAAAAAAAACTTTTATTCGTACCTTAACTGGGGTTTATCTGGCTTTCGTATTTTGAATGAATGAATGAATGAATGTGTTGTGGGGGAAAGTTGCACTGCGACCTTAAAGGTCTATTGTGCCCCCAAATTTGGCTGCAATTAACTACTTACAGTACAGTCTCCAGTTTGATACTTTTTAGGTATTTGATTAACTGGAGTATTTCTATCGACGGTAGATCTTTACTTGTTACCTGGTGCTGGCCCAGGTATCTGTGTCGATTGTGCATTAGTGCTTCACAGTTGCCCAGTATGTGTTCTGGCGTCTCTTCATTATTGTTGCAGAATCTACAGGTGGCACTGTCTGCCAGGCCAATGTTGTTGAGGTGTTTTCTCAGCTTGCAGTGGCCTGTAAGGATCCCTGTTACTATTCTCAGGTTGTTTCTACTCAGGTTAATGCAGGTTTTAAATCTTTTTTGGTTGTAATTCCCAAGTAGTGATTTCGCCTGTCTGAGTTTAGGAGTCTCTTTCCAAATTTTAGTTCGTTTGGCCTCCTCATCGGTTTTTATCATTTGTTTGATCGTGCTGTCTCCAATTCCGCAATATGGTTCTGGGCCCATAAGAGGTGCGGTTGCACCTGCTTTTGCTAAGGAGTCTGCTACTTCGTTCCCTTGTACTCCAACATGTCCGGGAACCCAGTACAGTGTTATTTTATTTGCCTTGCCAAGCTCGTTCAGCTTCTTCACACATTCCCATACGAGTTTGGAGTTGATGGCGTATGAGTTTATAGCTTTAAGTGCGGCCTGGCTATCAGACATGATGGCAATGTTTTGGTTTTTGTATTTTCTTTCGAGATTACGTTCTGCGCATTTATCTATAGCGTTGATTTCCGCTTGAAAAATGCTAGGAAACTGTCCCATTGGAATGGAAATTTTGGTTCTAGGCCCAAATATTCCTGCTCCAGTTCCATCAGCTGTTCTCGATCCATCAGTGTACCACTTGATGGCGTTTGCATTGAAAGTGTAGTTCGTGGATTCACTTACCCACTTTGCCTTGCTACTAAACTGTGTTTGAAAGTTTTTCTCAAAGTTGTATTTCTTGATCATGCAATCTCTTGGGATGTCAAGGAGGTTTTTAACTGTGGTGTTCGATATTGAGTCCCTTTCTTTGAGACCAATACTCTTGCCCGTACCAGTTCCCTCTTTTGCAAATCTCAAGATTGTTCCGTTAGCAGTACTACTTATTACTTCATGGAGTGGTGTTAAGTGGAGGATGACTTCCATTGCTGCTGTAGGGCAAGTTCTCATTGAGCCAGTAATGCATAAGCAGGCCAATCTTTGAACTTTGTTTAATGTCTTTTTAGTTGTAACTAGTTCGGTTCTTTTGTGCCAAACAACCGCACCGTAGGTGATAATGGGTCTCACCATCATGGTATACATCCACCTTAGGATATTTGGTTTGCACCCCCATGATTTATTTGCCAGTCTTCGGCATATCATAAGGGCTTTTGTGGCTTTCCCGACTGTTATTTCTAAGTGTTTATTCCAGAGGAGTTTACTGTCTAGTGTGATACCTAGATATTTTACCTCTCTCTTTAGTTCAATGACCTTACCAGCTAGCTGGATAGGTCTGATATGAGGCAAAAGCCGTTTCCTTGTGAATGGTACAATTGTAGTTTTTGCTGGGTTGATATTTAGCCCCACCGTTAAACACCATTTACTTGTAGCTGAAAGTCCTCTTTGGATGATATCGCAAAGGGTCTCCTCGAACTTCCCGTAGGCGGTTATTACAATATCGTCAGCAAAACCAAGACATCGAATACCCAGGGATGTAAGATGTTCCAGTAATTCATCCACTACAAGGCTCCACAGCAAGGGTGATAAAACCCCTCCCTGTGGACATCCTCTTGTTGTGATGATTTTCTGTGTTGTTACACCTGTAGTTGCCTCTGCCGTTCTTGTGCTCAACATTTTCTCTATCCATTTTGTAATGGTGGCCGGAACACACTTTCTTACAAGAGCCTTAGATACTGATTCATGAGAGGTGTTATCGAAGGCCCCCTCTATATCTAGGAAGGCGCATAGTGCAGTTTCTTTAACATTTAATGCTTTTTGTACGGTGTTCGTTAGTTCGTATAGAGCAGTTTCTGTTGACTTACCTGCCCTGTAGGCATGTTGGCGATTATTCAGAGGCATTTTTATGAGTACTTCTGATCTTATGAAGTTGTCAATTAATTTTTCCAATGTCTTCAGTAGGAAAGATGTTAAGCTTATTGGCCTGAATGACTTTGGATGGGTTGTATCCTTCTTTCCTATTTTGGGAATGAAAATTACTTTAGCTCTTCTCCACAGACTTGGTATATACCCAAGTGCTACGCTGCTTCGCAGAATGCTAATTAGCTGTGGCATTAATTCTTCTTTCCCTTTTTGTAGAAGTGCGGGAAAGATGCCATCCACTCCGGGTGACTTGAAGGGTTGAAAGGTATTTATTGCCCATTCAATCCTATTTCCTGAACAGATAGTTGAAGCTATCTTCCAGTCTTCACGATTAGGCATAGGAGGTATTCTCTCTATTTGGAGGCCTATCAGTGGAGAGCTTCCCGGAAAATGAGTGTTTAGTAACAGTGTTGACTTTTGCTCTTCGTTTTCAGTAAAACTGCCGTCCGGTTTACGCAGAGCTAGCGATTTTATAGTTTTTTCTTTTGCTAGTGCTTTATGCAGTCTTGCTGCAGCAGGAGTAGAGGAGATACTCTCACAGAAGGTCCTAAAACTGTTTCTTTTGACTCTTCTTATTTCTTTGCTGTAGTTAGTCAGTTCTGTCCTGTACTGATTCCACTCTCCGGTTCTTTTCGCCTCATTAAAGAGTTTTCTTACACTGGATCTTAGTTTTGACAGATTTTTGTTCCACCAAGGTGCATCTTTCTGTCTTTTCATGGGCTTTATAGGGCAACTGAGTTCGAACGCCTCATTTATTGCCCCACTGACCTCATTAACTATTTGCTCCAACTCATAGTGACTTGTTGTCGTTCTAGCTGGACCAATTTGTTCAAGGTTGCTCTTTAGAGCAGTTTTGTAGATATTCCAGTTCGTTTTTCTTGAATTTCTTCCAGAGGTATTCTCTGTTTGAAGGCCTTCAAGGTTAAACGTTATTATTCTATGATCAGACAGTGAGGGTTCGTTGGAAACTTTCCAATCCCTTATTAAGCTGCTTACATTCGGGGTTCCGAATGTCAAGTCTAACACTTCGTTTCTAGTTCTAGTTACAAAAGTTGGGGTATTCCCTACATTGAATGTATCTAGATTTTTTTCGATAATAAAATTTAAAAGGTACTCACCCCTTTGATTAATATCGGAACTACCCCACGTAGTATGGTGAGCGTTGGCGTCGCATCCAACCAACAACGGTAGTTTTTTATTGTTGCAGTAGTCAACCAGCTTCTGTACTTCAGCAGGCGGTATGTCGTCATCATCACCCGCAAAGTATGCTGCAGCTACAACCATCGTGCAGGGATTGTCCTCGATGTATATCTGGGCTTGTATTGGAACAAGGTCCCGCGTCATAAATTCTGAAAGACATATAAAATTTATATTATTTCTGATCATTATGCATGTTCTGGGCGAGGTGCTTCTCGTGTCCCATATTAAATTGGAGTCCTTACTTGTTAGGCCCCTTACTTGACCCCCGTTAATCCAGGGTTCTTGGATCAGCACTAACCCCAGGTTATCCGCCGTGAATTTCCTTGCTATGACAGCCGAAGCCGCTTTAGCATGGTGGACGTATTTTAATTTCCGAGAATTTATTTTTTCTTTATCATTTAAATATTATATAAAAATTACCTTTTGTTTCTTTATTCTAAAAAAAGAAAAAAGAAATCAAATTTACCCAAAATACTTTGACTATCAAAAGGGGAAGAAAATCCTTTGGTGCACGTGTCTCCATCAATGTTACCCAACCAACCTTTTATACCAAAGCCCAGGAATTTTGGGTTTAGTGCTTCACAATGCCAATCATTGTTATCTATTAAACTATGAAAATGTTAAATTTTTAAGATGTCATGAATTATTTTGTTCTTCTATTAAAAATATGCAATTATATATGATAAAGACGCGTAGCTAATACATATTAAAATCCTATTCCTCTCATTATGAGATTTCATTGGACTCGAGAGGACTCTTGGTCTGTTCAAGTATGAACTTTCTTCATTATTATTTGATGAAAAAGAAACGTAAGTAGATATTAACTTTGACATTTTTTTCTTGGAATGTTCTACTGGAGATAAATAAAATCCTTTGAACTGAATAGGATTTTATGGTGTTTTTCATTTTCTTCTTCTTATGTTAACACCCATTCAAGGTGTTATGACTTTTATATTACACACATGAGTGAGGATTAAAGGAAAAAATCTTTTCAAGCATTATTTGCCGTAAGGTCTTTACTAACATTTTGTACCAAATTTATTATTTTTGAAGTAAACTCCATAGTAGATACCTACTCGTATAAGCAATTCTGATTTAATTCCATATAAAATTATAGATACAAGAGAAAGAGATTTTCTGTTTTGTACATGTTTGGTTGCATTTTAAGGTACGAATATTCAAAAGCATGGTTAAATTTCTTTCTGAAACTATGACTACCATCTAAATATAAAAATTTCATGTCTGGATGGGAAGTTAAGTTCCAACAAAAGACCAAAAGTTGAACGAATTAATTTCCAGGAGAAGTCGAGAAGTTAAGAACCCAGCAACAGCAATGAAAACTCTGTACGACGTTACCTTTGGTAGTCAAAAGTAAACACAAATATCAGGGAAAATTCAAAACAGAACAACACAAAAAGCTAAAGCCAAAAAAAATTATGTCAATTTTGTTAAAAGTCGGGTCATTTCATTTACCAAAGACCGCAGGTTTTGAATGCAAAAAGGACAAAATCCTACAGCATTCGTTAGGTCTGCCTTGTCTTAAACTTTGTCCTAATATTAGAAGATATTGGATAAAACACAACATCCAAACAACTGAAGCAGATTTAGATTGTTGCTAAGCATGTCGAAAGGTCAAAATGCATCAATAACCTTTGAAAAGAAGGACTTACACTCCCCTTCAACTGAATAAGCACACAAATTTTCAAAGGTATTTTGTCCATTTTTTCCTAAGATTGATCTTTCATGTAACATTTGATGATGTTTACAGTTAGCTTACGATGTTGAGAAACCAAATCAGAAAGAATAATTCTCAAAGTACCGCTATTTTTTTTCGTGTTCTCTTACAAAGCGACCCATATGGAAAAATGCAGTTTTTTTTTGCGTCAACTGAATAGACACACGGTCTTTCAAGGTCAATATCTTCGTTGTTTATGAGAGTTTTGAGGTGTTTGGCATACCAAATCAAAGGTTGAAATGTTCTCAGTGCGATTTTATCATTTAATTAAAATTAAAAAAAAAAGTAGTAGATTAAAAGCTTTGAATACTGTCGACAGAGCTAAAATTAATTTGTTAACGGAACAAGTACTGACCGGGTCTGCTATAGCTACCAAAATTGATCGGAGTTTTAGTGTGTTGCCTATTCGTACCTCAAAAATAAAAGTTCGTACAGGAAAAATATGAATTAAGGTAAAAAACGGCAAAAATAGCAGTTAATCGACGAGAAATTTTGAGATCTGCCTCCAATTCATTTGACTCTGGGGCAAAAATCAAACAAAAAGCTGGTGTTTCTGCAAGTGTTTCAACACTCCGCAGAGTAATTAACAGCACGGATCATTTTAACACATTAAAAGTCCAAAAGAAACCAACTTTAAACAAGCAACAAAAAGGTATTCGTTAAGAATTTTCTAGACTCCAAATGAGCTGGAAAAATGAGTGACGCAAAGTGGTTTTTTTCATTTGAAAAAGTTCAAATTTGATGAAATCATAATTGAAGTCATCGGGGCCATCAAAATTGACCTTTTTCAAATGAAAAAATCCACTTTGCGTCACTCATTTTTCCAGCTCATTTGGAGTCTAGAAAATTCTTAACGAATACCTTTTTGTTGCTTGTTTAAAGTTGGTTTCTTTTGGACTTTTAATGTGTTAAAATGATCCGTGCTGTTAATTACTCTGCGGAGTGTTGAAACACTTGCAGAAACACCAGCTTTTTGTTTGATTTTTGCCCCAGAGTCAAATGAATTGGAGGCAGATCTCAAAATTTCTCGTCGATTAACTGCTATTTTTGCCGTTTTTTACCTTAATTCATATTTTTCCTGTACGAACTTTTATTTTTGAGGTACGAATAGGCAACACACTAAAACTCCGATCAATTTTGGTAGCTATAGCAGACCCGGTCAGTACTTGTTCCGTTAACAAATTAATTTTAGCTCTGTCGACAGTATTCAAAGCTTTTAATCTACTACTTTTTTTTTTAATTTTAATTAAATGATAAAATCGCACTGAGAACATTTCAACCTTTGATTTGGTATGCCAAACACCTCAAAACTCTCATAAACAACGAAGATATTGACCTTGAAAGACCGTGTGTCTATTCAGTTGACGCAAAAAAAAACTGCATTTTTCCATATGGGTCGCTTTGTAAGAGAACACGAAAAAAAATAGCGGTACTTTGAGAATTATTCTTTCTGATTTGGTTTCTCAACATCGTAAGCTAACTGTTAACATCATCAAATGTTACATGAAAGATCAATCTTAGGAAAAAATGGACAAAATACCTTTGAAAATTTGTGTGCTTATTCAGTTGAAGGGGAGTGTATTTAACATCAAACGTTTGTGAAATGGTTCATGTCAATCTCAAAGAGCCGATGGAATATAAATAATTTTTAATATTTAAAGATGATTACTCGTAAACAAGTATCTACACAAATTTGACATTTATCATTTTATTAGTGTTTAAAATAATTTCAATGTTTTTTTAAATGCTTTTAATTGAGAGCAAAGACAGCAAGGAATGTAGCAGAGTAAAACTAACAAATCATCAATTAAAGCATCATTTAACTGAATCCTTTCACAAACTTGTTGAATATTTAATTTTGATTCTATTAATTTTTGTCTCGTGTCAACAGCAACAGCAAATTAAATTACGACGAATAGCTACAATTATAACAGAAAAGTGTGAGAATTGGCAATCAACTCTTCGGTCATTATTTGTTTATGTATCCATGTTTCAGTAAACGCAATTAATGATGTTTTTTGATAGCCAAATACACAGAAAAAAAATAAAATGCTAAAAACAAATGAAGAGTCCAGGGGAAAAACAGCATAATTCCATTCCAACTCATTTCGAAAAAAAAACGCATTTTAAAATTTTGTTCTCTATACAACTCAGTACTAAAAGCACAAATTTTATTTATTTTTTCAGTAAGGCTTAAATTTTTGTTTTATAAAATTAAGGATCCCATTAGATAGTGCATAGTAAATAAATTTTTGGACATGTGCCGTTTTTCCCCTGGACCCTTCAAATGGAATTTATTTTTAAATTAAGCGGATTACTGCATGATTTTTTGCCAAGAAAATTGCCGTCTTAAAATTTGCGGACACATCTTCTAGATTTCTCGCACCTTAACAAATTAAATTAATCTTTTAGTTTTGTTAAATTTTTTAATTTAATTTAAATCAATTCATTCGTAACACACACACTCAAATTTTTTTTAAAGAAAACAAAAATCTTTCTAAAATGAAATGAATTTCACTTTGATTTTAACAGAATTTAAACGGATTCCATTTATATTTTTATAAGAAATCTTATTATTTTAAAAAGTTAAATTTAAGAAGAGCATCATCACTGTGAGCCTGAACAAGTTTAAGGTTGACCTAAAATGACGACAAAAACTAAAGATGAGGCTTTGTTCCTGAAGGCCTCAGCAATAATAATCCGTTTTTACCAAAATCGGATTAGCTTCCTTAGACTTAATTATAGTTTTTTAAATCAAGTTATTTTAATCAGTTGTTTTCGAAATAATCGATTTCAAAGTCAACAATTGTGAAAAAGAAGTTTAAAAAAAAAAATACATTGAATACTATTTTTGTGAAGACTTTGGGTTTCATTACGGGATAAATTGATAAAAGAAACTACCTCAATATATTCCTTATTAAATACTGAAAACCATATGTTTCTGTGCCTTCTAGTTTTTGAGAAAATTGAATTAGTAATAAAAATTAGTTTTTGTCGTCATTTTAGGTCAACCTTAAACTTGTTCAGGCTCACTGTGTGTATAGAAACAAGCACAGTTACAAATATTATAGAAATGGAAAATTTTGTTGCTATGGAGGAATTTGATACGAAGTGGGCGATCGTATAAATTGCCAAAGGACTCATATCCAAGCTATGAAAAAGCAGTTAAAAAAATCATTGAGAGCAGCGATAGGGTTGCCAACTTTTTTAAGAAGGAATAGAGTATATTTGATTTCAGAGATGAAAAAAAAGAGTACATATGAAAAAAGAAGAGTACCATTTATTTAAGGTCTTGAAAATGTATTTTTTTTAACTTCTTGCAGTATATAACAATATTTTTGTTATTTTTTAAATATGTGTATAACTCTAAACGTTCAAATTCAAAATTCATATAAATTAAGAGCTCATTTTTGATCAATTTCAATGAAGCCCTATTCCTCTTATCTCATCACTTCATATTCATGACCCAAAATACTCTCTCAGTGAATGCTGAAGTTGCAAGAACAGATAGTATATAGCTCACAATTTTTGCAGTTAACAATATAATTCATCGAAATAAAAAGAAATAAGAAGCTTAACCCCTTGTAACCCAACATCGTAAATTTTAAAATTAATAATGTAAATCGAAAGGGCTTTAGCTATAATAAAACACGTATTTTTTAAAAATTCAATAAATTTATTATTTGCTTAGTTATTTCGAAATTTACGCAGTAAAAAAAAAAGTTTAAATAATTTAATTTTGTATATAAATGCAAAAATTCAAACAAAAAGCTATCTAATATTTATTTTTAGGCGCATTCCTAAGATCCAAAAATAAAACCCCGTTAGTTTATGCACGAAAGTTATTTTTTCTGAATTTCGTAGTTTTTACATAAATTAGCTTGTTTTCCAAAAAAGCCGAACTTTCAACATTAACTGCCAATTAAAAACTATTGGTGCTATTTATTAGAAATATGGCGCATTATTTCGATAAAGCAATTCTTGAAGATTATGTAAGAAGCTTTAAAAGAATAAAAATATGTTTTTTACAGCTTTTGGGCGATCTTTTTCGGTTTGTTACAGAAATGTCACATGGGGCTACAAGGGGTTAACTCAAACATAAATACCTTGATTTTTTACAAGAAATAATCTAATGTTTTGAGGTCTTAAACAAAACAAAGTAAAATAGAGAACAAAATTAGAATTTAAAAAAAATTAAGCTAATATTTCTGAAAAAGTAAAAAAATCCTTTTTAAAAATTTTTCTTTAATTAATATTTAAAACGTTTTTTTGTAAAAAAAAAATCAAGGTATTAATATTCTATACATTTTTTTATTTCGATGAATTATATTGATAACAGCAAAAGTTACACCAGTTCAAACATTGGAAAATCAAGAAAAATAGCATCAGTTGCGATTAATTTTTTTTCTATTAAAAAAAAAAAAAACAAAGTTTAAGTTTTTGAAAAATCCTTTGATTCAATTTAATTACAAACTAGAATTTAAAAAAAAATTTAATTTTAAGTCCGACTAAGAAACAAACAAAACAAGCAGGTCATACTAAAACAACGACCAAAATTATAGTGTTTTGTAATCTCTAAATTACAATTGTTCAAATTTAGAAATTATAAGGTCGAATATTTTAAGCCTCGTTTTCCTTTTCATTCAATTATCTTTAGAAATATAAAAATTATCCACCAATTTGTAAATGTTAAGATGTTTATGTGGCGGTACACTTAGCCTTAAGTAAAAAAAAAGAGTATTTTGGCGTACTCTATCAGAGTTATAGACTATAGAGTACACATACGTGAAATAGAGTACAATACTCTTTTTTAGAGTACGGTTGGCAACCCTAAGCAGCGATGAAAAACTAATTAGATTTTTTAAAAGAAAATAACACATGTACAGAAACAGAATTACAATGAAGGACACAGACAATAAAAACCAAGTGGATTTTTAAATAAATTGACAACAAGAATGAAGGGGAAAAAGGATATATGAAATGGATGTGAAAAGTACCTTTTTAAATGGTTCTATTGATGAAGATGATTCGAAAGTACTAAGTTTTTTTAATTTAATTTTAATCAATGTACGGTCTAGACAAATCACTTATATGTACATTGGAACGAAAAATTTAATAATTTTTAAATTTTTATTTTTCTTCGTTTTTTTTTTAAGATGAAAATTCATATGTATTAAAATGAATTGAATGAATTTTAACAGAATTTAAGCGGATTCCACTTATTTTAAGCGGAAATCGTACTGTTTTATTATAGTGGAATTCAAAGTGGCCATCATCTTATTTTAATGTTTCATTTTTGTCTTTGTATAGGAAGGATTTAAAATTATATAGGGATATTGACCGCCCGTTCTATTTACAAATATACTTGGATTTTGACAAAACTCGGTGAAAAATTATATATATTTATGCACCTATTTCATTTACTTTAATTTTTCTTTTTCAGCAAAATATTAGTCTTTTGTTTCTTGAAGAATTTAATTTGCAAAAAAAAATAACCTTTCTTTTCAATCAAAAAAGTTACAGAACAAATTTTTATGATTGAAAAATTTTTTTAAGACTATGTAGAAAAACTACACTTTTATTTTTCATTCATTCGTTTTCATTCTGTATTTTCTTGAAATTGATATTTTTCTTTCTAAAAAAAAACATAGTGTTTTTGGAATATTAATTTAAATCCTATTCAAAACCAAAACTGTACTAAAAACGGAAAATATGCATTTTCGGATATTAACTAACCTCCTATCCAAAACCAAAATTGTGAAACCAAAAAAAATTAATAGAATTTTAACAACGAAATTTCAGAATAATAACGATCATTATGGAAATGTCCTTATGGCGTAAAATCATAATTATGGCCTTATTACCTTGTTTCTGTTTGTTGGTTGTTTATTATGTTCGGTTTAGCTATAAACCTGGCGCATTCGAGTTATAGTTTTATTTCAGTTCCTAGAATATTATGTTCAATATAAATATCTTTTGGCCTTTTAATATGGTTTCATGTTTGATATTTTTGTTTCTACATAATAGGAGAATGATTTTCATTAGCTGTTTTATATGTGATTTATCCTTCGATTTACTTATTGTTAAATCAACGTTGTTTCTGTTTAATTTTAAAATTCCCATGAAAACCTTTTTTGTTAATATTTAATTTTGACCGCCATTTCAAGGTTTTTAGAGTTAAATGTGAGTCAGTTAGTAGTATAGGGTTGTGTATAAGGCAACCAAGGCCTTGACATAAAAAAATTATCTAGCTCTCAATAAACACATTCTAAGCCATTTTGACATAAAACCACTATATTGTTAGTATTGCCGTAGCTTTTTTTATTATCAATTTTCTATTTAAAGGCAATTTTTTTTAGAAAATTTTTCCACCCACTTTAGCCTCAACCCAATATGCATTAAATATCATAATTTCTATACTATGACATTTTTTATTCTTCCATTTAAATATAAAAATTCATCTCATAATTATTTGTAGAAAATAGTACAATATTAATATTTTCATTATTCTTATGAATTTTCCTTTTCTTTTCTTTTTTAAATTTCTTACAGTGCTCGACATGCTTATGAGAATTGCATCTACAACAGTGCACGTTTTAAATGCTACAAGAATTCGGCAAAATTCGCTAGGGATACAGCAAAAATGCTTTCGGAGGAGAAACTTTTTACAAATTGCAGAAAATTTGAAAATTTACTATGTGCAGCTGTTGGACAGCATGGAAATCGATATGTACTTTTTCTTATGGTTGCTTCTCTGGTAGCAGTAATTTGGCGAAGTGATATACATTATAATTAATTAACATAATTAAGAAATTAAAAAAAAAAAATATAAATATAAACTTTTTACAATAATTAATTTAAGAAAGAAAGAAAATAAGGAAAATATAAATTTATTGTTGGATACAAATACTTTTTTTATGTGATAGTTAAAGTAAAGAATTGGTTTTCAATTAAAAGATAAAATTGAATAAATGTTTGTTTAAAACACACACACAAAATTATTGTGTTCATGGATTTTATTTTTTTAAAGAACAAATTTGAGGTTAATTTATTTATGGTAGAGTGACTCGCAAGGAACTGACAAATTTGACAGATGGTGCAAGTCGGTAGCTTACATAATTTAAAGAAGTCTGGAACTTCAGGTAAGTTTTTGACAACTTGTTCCTTCAAACCCAGTCAATGAATGCAAAAAAAACTGAGCGGACTAAGCGTTATAGTGAAAATCACATTTACATAGATAGCAGAGCATAGTGAAATTCAAAGCAACGAATGTATAGTTGAACTAACCAGGTAAGGTTCAGCCCTTCATATCTCCAAGACGGAAAGTGTCGATATTCTCATGTGAGTCATGAACGGCAAAATATATGAATAGCTACTATGAAGTTTGACAAACTGCATAATATCAAGGAAGATGTAGCCCAACCACAAATATAGATAATGTATAAGGAACTCTCGACTGAAAAGGTAAAGTATCTTAAGTCGACTTAAGATGTTTCGCGTTTTTACTTGCGATATAGGTACTATAGGGCAAGTTTAGGATTCGTAAAAAAAATCGAACTCGAGATAACAATTTTACATGACATTACGATGATGGAGAATGCCAAAAAAGTGGGTCCGGCAATTCTGTCTGTCTGTCCGTCTGTCTGTCTGTCTGTCTGTCTGTCTGTCTGTCTGTCTGTCTGTCTGTCTGTCTGTCTGTCTGTCTGTCTGTATGTACCTCGAGCTACAGCCTAAACTATTTGAGCGATTTTGTTCAAACTTGGTAGTTAACAGTTTTGGGTGATTCCCTAGAGGACAAATTGAAATTTTTTTGTACCTGTCATATAACGGAAATAGAAAAGTTAATTTATTTCAAAAACGGCTCTAACGATTTTGATTAAAATTTTTGAGTATAGTATTAGACATAAGAGCCAACTTTCGAAATAAAAAAAATATTTTTTTTACCGTTATTAACGGTACATGTCATAGAACGGTTTCTTTGATTTATGAATATCTCGTTCAAGACCAACCCGATTTCAACTAAAATTTTTATACAAAAGCATTTAGGTAAAGGTAATATTAAAATCTTAGAAAATTTTCAAAAAACTCATTTTTGGATTTTTAAAAAATATTTCAAAATTTTTTTTTGAAAAATCAATTTTTTGAAAACGGGTTTATGAAAAATTTTGAAAATTCGTTTTTATGCGTAAATAAATTATTTATTCAAAATGGCATACCAACTGTTTTTTTGAAAAATGTTAGAAAATTTTTATATATAAAAAATTATTTTTTTACAAAACGGCTCTAACGATTTTCGAAATTTTTTTTCTAAAAATTCCTTTTTATACAAGAAGTAAACTGGCATACTTGGTTTTTTGTGAAAGATCATTTAAAACGGTATTTAATTAATTATAAAAACAGATTTTTTTTTTAATTTCTTAATTTTTCTTAATTTTCTTGAATAAAAAGCTTTAACATTAGAGTAACTTTAAGCATAAGAGCAAGTACGTGCGACCCCAGTCGTGCATTTTATTTTTGTTGAACCTCAGTGCCATCCTAATGGCCTACAATTCTGTCTTATTGGCATCTTTCTATCTCACCCTTTTGCTTTTTTATGCACAAAAACAATTTAATTTTATGTTAAAAAAAAAAACACATATTAAAAACCTTAAGTAGACTTAAGATTATATTGGGTTAAGACTTTTTTTTTATTATTGTGAAATTTTAAATAATCTTATGTTGACTTAAGATATTTTCGTCCGTGCAAGCAGAAACAAAAACTCATCCTTAAGTTGACGTAAGATAAAAAGTGTGAAAAGGCAAATCATCTTATGTCAACTTAAGATTTTGGAAATTAGATAATATAAAATACAATTTATAGAAAACCCAAACTATCTGAAGTCATATTTTTCCTTATAACGGGAAAAAATATTAAAAAATATCTCTTGAAATAAATTTAATAAAAAAGATCATAAAATTTGACATCTAAATGTTTTATACAGTTAAATCTACACTTGAAAGAATTTTTCGGAGGCAGCTTTGAAGTGTTTTTTTTAGAGATGCCGGAACATTCGGCCACTATTCGGTATTCGGCCTATTTTTCTGGTATTCGGTATTCGGCCGAATAGTTTAACTATTCGGCCGAATACCGAATACCAAATGGAGAAGAAAAAAGACATAAAAACAAATAAAAACAAAAAATATTTTGAAAAAAGAAAAATCTGATAAAATAATTTTTCAATTTTCTCATAAACTAGAAGACATAGAAACATATAGTTTTCACTGTTCGATAAGGAATCAATTGAGGCAGTTTTGTGTGTAAACATTTTTTTTATTAAAATTCACAGTCTGGACAAAAATAGTATTAAATGAGTTTTTAAAATTTTGTTTTCGCCTATTTTTAACTTTGAAATCGATTATTTCAAAAACAATTGGTTATGTTATATTGATTTAAAAATTAGAATCAAATGTACAATTTTTCCTTTCGGAAATGGTATCATTTAGTACTGTAAGTGTTGCCGTTGTTTTTTAATAATTTTTTTTTATTTTGATAATTTTTTTTTAGAAAACTGCCCCTCCCACCTAAACGGGGGGAGATAGACCCCCCTCCCAAAGAAAAAAATGTTTGTACTGAGCTCCTCTATAAAAACCCGTTATCAAATCCTGGCGCCAAGGTTATCCTACTACGTGCCGAAACAACATTTTTGTTCTATACCTAAAAGTTCGAATTTCTGTATCTGGGTTGAAATCGAAAAATTTTTTTTTCTAAGCCAATTTTGGAGTGATTTTCATAAAAAATACCTCGATTGATTGGGAAATAGATATAGTTTATGAATATATTTTTTAAATAGCATGTTGTTTTGAAAACATATACTTTAAACTGATGCCGAAGTTGGGCAAATGACGAAAAAAATGGAATTTTTGAACTTTGACAGCTTATAAATTCTAAGTGGTTTAACCGAGTTACATGTTTTATACATTGTTGAAAAGGTATATTTATCTTCTATCAGAAACTGTAACAAAATCGAAAATGGGTAAAAAATTGTCGAAGCTAGAATTTTTTCAATGGGTGAAGGTCCAAAAAACCGTTTTTTGCCCGTAACTTCAGATTTTGGGGGTGTTAGGTGATTTTCAAATACCGTTTCGTATTCAGTGCGACTAGCTCTACAAAAAATGATAGGTCTCCGCCCGCGTATATTTTGAGTGTTACACCGTGTTATTATACCAAAATGTGTGTTTTATTAAAAAAATTTAATTTTAGCACTTAAAATCTACTAAAGGCAAGTTGTGGTGTTGTGAAAACTATTTGTTCCGCATTTGTTGGTAGTAAACGATTACGTTTATCTTCGTAGACTATTCCTAATTCAAAAAATAGTCTTTCACTGTAAACACTTGTCCCTGCAGAAGAAAGGTAGACTTTAGCAATTGAGGAGGTGATTTCTGAAACCAGCTATCTGACCTGAAGGTAGTTTTAAGTAAAATGCCAAAAACCTTTACTTCGTAATACAGAAGATATAGAGCAAAATAATCTTCTACAAATTTATTCTTTACGAAATTTTAATAAAATTAAAGTTTTCAAAATAAATATATCTCAAGTCTTTATATTGAAAATTCCTTGTTAAAAAGTCGGTATATCTGCTTTTGGAAGTACGAGTATAATTGCGTTATGTCTTCTTTTGGAAGTAAAACTATTAAAAAAATCTTCTTTTTCAGGTAAAATCACGATTTTTTTAAACAAAATTTGTAAATAAACCTTTATCAATATCAGTATTTTAGTTTATAACAAGAAACAAAAATACATTTTTATAAATGAAATTGAATTAAAATGCGTTTCTGGATCGCACGTACTTGCTCTTGTAATTTGTAGTGTCTATTTTGGTTATTTGAATAGCTCTATATTTCATTTTTCTAAATGATAAGAAATAACAGTCTGTAAATTTTGAAAAAAAAATTGGTACGAAATAAGCTAAAAAATAAGTCAATTTTCGCAAATAACCACAAGCATTATCCAAATTTTTGAGAAAAACTAAAAACACAGATTCTTAATATTATTTACTAAAACATTAAGTACACAAAATTTAATTAAAATCGTTAGACCGTTAAGGTCCTAGCACGCTGTACAGATGGACGAACGGAACTAAGTGATGACGAAAACCAGTTTTGTAACTCCTCCATCATCGTAATGAGGCATTTTATCATACGTCAAATTGATATTTTTTTTTACTGAAGAGGCATTATTGGAAAGAACATTTTGTGTAGGCCATTTTGGAAAAAATATTTGGTGTTCAATAGGCTGTTTTGGAAATAAAGTCGTTTTTTGACATTGAATAACTATCTCTGTGTGCTGCTAAGAAAATTATTTTTGATTGAATCAGACGCGCTTTAAAAAGACCTAAAAAATGACATGCATATCTCATTTTCCAATTTTTTTCCGATAGCTGGAAATCAGCTCCTCAAATGTTGTTAAAATATGAAATTTTGTAGTATTTGTTGACCACCACTTGTATGGATCCGCCGTTCGATCTTGGCGAACAGTCCTCATATATAATTCGATTTTAGATTTCTACCTTTGCAGTACTAGGTAGTGTGTTCAGACATTTATCTTAAAAGTAGTTCAGTTATTCAGTTATTCATCGTTACAATACGATGTTGTTGGGAATTTTTTAAGCTACATCTATTCTTGAAACAAATTATAAAATTTTTGAAACTACCAACGTTTTTTTCTGAGTGTCCTTGGCCGAATATTCGGTATTCGGCCGAGGAGCCTGGCAGAATATTCGGTATTCGGCCAAACCAATGTTCGCGGCATCTCTAGTTTTTTTACTCTACTGAAAAATCATCAAAATTGACATAAGATACTTTACCTTTTCAGTCGAGAACGAATGTCTAAATCAAGCGTAATAGATATAAATACAGGGAACAATTCGATAGGTTGGCTTATAAAAACCGGCCCTCTTCAATATGTTATATCATGGTTCTTAACTATTTTAAGCGCGAATTTTCGCGTTCCAACTTCTTATTTCAAAACAAATGAGCATATTAGAACGCATTCCAATTATAACTACATTCATTGTTAAGACATTTAAAAAATTTAAAAAAAAAGTGCGTATACACCGTAGTGAATTGAGAAGAAATTTAATAAGATTGATGTCCCAAAAAATTTAAATTTCTTTCTCGAGTAAAAAAATCACAACCTCCACAATGTCTAACTAATTTTGATGAATTAAATAGAACAATAAAACTGTTTATAAAAAAAAATTTCAAAACACAAAATGTATAGCTTAAAACGGTCTCCGAACTCTAAAAAACGGTGAAAAAATGTTGTACTTTGAGATTCAGCCCATAAAATCTACACAAAATTTGGTGCTTGAGCATTATTAAAAAAATATTTTCAAAAAGAACAAGTACTCCTCTGTTTAGAACTGTTAAAAAAATCTGAAATTTACCGAAAAATAGCTAAGGAAAAAATCGTTGAAATCTGAAAACATTGAAAAACGGGTTTTTGACCATAACTTCAAATTTTGAGGGTCTACGAAAAATTTCAAGTGCCGAAATCTGATGTACTCAGTAATACCTACAACCTCTGCTAGGTTAAATTCAAAGTAATTGACATGATTTTTATTTTGTAACACAGTGTAACTTAAGCCTATTACGCAGCTGAAGCGAAACGAAACATTTTGAAGTCTCCAAAGTCAACAGCGAACATGTTAACAGAAAAATACCATCGGGTATTATAGCAAAGGAAAAATAATAAAAATACAAATAAAAAAAAAATCAAGAAAAAAAACATCAGAAAATAAGTTTAAAAGCAAAAACAAAACAAAATTTAATTTCGTTCAAGATTTCGTCAGCGAAATATTGTATGGAAAGTTTCGTTTCGCTTCAGCTGCGTACTAGGCTCCTCGAAATTAGGCCCCAGGAAATAAGGCTCCAATAAAAAAATAAAATAAGGCCCCAAAAAATACACACAAAACAACAACAACGAAATTTCTCAAATTTTGGGGGCCTTGTTTCATTTTGTTTTTGGGGCATAGTTTCATTACGAAATAAGGCCCCCATGAAAATAACATATAGTAAATAACAGAATAGCTGAAAAAATCGCCCCATTTTTTCAGCTATTCTGTTATTTAATAATGCTTTTCAATGTTAAGATCGTGCTGCAAACTAATGCCTTTCCATGTTAAGACCGTGTAGTAAACCATCAGGGAGTAACAGAATAGCTTCAAGAAATCGCGCGATTTCTTGCAGCTATTCTGTTACTCCCTGATGGTTTGCAGTACTATGTTTACATTGGAAAGCATTAGAAAGTAATAGAATAGCTGAAAAATCGCGCGATTTTTTCAACTATTATGTTTCTTTCTAATGCTTTTCAATTTAAACATCGTGCTGCACTGCAAACTAATGCCTTTCAATGTAAAGATCGTGCAGAAAACCATCAGGGATCATTGAAAAAAGCATTAATAAGTAACAGAATAACCGATAAAAAAAAAACACAACAACAGTTTGAAACATCATTGAGGAACAATTTTAAAAGTTCCGTCCATAAAGATGGTTCTATTGGTTTGGGGTGATATTTCATTACCAAAAATAAATTAATTATGAAAAAGAAAAATTGGGGTTCAAAACAAGTTGGGGCCTTATTTCATTATTTCTTTTGGAGCCTTATTTCCTGGGGCCTAATTTCGCAGAGCCGCGTACTAGGCTTCAAGTCGAGACTCTCAAAATCATTTTTCTGTGGAGTTAACAGTCAGAAAGCACCATTGCACTCAAAGCCGACGATAAATTTAATTTAAGTACTTTTTACTTTATTTTTCCTTTTATTGTTTTAAAATTGAAATTTTCTAATTTTGTAAAAAAAAAAAAAAAACAAAATTGCCTAGAATGTTAAAAGTTCATAAAGGAACAATGTAAATTTAATTTAAAAAGTTATTTCAAAAGTTATTGCATTGAAAAAAAAAATTGTGTCTTAAATTGCAAAAACAAAACATTTGAAAAGGTTTTGACCTCCAGGCGAAGTATGCTATTTCATTTCTAACATACCAAAGAATTTTTAGAATTTGAAACTTTTTTAATATTTTTTTATATAGGTACAATTTTATATACAAATTTTCAAACATTTTCAAAAAAAAAAAAAAAAAACAAAAAAGTTGGAATACCATTCTTCAGAAATTATTATTCCTCAGATTAAAACAAAGTTTCAGAAAAAATTCATTGGACTGCTTAGAAATAATTGATTTTTCAAAAAAAAAATTTGGAAACATTTAAAAATGTAGGTACAAAAATATTTTTTTGAAAATTTTTCAAAACTTAACTTTTTCAGCTAGTCAACAAATCTCTTGGTTGAAATAGATACAATAGCTTAGGAGAAAGTAAGGAATCAAGAAAACGGTTCAATGACGGTTTACTAAATGGTTTAAAAAATATTTTTTTTTAATTCAATCAATTGTTATATTGGTCCTAAAAATAAAATTTCAACTTTATACTTCCAAAACTCATAAGAACCAAATTCGAACCAAATTGCTTCATTGGTTTAAGCTGTAGCTCGAGATAAAGACAGACAGTAGGGTAAAGTAGATAATTATATTTATGTTATGAACAGATGATTTTGTAATTTTGTGGTAACCAATTCGATTTCGTCTTTCACCACAAGACCCAGATTATCTGCATTTGATTCTAACCATCTTTATAGTGGATGTGTTTGTAGGATATATTTTTAATTTATGAACATATTTGCAGGTGTGGTTTAATTTGAATTGCTCTTAATTTCATGGCTTGAGCCATTTTTTTAAGTATTTATTTACTTTTACATACCTTAAATCCAAAAAAAAAAAAAAAAAACAAATTTTAAAATAATAGGTGTCTCTAGTTTTGTGTAGGCTGGCATACATATTTGTTTTGTCTATTTCAACTCATGGATGGCATCATACAAACAACAATCACGCCGGAAACATCGTGGCTCTTTAAAGTGTATACAATGAAATAACAATATTAATTTTGCTCATTTTATTTGTTTAATTTTTTGTCTCTCTTTTATAATTTATCCTATACGTTTCACAATTATTTGCTCAATTACAACGATGACCATGAAAACTGAAATAAAAATTTTATTTCATTTGATTTTGCTAATAATGAATATTAAAATATAATAAATCAATGAAATTGGTTTTATATACAAATTTTGTTCAAATATTGACCCCCCCCCCCATAATCATATTAAAAAAATAATATTTATCCCCAAGGTCACAGTTTTAAAAATAATTATTTGATTAAATTGTAATTTACTGCACACTATATTCTTTTTTATTTAATATTTGTTCATTTTCATGTCGATAAATTCAATTATAAGTCAGCAAAAGTTTCAAACGAAAAAAAAAAACAATCTGAATTAAAAAAAACAATCATGTTACAAAAAAATCATGCAAAAAAAATTAAGGCTGATGGCTAGAATAAAATATATTGTGAAATAATAAAAAAAAAAAAATGCACAGCCAAGTTGCACGTTCTCCAATCAATAAAAATTTGTTAAAAATCCAAGCAACTTGTTATGCCAGAACAACATCGAAAAACAATAGCACAAAAAGTAAAAAGAAGGTTCTAAATTTTTTTTTATTGAAAATCTAGCAGCTAAAAACATAACTAAACTAAACTAAAGCTAATTGGAAATACTGCCAGTGTGGCAAGTAATTCAACAACTTTAATTTTAAGTTTTTCTTTGTAAATGAGGAAAACGGAAATGATTTGAGATTTGTACTCCAAGATTTAAAAAGATTTCTCTATATTCTTAGCAAGGTAGCTTATTTTTTCACTACAAAAGGACAAATTTTACCGAAACCCATGTTTAACTCAAGTAGACAAAAGGAATCCGTAAACACCTAAAAATATTTTTGTTCAAAGAGTGTTTTCTTTTTATTGGTTGTGTTATATATATGAGAATATGAGAAAGGTTTGATAAAATATATTTTTAAAATGGTGTAAGGGTTCTATTTTTAAGAATGTCATGGTTAAAAGTGTGTCAATGGTTAAAAATTGACAATTCTAAAGATGCCAGGTGAAAGATGAAGGAAAAAAACATAAGGTGTCTGATACGGATTTTTTTCCAACACTCTGCGTTTCGAAATATGAATTTTTGAAAAACACCTTGTTTTTTAGGGGTATTTTTTTGTAATTTTTGATTTTTAGCTTTTTTTGGAGCGTTAAAAAAAATATCAAACTTATAGGACATGTAGGCATAGATGTGCAAAAACTTGGAATCGTTTAGTGAGTTTTGAAGGAAAAACGGAAGAAACAAGTTTAAAAAAAACACGTTTTTTGACAGTTTTTAACCGATTTTCAACGTTTTTTAGTTTTATCTTTTTTTCTTTAATAGATACAGGAATAAAATATATAAAGTAATGATAGACCATAACCACGACTGAATGTGTGCGAAGTTTCAATCATTTTCGTAAACACAATTTTGAGATAACAGTAAAATAAAATTTTAGAATTCAACAGGTTATAACTTTTGACCAAGAGCAGATAGAAATTTTATTAACATCCTAATTTTTTTATGAGCATTCTAATACAACTACCTTTCATTTGGTAAGTCACACATAACGGTAGACTAACTAAAAGCTACACAATGTTAAATCAAGAAACTTGCGAAAAACCTCAAAACACCAGTGGAGAAGTACCATAATCTCAGTCTGGAAATTCCACATGGTTGACTTTAAAAAATTCTAACTTCTCTTGTAGGCATCTTTGAAATGAGATTGATACGTCATATGAAAGGTGAAATAATAAGTTTTCACACGGTATATATTTTTTATAGGTTGTCAAACAAAAAAATTGATTCCATAGCCTGAGAACATAAAAATAAATGTTTTTTTTGCTTTTTTTAATTAAATTTGATCGAGTTCAAAAAATTCTAGCTTTTTTTGTAGATGTCTCATAGACCTGATCGATATATATATTTTGAGCTTTCAGATGGTATAAAATTTTTTACAGGTTGTTAGGGAAAAAAATGGAATTAATGACGTGAGAAGATAAAAATTCACGTTTTTTTTTTTGCTTCTTTTGATGAAAATGATTGTTTTCAATAAATTATTTTTATACTTTTTGCGCATTGTAAAAATTTAAAAATGGTTTTATTCTTAAGAAGAAATACTTGGCTTCTAAATTGCATAATTTTTTTTGTAAGCTTTTAAAATAATGATTGTTTGAAAAAAGTAAACGCTTCAATTGACTCATTTTAAACAAAAGCACACAACCTGTTTTCTGACGACGTTATCACGTAAAATCATCGTCCGTAAACCGGCTTTACAGACAACCTCTTTTTAATGTTTACTTTTAAACATAGTTGGCAAACATATTTATAACCTAAAATGTACTCATAAAAAAATCCATGACATAGCGAAAAAGTTTTTCAAACTCGAGATAACAATTTTACATGACATTCCGATGATGGAGAATGCCAAAATAGTGGGTCTGGCAATTCTGTCTGGTTGTACCTGCCATATAACTAAAATAAAAGAGTTAATTTTTTCAAAAACTGCTGTAACGATTTTGATTAAATTTTATGTGCCTGAGAGCCAACTTTTGAAATAAAAAAAAATTTTTTTTATCGTTATTAACGGTACCTGCTATAGAACAGTTTTTCAACGAAAATTTTTATGCAAACGGGATTATGTAAAGGTAATATTAAAATTTTAGAAAATTTTCTAAAAACACATTTTTGGATTTTTAAAAAATATTTCAATATTTTTTGAAAAATCAATTTTTTGAAAAGAAAGATTTTGAAACTTCGTTTTTATGTATAAATTAATAATTTCTTTAAAATGGCATACCAACTTTTTTTTTGAAAAATGTTAGAAAATTTTTTTATATATAACAAATTAATTTAAAAAAAAACGGCTCTAAAGATTTTCAAATTTTTTTTCTTAAAATTCTTTATTATTCAAGAAATAAAATGGCATACTTGTTTTTGTCTTGGAAACGGTCGTTAGTCAATTTTAAAAACGGATTTTTTTTTTTTTTCACTACTTATAAAATTTCATAAAAATATCAAATTTTAAATTTTCAGTAGGTAATTTTGTTCAATAAAAAGCTTTAACATTATTAGTAACTTTAACCATAAGAGCAAGTACGTGCGACCCCAGTCGTGTAATTTATTTAAACTGATTTTTAGCAATAATTCCTTATATGACCTTAGGAAACGTCGACAGGCTGCTGGACTGCACACACAGTGAATCTTTATAAAGGCACTATACTTTAACCACAAAAGGCGGTGGGTTATTTGCATGTACGTATTTAGATGCTAGCTATAAACAAATTAATATTTTCATATGTATAGGCACACTAAAATAACTTCATTTGCTTATAGACCCTAAACAAGGTAATTTCCGTTCCAATTTGGTTAACCAAACCAATATTACTTGACCAGTCATTACGTATCTGTCATTTTACTAATAACAGGATCATAATTTCCTGTACATAAAATGACATTGAACGAAAGCAATTATTGTTTCCATTAAAATTTATACCTGATGCATCTCACGTATAAATCTATTTACCTCAAATGAAAGATATAAAATTCAAATTTAAATAAACAGTTTTATCCGCAGTAAATCATTCTGAAAGGATGCCACATGCACAGCACAGTTATGAAGATACATATCTATGTTATACCTAATTATAGACACATTATTATTTATCTGTGGATTTATTATCCTTTGAAGTCATACATGCATTTCAATTAATATAGTATTGATATTGACCCTGGTTAAACATGCGGAAACACTCATGATTTTTGAATCAATTTTGGAACGTAAATATCGCCCATTCCCACACCTCTTTTAAAAATTTATTCGAATCGAGTCATAAAAAAATATGGGTTTCCATTCTAAGGAAACCAGGGTCATTGAATTTTATCAAACTCAAAGGCAAAACAAAAAAAATACAAACTTGATTTAAGTATTTCAAATATTGATTGAAATTTATTCCGAATAAATTTATTTACAATTAAAAACTCCAATGTGAGATAGAAAACAGACCAAATAATTTATTTGCTCTAAATTTACCACAAAAAGGTATTTAAGGGGAAAAATCAATTTCCTAAATTCTGCATAAATAAAGAGTAGTTATAAGTACATTTTACACATGAATTTACAATAAATCTATAATATACCTTCAGACATAAATAAATTATATGTGTTGTATATGTATATTCTACTATATATGTATAAACCAATGTGTGGTTCAGACGATTTTAAGTATTTCAACACAAATATGGATTCCTGGAAATATGTACATTTCAATGTTTTTCTGTCTATATTTCAGGAAGGTCTTTATTTAATTTCAATAAAGTTAGAATAAATGATTAAATATTTGTAATTCAAGCAAATATTTTTTTTCGATTTATTCTAATTAATTTTTAAAAGCATTAGTCTGTTTTTTTTTTTTTTTTCTAATAATGTTTTGCAAATTATTAATAGTGGAGTAACTAAAGCAAATTATTAGGGAACCCGCGGCCGAACAGCTCTGATTTTGATGATCTTTTTTTCAAACATCGGTGATTAAAAATACTTTAAAGTCTATAGGTTAAAAATTGCCGATGTTGCCGTATTGTTTTTCAATATTAAAATTAAATTCTGTTTGAACAAAACCATTTTTTTTTGCTTAAATTTCATAAAATAAATGATACCAAAAAATCTCTAGACAATTTAAGGAAAAAAATACATATGGAAGTAAAAGACAATCTTTCATCGTTTAAGCGATAAATGCAATTTTCTCACAAACTTACTTCAAACACAGAAAAAAATATTTTGAACACAACTGCAACACCTACAATACTAAAAACTACATTTTAAAAAAGCCAGAAGCTCATACCTATCTATAAAAGTTGAATCCACAAAATTTATTGAATAGTTTTTGAAAAAATGGTCCTTAAACTTAGAATTTTGAAAAAAAATGTTATTAAAAAAATTTAAATGAATTTTCTTCAAACTTTTTCGTAGTAAAATATGAATTTATTTTTAAAAATATTTTGGCCATGAAACAATTAATTAAATTAATAAAAAGGTAATATGTATGATAGTTTTGAAAAAAAAAATTAAAAATTACTCCAATTTCATTGGATTTTTCGATAAAAACTGAATTTTAGCATTGAAATAATTGATTTAATCAAAGACATTGGCAAATAAGAATTTTAAACTTTTGCTATTTTACTTTCAACAAAAAGGGCTATTCAATGAAGAAAAAATAACTTTATATTTAAATGTTGAACTTAAAAAAAAAAAATTAGTTAATTTTTTTTTTCAAAAATTCTATTAAAAAAAGTTCTTCGAAAATGAAATACTTTTTAATTTTGTTCATAAATTGTAATACATATTGACATTTTTGTTATAATTTCAAATGATATTAAAAAATGTGGCCTAAAAAATTTGGTAAAATTGCTTCTACATGAGAAAATTCTGAGCCTTCGAAAGCGATTTAGAGCTGTTAAAAATTTAAATTCTATGTACAATGTACATTTTACATAAAACCTTATGTGACAGTTCATGCAGAGAAATGTAATTAAAGAAGCCTTATTAAATTGGCCTAAAAAGTGAAAAACTACAAAAGTCAAAAATTTTCAAACTAATATTAAATTGAATATTATTCATCAAGTCCACAAAACATAAAAATTATGAATTTATTTTCATTATTTTAGTTTTCTCTATTATTGGAAATTAATATTGTTTATTTAGCCCTGATTTTTCAATCGTCAGTTAGACTATCAGAAGAATAAATGTCAATATAAAAAAAACTTTTATACCTGAGAATAAGCTCTATCTGAGGTTTATCTGACTATTGAAAAATTGGCCCTTAGTTTTATAAAATTTAGTCTATAGCTGAAATTATAATGTTCATTGAAAAAAAAGGAAAAAAAAGTACGTATAGTATACGTACCCTATTAGGGTGTCCCTTATTTTTTCAACTTGTTTTTTTTTTTGAACGCATACCCCCTAAATTTGTGCTCTTTGATGTTATGAACGTAACAAAAAAAATGGCGTCATTTGAAGTTCATTTGATGGACGCGACTTTCAATCAAAGCTTACAGTTTCAATGCATATGGAAATTTCGTTTTTTATTTATTTTTTGCATAGATAGATCGCATTTTTTGATTTTTATATGGAGTTTTTGTTTTTTTTTTTAACGCTTACCCTCTCATTTTC
This sequence comes from Episyrphus balteatus, assembly GCF_945859705.1. NCBI lineage: Eukaryota > Metazoa > Arthropoda > Insecta > Diptera > Syrphidae > Episyrphus > Episyrphus balteatus. The sequence continues at coordinate 44,300,739 of NC_079136.1, forward strand.
GTTTGTTGCTTAAGGTAACTCATGCACAAAAACAAAAAAAAAATAATTATATGAAAAAATTAATGTATTCGGTTTAAGATCTTTCGAAAGCTCATAGAGTTTTACAAGTTTTTTCACGCAATTGGGAACCGCTCTTGTTGGTATTCTTGCTTTTTCCCAAAATATTAAGCACTCACGAATAACGAGATTTGCACTTTCACTTAATGTTAGATTAACTTCGCGAATATTATAGAACAACACTTTTAGCACTTGACGTTTTGAAGGCAGTTTAGCACCTGTAATTTGATGGTGAATATTTAAAACCAATGAAACATTTTTTTGTTCACTTCTTTGCAACGGCATATTTAAACAAATTAAAAAAATACAAAATGCGATCTTTCAATGAAAAAAACAACACTTTTTTCCATAAGAATTGGAGTTGTAAGCTTTGGTAGAAAGTCGCGTCCATTAACTAAACTTCGAATGACGCCATTTTTTTTTTAACGGTCATTCATAAAATTACAGAGAACAGATTTAGGGGGTATGCGTTCAAATTAAAAAAAAAAAACAAAAACTCCATATAAAAATCAAAAAATGTGATCTATCTATGCAAAAAATAAATAAAAAACGAAATTTCCATATGCATTGAAACTGTAAGCTTTGATTGAAAGTCGCGTCCATCAAATGAACTTCAAATGACGCCATTTTTTTTTGTAACGTTCATAACATCAAAGAGAACAAATTTAGGGGGTATGCGTTCAAAAAAAAACAAGTTGAAAAAATAAGGGACACCCTAACGTATACGCCCAAGTGAACACATTTTTATAATGTACCTTAAACTCTTAGCTACTAATTTTTTAGATTTAAAATACACTTTACAATTTATTGTTTCCCTCATAAGCCATACTACTGGTTTAAAATTTATTAATTATTTCTTTAAACACTTATAATGGGGTGAAATCCATAACTTTACGTTTATTTACTATCAACTATCGACTATCGCGTAAGACAATTCCACTCCTATTGATTTTTTATTATTTTTGGAATGGTTTAGATGTTTAAAATTTAGTTTTAGAAGATATTCGTATCCAAATCGCAATGTATACGGGTCATAAGAAAACTATTGAAATCAATGGGCGTTTATCTTGTTAATTTGAAAATAATGAAGTTTCAGTGAATTGGAAAGTTTTTAAAAGTAAAAATTGTTTTTATAATTTTATAAATGCGCGTTTGATTATTATAATTATTCAATTTGTTACAAAATTAAGAACAAAAAACGAATTTTTAAAGATTTTCTCGATTTTTTTACCTCAAATATCTACTAAACGGTTAGATAATTGAAAAAAGTGTATAACACCTCTTTTGTATAGCGTTCAATTTTCTACAAGAATATGTAATAAAATTTGCTAAAAAGTCAATTAATAAAAAAATGATTTTTTTTTTAGTAGAAGCTTGATGTAAAAATGGACAATTGCGAAGCGGAGGACCTTCCCATTAATATAAAAGAGCTCATATTAGGTGTGTATATTGTAGAGGTGTCTAGCAATCGATTTTTCGGAGTACAAAAACGAAAAAACGAATTTCTTTTTTGACCCACCCTAATGTAGAATAATGTCAATAACATTGCTAGGGCAATCTACTTTTATCAATTTTACTTCAATAACTGCAAGTTATGGTCCATGTTAATCTTACTTAGAACTTGTCTTTAATATGCTATACTATAAGAGTTGGAGTATATGTTACTTTTAATTTTTTCCAACATAACTTTTTCGGAAATAAAAAAATTAAAAAACACAGGTTTTACGCCGATGTAACTCAGAAAGTATAGCTCGCATGAGGAAATGAGATATGGAAGAAAGTCGTTTCCGAGATATTGAGAGTAATGCGATTTTTAAAATAGCGGATGTCCCACAGAACAAAAAATTACGTAAACTGCGATGTATACTGAAAATAAATCCCTCTTAAAAACTGCATCAATTCCTAGGTGAAGTTTCTTTTTTTGTTATGTGCATTTTGTTTATAGGGTCTTATTGTGGTTTTTGGGGTGTTTCGTTGATTTTAGTGCTACGGAAAGCTTCAAAATCCTCATCCCTTCTTCATAGCTCGATACCAAAAGCTTTTTCTAGAAAAGATTAAATCAGTAGTTTGCGATTAGTTTAAATAGATTTGCTAAAAGTTTAAATAGTTTGCTTTAGTTAAATTATATTTGCTTTTGGGTTTAATTGATTTGCTTTTAGTTTAATTATATTTGCTAAAAGGTGAATTATATTTGTGAAAAGGTTAAATAATTTGTGTTTAGTTTAAATAAAAGTGCGAATGGTATATTTCTCAGAAAAAAAAAAATACATTTCATTTGACGTCAATATTGGATACTTTATGTGTTTTTTTTTTTGTATTCAGTATTTGGAATATATGCCACCATGTTAATTTGCCAATTGTAAAAAAATAAAAAAAAATTTAATGATATTCTTCAGAATACCTTTCGTGCTTTACTTTGAACATTAGTCAATTTTTTTACCACTATGCCCAAAAAAAGTAATATCTGTCCCTACAGTCACGCCCAAAAAGTTAAAATTAAAAAAAAGTCATTTAAATAAGCGCTTATGTTATATATGGTCCAATTTCACGGAGGTGGAAAATTTGTGCTCCAGGCATTTTTTTAAATAAAAAAAAAAAAAAAAATTATATTAAATCATTTACCGGTTTAACTAATTTGTATGCATTTAGAAATGTATAATGACCATCGATTATTTACACTTCCATTTCAAAATTTTGTTGGAAATACCCAACAAAAAATTCCCTAAAAATTTGAGCCCGTAAAATTAAGATTTAGCACTCGTCATCCGCGTTTGAAGATTTCTTACAAAATAGGTACACGTGGATCAAAGCTGGGTTTTATGGTTTTTCTAATAGTTCCTATGGCTATAACTGAACGAAATTGAAATGGGACCAGCCTTCCAATACAAAAAGAGTTATCAAAATTGGTTCACTCAGTCCAAAGTTATGAGGTAACAAACATAAAAAAACAAAAAATACAGGCGAATTGAATACCTCCTCCTTTTTGGAAGTCGGTAAAAAGGACAGAATTGAACGATCTATAAAAGGATTACTGTAACTTCCACCAGTAAGACAGGACAGGTTACGAAAGCTATTTTTGACGTGATAACGTCTTATAAATCGATGAACCATGGCAGCCACCACAAAAAAGTGACGCCATTTTCTCCCGTTCCACTCTCGCACTTTATTAAAAATAAACTATTATAGATACAAAAAATAAACTATTATAGATACAAAAATCTTCTATAGCTTATTTGAAAGATAATAACCTAAAGCTTAATACAAATGAAGGATTTTTAAAAATTCCGTCATTTAATAGGGTAAACAGGAGTAAAACGGAAAGATGAAATTTGGGCTAAAATCTAAACGCGAAGTCATAGAGAATTCATTTTTTTTTTGCTATAGATAGATTAGATTAATTTAAGAATAACTGCATTTAAGAAAAAATTCTAAAAAATTTTGAAACTAAGCTATAACGTTTTGTTTGAACGTTGTACACGTGTTGGGGCTATGACAAAATGATGATTTTGGGTAAAGGAAATTTTTTTTGACCATTCTAAAGATGCCAGGTGAAATATGGGGGAAAAAAAATTAGGTGTGGATTTTTTTCCAACACTCTGCGTTTCGAAATATGAATTTTTGAAAAACACCTTGTTTTTTGGGCTTATTTTTGGGTAATTTTTGATTTTAAGTTTTTTTTTCAGCGTTCAAAAAATCTCAAACTTATAGGACATGTAGCCTTATGTATACATGTGCAAAAAATTGGAATCGTTTAGTTAGTTTTGACTGTATAACGGATGAAACAAGTTCTTAAAAAAACACGTTTTTTGACCGTTTTTAACCGATTTTCATCGTGTTTTGTTTTTATCTTTTTTTCTTTATAGAAAATTTTAGAATTCAACAGGTTATAACTTTTGACCAAGAGCAGATAGAAATTTTATTAAACTTTTATGAGCATCCTGATACAATTACCTTTCATTTGGTATATCACACATAATGGTAGACTAACTACAAGCTACACAATGTTAAATCAAGAAACTTGCGTAAAACCTCAACACACCAGTGGAGATCTGTTGCCCCCCGAACAGCCACCAGTGTGTGTACCGTAATCTCAGTCTGGAAATTCGACATGGTTGACTTTTAAAAATTCTAACTTCTCTTGTAGGCATCTTTGAAATGAGATTGATACGTCATATGAAAGGTGAAATAATAAGCTTTCACATGGTATATATTTTTTTTATAGGTTGTCAAACAAAAAAATCGATTCCATAGCCTGAGAACATTAAAATAAATGTTTTTTTTTTTAATTTTTTTAATGAAATTTGATCGAGTTCAAAAAATTCTAACTCTTTTTGTAGATGTCTCATAGACCTGATCGATATATATATTTTGAGCTAAGACAATAAGCTTTCAGATGGTATAAAATTTTATAGGTTGTTAGGAAAAAAATGGAATTAATGACGTGAGAAGATAAAAATTCATGTTTTTTTTGCTTCTTTTGATGAAAATGATTGTTTTCAATAAATTATTATTTGTATACCTTTTGCGCATTGTAAAAATGGTTTTATTCTTAAGAAGAAATACTTGGCTTTTAAATTGCATAATTTTTTTTGTAAGCTTTTAAAATAAAAAAGATTATTATAATGAGAAAATAAAAAAGGTATTTTTTTTAGCTTTTTCTTGTAAATTATGATTGTTTGTAAACTCTTCAATTGACTAATTTTAAACAAAAGCACACAACCTGTTTTCTGACGATGTTATCACGTAAAATCATCGTCCGTAAACCGGCTTGTCTTTTTCGGTTTTATTTCGGTGTTATTTCAGAGATGATTTATTCTACATTTAAATTGTTTCTGACCCAGTTGTAGAACATTCAATTTCCTACTAAAAAAAAATTTTTGAATTAAATCACGGTTATTGATATTTATCGAGATAATAAGTTTAGTTCGCCAATATTTATATTTGAAGTCGATGGACAGATGAAAGATACGTTTCGACTTGAATAATATTTAACAAAAAACATCAACCTTATTAATCTTAATTAAAGAGTTAATTAAGATTAAAATTTAAAAATTAATTTCCACCATCACGTATTTTTTCTTTACCGCTGACGCTAATAATCTTAGAAATAATTATGAGATACTGGGAAAAGAAAAAATGATAATTTTTCTTGCGGTGTTAAATTCCAACGATCCCTAGGAATTAAAAAAAAAAAAAAAACTTGGTTTATTAAAGTCAGCGTCGTCTATTTATTCTAGCGAACCGACAGTGATTATTATTTAATGCAATGATGGTATATACTTTCTTGCTTCTAACGTACACATCCTTCTGCTTGCGCAGATAAATCAGCATAAATTAATGAGATTGCAAATTTTATTGGTTTCTCTTTCACGTTTTCATAGATGCTTTTACACTGCACCATCTACGTGATATTGTGGCTTGATAATTTTCATGATGCTACACAAAAAAAAAAAACAACAATATAAAAAATGTTCAGTTTTGTCGTAGATATTTGCTCCTTGAAGAATTAATGTCCTTATCGGGTTACCTTAACAAATGATGCAATGAACCAACATCGACTACATCGAGCTTCAAATTCTCAGAGTTGATTTTACTGGAGTGAATTTTAAGAAATTTCTATAAAGTTCTTAGAATTAAAAACACAACAAAAGGTACTTCGATTGTTATTTTCCCAGAAATGTGTTATTTTAGTTTGGTAATTTTGTTTTTGTTTTTTTTTTTTTTGGATCCTTAACCTACCCTTGCTGGATGGGTAAATTGCATTATTCCAAGTAAAACAAAAGCTATCATGCAAAAGAGGAGTGCTTTTTCCTCTGTTTTCTATAGTGAATGAGTAAATTAACAAGCTCATGCTTTGAAGTTAAATTAAAATACGTTTGCGGGTGTAAAATAGAGTGAAGGTTTTAGTATTGTGCTAGAAAATCTAATAATTGTTATTGTTTGCATTTCACCATGTCATTTATTTAGTTGAGTTTTCTTTTTCGTTTGTAATTACATTTTCAACAGCTGGTGTGTTGTATTTTCTATTAAATGAAAAAACTTGATACTGTGGAATTTAAGAACTATTTAATTTAGCAGAAAATAAAACTATGGTATTTTTGTATTTTTGAATCCTTATTAAGTGTGACTTAAAAAAAAGTAAATTAGTTCACGAGAAATGTTTCTTTGTCAAATGTAACTGATTGAAGTATTAAACGAATAGCATAATAAATGCTAATTACGTTCCGTAAGTAGGTTGAATCAATTATATTAGTTGTACGTAAACTTGTTGAGAAAACTCTAAATTTAAATAAAGACATAAAACAAATGCAACCTGCCATCATAATCACTGTGGTTGTGATTTATTTTGTATTGTAAGTTTCTGGTAAAAAAAAAAAATCACTCCAGTTTAAAGGGTAAAATCCATATTTTTATTAATATAATGTTGTAGAGTACACCAAATAGCTGGCTTTGGGTCAAATGAGACTCCGTGATCATTTTGCTCAGTAACACGAGTAATTGTCCGGTCAAAAAAGACATTCAACTCAGAAATAATTCGCAAAGAGCTGAAAATTGGTACAGAGCATTTAAATGTCGATTAAAGTAAAATGTCAAAAGTTCCATGTGTGCATAAAACGTTATTCAAGTTTAAATGTCAAAAATGTAAGTTTTTCATATATAACTTTGAAACAGGAGAAGCTATAAAATAAAATGCACGACTGAGTCGCACGAACTTACTTTTAGAGTTAAAGTTGCTTAAATTTTTAAGACTTTTTATATAGAAATTTGGGAAAAAAAAAAATAAAATTCATTTAAAAAAAAAAATAAAATAAAATCTGAAATTAAATTGCCCTCCAAAACAAGTATGCATTTTTGATTGATATATAAGATGCATTTTTAGAAAAAAAATTTATAAAATCGTTAGAGCCGTTTTTATAAATAATTTTTTGGAAAAAAAAGTTTTAAAATAAAATTGGTATGCCATTCTGTAGAAATCACTAATCAACATCTAAAAACGAAATTTCAAAAAAATTCGAAAATTTAATTTTTTCAAAAAAAAATTTTCAAAATTTATTTAAAAATCCAAAAATTATTTTTTTCAAAATTTTATTTTTAGCTTATATTTAAATTATATATGTAAATGCTTCTTCACAAAAAGTTTCGTTGAAATCGAATAAGAAGTTTCGGAGATAATTGGATTTGAAAAAAAAAAACGGTTCTATGACAGGTACCGTTAATAATGATTTTCAAAAAAAAATTGTTTCATTGAAAGATAGACCTTAGCTTTAAACTAACATTTGAATTTTTTAAACAAAATCGTTAAAGCCGTTTTCGAGATATTTCAATTTTACTAAAATCGGTATATGTATGACAAGTACCGTTATTTTTGGTCCGAAAAAATTAATTCCAAAAACCCCTCTGGAGAGTCGCCAAATAACGCTACATACCAAGTTTGACATTAATCGGTCCATCCGCTTAGGCTGTAGCTCCTTATACAGACAGACTGACAGACAGACAGACGGACTTCCGGGACCCACTTCTTTGCCATTGTCTACCATCGCAATGTCATGGAAAAATGTTATCTCAACTTTTTTTTGTACGAATGCATAACTTGATATATAATAGTACCTATATTGCAAGTAAAAAAGTATATGGATGACTTGTATGTTTTGTAATTCCCTAAAAAAATTATATGAACGTGGTTTTAAAATTTGTGTCAAATGTCGAAAATATCGGTTTTTTGTTTATTAATCTTAAACGATGAGTCCTACAGAAAAGTTGTTTTTGAAAAACTGGTAGATAATGCGCTCCTTTATACATTTTGTTAAGGTAGGTAATCTTTCAAAAAGAAAAAAAAATTTTTTTTGTATTTGGTCAAATTTTCAAAATTGTAAATGTTTGTACCTAGCTTCTAAAATATGAGTTTTTTTTGGAATTTTTTACCTAGAAGCCAGATTTTGTATGAAAAATGTTTTCGCTTTTTTTCCAAAAAAAAAAAAAACTAGCGCTATATCCGGGATCCAATAAAATTATGAGTTTTAATTATTTTATTTTAATTTAGTTATATGATTGTAATTTAAATTATTATTAAATTGGTGTTTTATTCAATGTTTCATAGCTAGAACATTGACTAGACAGTATGAAAAGTTTTTTACTTTCTCTGTTTTATTTTCAGGATGTTGGCTTTCTGTATTTTAGGTTTTCCGGATTTTGGATTTTCAGGATTTTGAATTTTTCGGGATTTTGGTTTTTGGGATTTTTGTATTTTTGAGATTCTGGTTTTTCATGATTTTCGGGATTCTGAATTTTCTGCGGATCAACAATTTTGGAATTTTATCCGTTTCCCCTTTTATGAAGGGTTGGAGGCCAAATTCCAAAAATCGAAATCCCGAAAATCCAAAACACTGAAAATCCAAAATTCGGAAAACACGAAATCCAAAATCTCGAAATCCCATAAGTCCCTTATTACAAAATCCCGAATGGGATCTTCTGACAGAAATATGAAATACAAAAATGATATAGCCTTTTGTAGTTGATTTATAAAAATCTTTACTACTGTTGGGGGGAAAACCTTTTTCCACACCAGGCTGACTTTTAGTCAATTATTTCTGGTCTCCTTTTATTACTTGGTATAAGCTAAATGGATGTGAGATGATTGTTGAAATTAATAAATTGATGTACCTATGTTGTATAAGTGTAGGACTCACACTCTTGCGTCAAAAAACATACCTAAAGTCATCATCTGCCGCATTATTCAATTTGAATCACGTCAACTTTAAATCTTTCGTCCTTGACTATAAGAAAAGTAAGAAAAAAAAAGCAGATTTAACAAAACATTACATCAATGTAAAATCAACCCACAATTGATATATGTTGTATAGTATAGGTAACGTTTACACATAAACCGTCAAAAACAGATTAAACCAAAAGCCAATCCGCAAATATATAATTCTCAATCAAACATAACATGCCTTTTTTTGTATTTGAAATAAATCAACATCAACTTCAAGTCACGTGCCAAGTTTATCCTCTTTCAAAAGGATCATCTCGTTTTTTTAACGACAGCGAAATAATATATTAAAACAAGAAAAATATATTTCAACAAAAGGAAATAAAAGCGAAAATTGTAGAAATGAAGAAAAGCAGTATCAGTTATCCTTATCAGACTTTAAGAAAAAAAGATATACGAAATACAATACAACAAAACGTTTTGGTATCATGGTATCCTTGAACCAGGTGAGCCATTTTCTCTAAAGACTTTATACCTACTCAATAGGTCAAGTATTGGTGTCAAAAAAAGTTTCAAACCAAAATTATAACATTAGATACGATGATGGAGAAGTCCAGAAAATTGATTTTCATCAAGACGTCCGGTCCGTGCGTCAGTACGTCGATTTTTAAATGATGCAAAAGCTAAAACTGATAGATGAACTTTCCTAAAATTTGTTACGATATATCTTTTAAAAACGTAAACCTCTTATTTAACAGATTTTAGCTATTGTAATTTTCTTAAAAACGGCTCCAACGATTTTAATTAAATTTGGTATACGTTACTAAAGGAGCAAGTACGTTCGACGACGGTTCGACCCAGACGTGCATTTTTTTTTTTTTTTTCTTAAAATCCATTTTCTAATAGGTATGCAATTTTCCTTGAAGCTTGAATGGAAGAAGAAATTTGAAAACATTTAAAGTAAAATGCATGAGTGGTTTGGTATGCTATTATCTACTTGCGTACCAAAGTAATTGTAAGGTATATGAAGAATTTAGAGTTGATAGGATTCTGGTCGATGTTCCTTCATGAGAGAGTAGAGACGATATGTAAATTAGGTATATGAAAGCATAATATTCAATATTGTTAGGTTTAGAAAATGCTGGAGAAATTTAGTGGTCTTCCAGTACTTAGACAAGATAATCTGCTTAATTTTCTTTTCTTTTTGTTCATTTGATATCCACCTATACTAAGGGAAAAAATAAATTGAAGTTGAAACATCGTTGTTTCAAAGATGAACTACTTTGATTTATGTGACTTTAAGATACGAAACCATCAAAAATTAATCTTTTTTCCACGTTGATTTTAAAATGTTCATCTTCAACGCAAAATCATTCCGAATAAAAGTTATAATTCCCCCCCCCCCCCGAAATTTTTTTTCAGAAAATCAAAAGATATATATACCTATATTATAAACAAATATAAGTCTAATATGTGCAGCACTAAATGGTTTGTTTTTGTATTTTAGTGATTTGATTACCTATCTGAAAATATCCCTTAAAGTCTCTACCAATTTTGTATCGTTAAAGAAGTCGATGAAGTTTTATAATGGAAAACAAAATTTTTTTGTACCATTACAAATTTTGGTAAGGGATTTTTCAAAAAACGAGTTTTTGTCTCTTTGACCATTTCCTTAAGCACCATGCTAACATCTTAAAATGCTCTTTAAAGAACCCTTTAAATACCACAAGTATTTATGCAAGGTTTTTGGTGCCCAGACTAAACTATACTTTTTCAAAGGGTTTCGGTGTGCCGAACTCGAATCCAAAGGCAGACATTAGTGTCCGACCGAAGGTCGATTTTCAGCCGAAGCCTAAGCCGAATTATTAGGCTGAAAGAAAATGTTCGGCCGAAGCCGAAGCCTTAGGTTGAAAAAAAGTCAAGAATTCTACTCCAAAATTCAAAATTTGAAATTTTGTTGGGCGGCTACTATGATGGCACACATTTGTTTTGAAATTTTTGAATACCTACCGAAGAGAAAATTGCAATCTTTTCTTAGATATTCAAAAATTTCAAAATTTGAAATTTTTTCCAGTGCCTAGTACGATGCTCGATATAATAAACAGAACCTTCGGCTTCGGCCAAAACTTCGGCCTAAAATAGCCGAAGCCGAACGTTTGGCCGAATGTTGTTTTTTGAGCGAATTCGGCCGAAGCCCAAGGCTGAATCCGAAGCTTCGGTCGGACACTAACAGACATACTCGACCACATCTCGTTTTTGAAATATTACCGTTAAATCTATTTAAATCTTTCCGACATCTTTTCTACTGTCCGAGATATCTTCAGCTGCTTGTTACCCACTTTTGTTCTATGTTAAGCTTAAATCCAGTATATAAGCGAAAATTAATGTATCCATTTATTCAGTATTGTAGTACCTACCTATGTACAACATTTAATAACGAAGAAAAATAACAAAAATAATAAAAAATTATTAAAATTATTTTTATTTTAAGTAGGCGAAAAGCTTTATAAATTTGGAATTGAGGTCACTTGAACTTTAAAATTGTATGTACAACATTTCGTTATTTTTTTGTTTCAAATACCTAATAAAATTGAACAATTTCAGTTTATTGTTAAATTTCAAAGTGAATTATAATTAGCTCATGCCAAACAACTTGGATTATTTAAAATTTTTGTTTTTAAGTACTGCCAATTTAATTTAGAACTCAATACATAAAATGTTTTATATATAAAATTGTGCGAAATAATTTTTTGTATAAAGCCTAAGAATGGTTAAAATTTGTTTCTTCACAAAAATTTTCTTGCTCGCTAACGTTCGCAATTTATATCAACCAACTTATTCGCTCTTCAACTTATTCGCTCTTTGTACCAATTTAAACTAGACATGCCGCTGAATATTCGGCCATTTTTCAATTCGTTTACGGTAAGCAGAACTATTTTAAACTTTTAACTACGAATACTTGAAAAGGATATTGACAAGTTTTTCGCTTTGACACAGTTCTAATGACCATTTGCTTTAGCACTATTAAGAATCGACTGCAGTTACATATAGTTGATACAAAGTATACCAAAAAAAATTTTTTTGGTCTGAAACTGAAACTTTGTAAAGAATAATTTGGCTTTAACCTGAAAAACAACACAGAAAATACTATTAAAGTTCAACAAATTCCTCTAATTAATATAAAGCACTTAACTTCAGATCAGGGATGTTGCGAATATTCGCATCCGCAAATGCGGAACTTCCGTATCCGCCTCCGCATCCGCAATAATCAATGCAGATTTTCATGCGGATGCAAAAAAGATGCGACAAGAAATAAGTTGGGTGGAGCCAACGAATGGCGCGTACTAGTGGGAGTCACACCGAGTAATACGTCACTGTTACTGATTTTTTAGGCAAAACACAGAAAAAATGCTAAAGTCTTAAATATAGTCCGTTTTCACAAGAGCCTTAAGTCGAATTTCAAATTGTATAGGAAATTTTTAGAATTTGGAACTCGAACTGACCTAATTTGCGAAATTATAAAATTTGGGGTGAAAACAGGCTATTAATAAAGATCTTTCTTTCCGGACAAAAAAAAATTGCCAGTAAAGAACTTAACGACAATTTCTACCTACTGGGGCTTAATTAACCATTATTAGAAATTTCTATTACGCCGCACCACCACCGCTGCACCACGAAATGGTGCGGACGTAGTGCGGCGAAATAAAACAAAACGTCCCCCTGAAAATGATTTGAACGCAAAAATATAAAAAGGTAATATTTGTGCGCATTTCACTGAAAAGGGAAAAAAACACAATTTTTGTTGTTTTTGTTGTTGTTGTTGTTGTTGAATAAAACTCTGAAAAGAATGATTTTTTATTGAGTGTTATTCACCAAAAATCATAAATGGTAAAAATACACCTTTTCAAAAATGTTCAGATGAGTTCAAAACTTAAATATGTGGTTGAATTTTGGACTAAAGTGCAATGGAAATACAATAAAAATGGCAAAAATGCAATTTTTTCAAATATGTATGTTCAGAACAGTTCAAAATTTAAATCTGTGGTTAAATTTTGAAAAGTGCAATGGTAATGCATTAAAAATGGAAAAAGTGCAATTTTTTTCAAATTTGTTCAAAATATGAAGTTCAAAACTTAAATCTGTGGTTTTTCAAAAATATTCAGAACAGTTCAAAATATAAATCCGTCTACGAAAGCTTTTTCGAACACTGATAGTAAATTCTTTTTGACTCCTTTCTAAGACTTTTTTCCATTTAAAGAGAAAGTTTAAGAGAAGCAAAAGAATTGGCCTTTAACTATATATATAATTATGAAACCACCATTGCAATTCCCACCCAACTGATTAAAGCTGTTTGAGAAGTCATGTTCCGGTATAAAATATGCCGTGGTACAAAACTTGTCAAAAACAAAAATCAGACTTTAAAGAGAACAAAAACTACGTTTCCACTTGGTTTATCCTTTTTATGTCCATCTCCATGTCCAATGTGGTAGCACAACCAAAATAAAGAAGGATTTTTAAAGATATAATAGAAAACTGCAAGAATCCACTTATTTAAATTAACAAATAAAAATGTGTATGTCACCTGTCATGTCATATCATCTGCAGTATAAAAGTCCATTAAAATGCTCCTTTAATAAGAATGCTATTATATAATTTTCTATAGACTGCAAACTGCAATGCAAGTGAAGTGTATATCTATTATATATATTAAAGTTTTGTTTTTTTGTACGTTCGCTAACTGGCCACACCGACTGACTTATTTTCTTAATTTTTTTTTTAAATCAAAGAGGCATAAGAGGAGAAGGTTTAAGGCAAAACTAAATTTAAGATTTTGTAGGGTAAATAGGGGTAACAAGACATTGAAAAAAGAGGCTATTTTTTAAACGGTAAGTCGTAAAGAGTTAACTTTTTTTTTAAATGATAGACAAATTTATTGAATAGTTAAAAAAGGTATTGAAAAAATTCAAAAAAATTTCAAAACCAAGTTGTGAAGGTTTTTTTGCAGTCATAGACCTTCGACAAAAGACTTATTACAGGTAAGCAAAATTTTGTACAGAAATTTGAGTTACACCATGAGAAAGATATTTAAAAAAAAATTAGGGGTTTAAAACGGATTTTTTTCATAGGCCCTGTATTTTTAAATAAAAATTTTTGAAAACAACCCAATTTTTAGGGACATTTTTGAGTAGTCTTCTATTTTTTTGGAATTTTTTAAAGTCTGCAAAAAATCTCAAACTAATAGAAAATATAGGTTTTAGTTATGCGCATGCCTAAGTATTTTGCATAGGCCACTTTTGCTAAAAGTTCAAAAGTTAACATTATTAAACTCATTTTATGAACTTTTCAAGTTTTGATCCTCTTTCTCATTTGAAAATTAACTAATTACAGAGTCGAAAATTAAAAAATAAATACAAGAAATGGCGGAACGAAGTCCGCCGGGTCAGCTAGTAATTTATAATTTTGATGAATATTTATTGTTCCATATTAATTAATATTAAATATTTATAGGAGCAAAAGAATTATAATAAACTGTGTGGGATTTTAAAATGTTCATTATCAATCATTCATTACGGTCAGTCTATGGGAAAAAATCTGAAAAGAAAGTTGACGTCAGTTTAGTTTTCTTAGGGCCAGTTGTACAAACGTGGTTCAGCCTCGGATCAGGAATTTAACTCGCCGATTTCGGTGGATTAGCAGTGGATCAACTTTGGTTCAAGGATGGATTTAGCTATTTCAACCTATATGGACCTACAACTAGTGCCAAAAATCAATTTTGCCACCGAATTCAGAAGATAAAAGTTGCTGAACCACGGATTAAATATTTGTACAACTGGCCCTTAATGCTTGCTCTTGTGGAGCGTTTGCCATTTTTAAAAAGGCTTTATCCTTAACGACTGCACAGAAAATTAGCTGAGACCTTTCTCATTGTAAATATAATTATTTTATTATTATCGACAGCTGTTTGTTGTCTTTTTTTTTAATACATGTAAACTCCTACTGCACTTAAGGATGCCGCTATGTACATCAAAAAGACAATTAAATTCTTCCTACCTACACCTTTTGTTGTTCAAAAGCAACACGCAAGGACATTAAATATGTACGCAACTCACAGGCAAAATATAATGAACTCCAAATATACATAGCGAAGGTTCAGATCAGAGAGTCTATTTTTAGGTTTCCGATGAATACACTGGTCAACAAAATTTAACTTTTTTTTGCCACAAGAACCAAAATATACTTTTCTAGTAGTTTTTGGGGTGCTTAATCTGAATCTGAAGTCAGAAAAATTTTATTGGCCTCCGTTTTTGAAATATAACCTTTGTATAATGCTAAAAATCGTCATTCTGGCTGTTCTATTTTTATGTGGGGTAATTCATTATAAACAAATTTGTAACGGTGATTATAAGAATATTTTTCTTTTAAAAACTGTTTAAATTTCCTTGATATCTCTTTTACTGCTCGAGAAATCTTAAGTTTCAGTTAATAAGCCAAAGAGAATCTAAACTTAATCTAAAGTTTAAGTCACTGGTCACAATCAGAAAAATTCTATTAGCCTCCATTCTTGAAATATTACCTTTATAAAAAAAAACTGTTTTTGCATTTTATAACGGTAATATTTCAAGAACGAAGGCTAATAGAATTTTTCTGATTGTGATTATGAAAATTTGTTTTTTGACAAGAATGTCAAAGAGATTATGACGCGATCGATATCTTCGAGACAATTGGGCAGCAGGGCTGTCGTTTCACCTTTAGAGTTGGTAGTACTTTAGTATTTAAAAATGCAGTACGCCGCAGTACGGTAAAAAAAGACACACAACACTTGGCAAGTTGCATGTTGCATGTCGCAAGTTGCATGTGGCATTAGGGCTGTAAAAGTAGCGACAAAATGAGTACCAGCATGTACAGTAGCGAGCAAAAAAAATGCAAACAATAAAAACATTTGCATTTTTTCGCTCGTCTAAAAACGCATATTAAGGTAGACTTTTGACCAAATAATGTATTTGGAGTAAAATATTGAACAAATTGACTCTGTTTAATGAAAATAAAACAGTTTCAATATGCCAAATTTGGTAACTTAGTTCTTGTTCAAAACTCTTTAAAAATTTTTCGTTTGCATTTTTTTTGCTCGCTACTGTATACGTTACTTTTGATTCTAGTACCCGCATCAATAATATCGTTACTCGTTACTTTCGTATGTTTCGCATTTTTCGCATATTTCGTATGTTTCATGTGTTTCGCATGTTTCGTTACTTTCGCATGCTTCGTGTGTTTCGTACATTTCGTATATTTCATGTATTTGATACGTTTCGTATGTTTCGTATTTGAAGTATGTTTCGTACATTGGTATAAGGGTGTAAATTTTTTTTTTTTTGAAAAAAAACCAAAAACAATTTTTATAATCTATGTATTATTTGCTGTATTTTCATGTAATAAGAGTTTAAAAATATCAATATTGAATTTTTTACGTTTTATATTTAATCAAACGTGGAAACTTTTTTCATTTTTTTCCAAATTTTTCGAAAAAAAACTTTGGTAATTTTTTGTTTATATTCGTTCAGTAATCTTATCACAATTCTTTAGAGACCTTTATTTCAAAAGTAAAACGCGCAGATCTCGAAATATTAACACTTCAATACAACCATGTCGAAAAATTTTTCATATATTTTTTCTATTGAGAGTGATTTTCAAACCTCGTTTACTCTGCTTTTTTTTGTGTTGAAAATTTTGCACCGAAAATAAACTAATTTTTTGAAAAACCAAAAAACTTTTGTACATTCTTAAGCTAAATGTGCCCTTAATAATGAAAAAGGACTAAGTCACTCCTAAAAATGGCATCAAATCTAGCCTAAAAATAATTATTATTTAAGGGGTATAGTTTATTTGAAAGCGAAACTGCAGTTAATGAACTTCTTTTTTGCTCCTCTAGTGATTTCATAAAAGAAATATAATTAAATCGTTATAAGAAAATTGTTATTTAAGTTTTTCTTCAAACAATGCAAAAAGTGACTTAGTCCATTTTCATAATCATGGCCACAAATATCAATACCATTAACACCAAGGCCATAAACAGATTGGTTGCGTCGTGGATAAACATATTTCGGCCAAATAGTGAAAATACAAAAACGTCTCTTTTGATATTTCTGTATAAATTATCGATAACACAATGATTATTGAACCTTGGCACTACTGTTTTAATCGAGACAAATGTAAACTCCAGATAATTATATGCAGTTAGCATTCTGACTATGGTTACGATACCGACACGAGATGCGAAATGCGACAAATTGAGTGTATCACTTCATTTCGTATCTCTTACATCGAATTTAGTATTGAAACTGAAATCGCGTCGTTACTCGTATGTTTCGTATCTCGTACGTTTCGTATGTTTCGTTAATTCAGTACCCAGTAACGAAACATACGAGTAACGATACTGTTTAGAAAGTAACGTTTCGTTACTCGTTACTTAAGTGAATACCAGCATTTTAGTAACGAATACATACGATTTGCTAAAGCTCTATGTGGCATGTGGCATGTGGCAAGAACCATAAGGCATAAATAGTGTGGCATATGGCAAGTTGCACGAGGCATGTTCCATTCAGTATGCAAAATGTGGCAAGTTGTATGTGGCAAGTAGCATGTGGCAAGTTGCATATGGCAAGTTGCAAGTGGCAAGTTGCACGTGGCAAGTTGCATGTGGCTAGTTGCATGTGGCAAGTTGGATGTCCCAAAATGCATGTGGCAAGTTGCATTTGGTAAGTTGCATGTGGCAAGTTGCATATGGCAAGTTGCATGTGGCAAGTTGCATTTGGCAAGTTGCATGTGGCAAGTTGCATGTGGCAAGTTGCGACAATACTCATAAATAAAAGGAAAAGAAATCAACATAGACTAAAACTAAACTTGTGTTGATATAAAGGAAATCAATCGTAGATAAAATTTAATTTTTTTTTCTCAAAAATTTAGCCCCGGAAATTGGTAAGAAGATCCTTAATTTCCAATTATAAAGATTTTTTCATGCATATCATATCATATCATATGCTGAAATATCAAATGAAATTCAATTAATATACTGAGTGAGAAGTATAACTTCAGTCGCGTGTACATATTGTGTACACAACACACACTCTTTTTTTTGTAGGTATATTTTGTATTGTACCTCTATGATTTTGTGAATCGAATCGTATATAAATTTATTTATCAACTAAAAAATTTTTATTCTCTTAACATTTTCTATTTTCTTGACACTTTTCTGTTAATTAAAATCGATAGGAAATATAAATTGTGCTTAACTATTAAAAAAAAAGAGGTTGTCTGTAAAGCCGGTTTACGGACGATGATTTTAAGTGATAACGTCGTCAGAAAACAGGTTGTGTGCTTTTGTTTAAAATGAGTCAATTGAAGCGTTTACTTATTTCAAACAATCATAATTTACAAGAAAAAGCTAAAAAAAATACCTTTTTTATTTTCTCATTATATTAATTTTTTTATTTTAAAAGCTTACAAAAAAAATTATGCAATTTAAAAGCCAAGTATTTCTTCTTAAGAATAAAACCATTTTTAAATTTTTACAATGAGCAAAAAGTATAAAAATAATTTATTGAAAACAATCATTTTCATCAAAAGAAGCAAAAAAAAAACATGAATTTTTATCTTCTCATGTCATTAATTCCATTTTTTTTCCCTAACACACTGTAAAAAATTTTATACCATCTGAAAGCTTATTGTCTTAGCTCAAAATATATATATCGATCAGGTCTATAAGACATCTACAAAAAAACTAGAATTTTTTGAACTCAATCAAATTTCATTAAAAATAGCAAAAAAAAACATTTATTTTTATGTTCTCAGGCTATGGAATCAATTTTTTTGTTTGACAACCTATAAACAATTTTTTAACCATGTGAAAGCTTACTATTTCACCTTTCATATGACGTATCAATCTCATTTCAAAGATGCCTACAAGAGAGGTTAGAATTTTTTAAAGTCAACCATGTCGAATTTCCAGACTGAGATTACTGTACTTCCCACACTACACTGGTGGCTGGTGTTTTGAGGTTTTTCGCAAGTTTCTTGATTTAACATTGTGTAGCTTGTAGTTAGTCTACCGTTATGTGTGATATACCAAATGAAAAGTAATTGTATCAGGATGCTCATAAAGGTTTAATAAAATTTCTATCTGCTCTTAGTCAAAAGTTATAACCTGTTGAATTCTAAAATTTTATTTTACCGTTATCTCAAAATTGTGTTTACGAAAATGAAACTTCGCACACATATAGTCGTAGTCATGGTCTATCATTACTCCATCTACTTTATTCCTGTATCTATTAAAGAAAAAAAGATAAAAATAAAAAACAATGAAAATCGGTTAAAAACGGTCAAAAAACGTGTGTTTCAAAAACTTGTTTCTTCCCTTATTCAGTCAAAACTCACTAAACGATTTGCACATGTATGCATAAGGCCAAAACCTACATGTCCTGTAAGTTTGAGATTTTTTGAACGCTGAAAAAAAAAGCTTAAAATCAAAAATTATCCAAAAATACCCCCAAAAAACAAGGTCTTTTTCAAAAATTCATATTTCGAAACGCAGAGTGTTGGAAAAAAATCCGTATTAGACGCCTAATTTTTTTTTTTCTCATCTTTCACCTCGCACCTTTAGAATTGTCAAAATTTCCCTACCAAAAATCATCATTTTGTCATAGCCCCAACACGTGTTTAACAATCAAACAAAACGTTATAGCTTAGTTTCAATTTTTTTTAGAATTTTTTCTTAAATGCGGTTTCTTTTAAATGATATCTAGCATAGAATTAATGGTTAATACCTTTTTTAATTATTCGAAAATACATACATACCTACATATATTATATTTTTTAATGGACAACAATTG
Organism: Episyrphus balteatus; assembly: GCF_945859705.1. Taxonomy (NCBI): domain Eukaryota; kingdom Metazoa; phylum Arthropoda; class Insecta; order Diptera; family Syrphidae; genus Episyrphus; species Episyrphus balteatus. The sequence continues at coordinate 44,320,389 of NC_079136.1, forward strand.
AACCGTCAACACAGACACACGATATTTTTTATATTTTTATGACTGAAATAGCTACATGTGCTAACTGCACAGGTAAATTTAAAAAAAAGGTAGATTAAACAAAAATAGCTAAAAGAAATTGAATCACCATAGAACGGAATAAATCCATGTGACATGTGAGATGTGAGTGACAAAACTGATTGACAAAAACGAAATAGCTATCTGACATATTTTTCTTATTTTTTTTAACATTATTTTCCAGATGATAGGCAGGTAGATATATACATTAGGGCGTTCGTTATTTTTGAATCAAGTTCCTAAGTAGAAAAACTGTTTCTAAAAAATAATAAAAAAAAAAAAATCCTCTAATTTTTTCAGATTTTTATTTTGACACTAGATGGCGCCCCAAGAGGGTTAAAGTTTTTTATCATTTGAAATAGATATGTGTTGACTTATGAGGACATTTTTTTTTAGATATAGACTTCAATCAAAATGTTTTGATGAGGTGCTTATCTACAACGTTTTCAAAAAGGTACAAACCTTTTTTCTAGGACCGCGGTTTTAGTCGGGGCATGCATGGTTTTTTAGGTTTATCAAAGCAAGCATGTTTTATTAAAACAAGCAAATGAAATAGCATGAAAATTAAAATACAATCCAACAAAAACTTACATGTCCTGACTAAACCCCTGGTCCTAGAAAAATGGTTTATAAAAAACGTTTTGAAAACGTTGTTTAATGTAGATAAGATCCTCATCAAAACATTTTGATTAAAGACTATATCTAAAAAAAAATGGCCTCATAAGTCATATTTCAAATGATAAAAAACTTTAACCCTCTTAGGGCGACATCTAGTGTCAAAAAAAAATCTGAAAAATTGAGGATTTTTTTTATTATTTAGAAACAGTTTTTCCACTTAGGAACTTGATTCTCGAAAAAAAAAAAACCTAAATAACGAACGCCCTAATAGGACATAGGTGAAATATAAAAATCATATGAATTTGAGGAGAGAGAGCTTAATATATTTTATTTTCATCTGCTACCTATCAGTTTAAAAATCGTTGCCTTTATTACATTCTAAACAAGTCATTTTTAAAAATCCTGATTAAATTCTAACTTTAAATGAAAAAAAAGTAGAGCTTTAAATCATAACAAAAAATAAAAAAAAAAAGTAGTAGGTAGTGCAGGTAAAATAAGCATACAAAAATTGTTATCCTCGTGAAACTTGGCAAAAGCTTTATTTTGCAATAGGGTATGGATCAAACAAGAATTTTTGAATAGTTTTGCGTGAAAGGGTGTTTTTTTATCGTGGGTGATAGAGGGGATGGATAAAGAGGCGAAAAGTTTTGCAATATACCTTATCATTATGTTACATGTTTTAAAGCAATGTTTGCATTCTGAATCTAATTACACCAAAATCAAGTCAATAGATACAATAACTCTAATAAGAGTTATTGGCGAAGTCCATATGTTAAAAAAAAAACCTGATAGGTACACTGATAAAATTTTGGATTTGAGTTTTAGCAAATAAAATTAAAGTTGAAGGGTGTTTTTTTTTTTACGTGATAACGTAAAAAATGACGCCATTTTCTAACGTTCCACTTGAAATTTTTAGCAGTGCGGCAAAAATTTCAATTAAAAATTAAAAATAAACTATTAGAAATACAAAAATCTCTTCTATTAGTCCGGTCAATTTAGACATTCGAGGTTACATTAATTCCCAGCAAGCTGAAAATTGGTAGGATTGTTGTTAACACCATCATAAATTAAATCTAAAAAGTCCTCATCGATCCGAGGTCTGGAAAAAAATTTACGGGGGGTCAAAGGTCACAAGAACTGGTTTTTCACGATTTTCAGCAAAACGGTAAGTCTTATCAAAAAATTTTCAACGCAAGAATTGTAGACCAGATTATTATATATAAAAAGTGTCATGACACTTTTTTTCCTAAGACCCACCGTTTCTTAGGTATAACTATTCAAAAAGTTGAAGTTGATTTGTAATCGTCATAATCTGGCCTATTCTGAAAAAAACTCCTAACTGAAAAGTTCCTGAAATTTTATTATTTTTTGAGCTTGATTTTTTTTCTTCAATGGTTAAGAATACGGGGAAAGCAAAAAAAAATGGAAATTTTCGCCATTTTTTCCGATTGGGGCCCTTCTCCCGAAACCATTTCCCTAGGAATTTTTGTTTAGATTATGTCTGAATATATACAGGGTGTGCAATAGAAAATGGACAACCCTAAAACGGCTGATAGCTACACTTATGACTGTTCTAAAAAGAGATAGAAAAAAGTTCTATCGCAACCAGTTCATAAAATATTGGCTTTTTTTCGTTCAGTGTATTTTAAATTTTATCATCTTATGTTTTCGTTCACTACAACCACGAATGTATGAATTTTACTTATTTCTTTTTTTTATCATTTTCTACAATAATTGTATGAGTACATAAAAGCTTTAAAAACTGCAAAACTATTGCACATTTTTGTAAAAAAAATTTTGAAATCTGTTTTTTGATGCAAAATGTAAAAAAAGTATTTTATGAAAAATTTTAAACACCTGTGGTATAAAATAAATCTATAGAAACCTAAGTGGCCAACTTTCTTAAAAATATTCCCCTTAGACGAGAATATTTTTAAGAAAGTTGGCCACATAGGTTTCTATAGATTTATTTTATACCACAGGTGTTTAAAATTTTTCATAAAATACTTTTTTTACATTTTGCATCAAAAAACAGATTTCAAAATTTTTTTTACAAAAATGTGCAATAGTTTTGCAGTTTTTAAAGCTTTTATGTACTCATACAATTATTGTAGAAAATGATAAAAAAAAGAAATAAGTAAAATTCATACATTCGTGGTTGTAGTGAACGAAAACATAAGATGATAAAATTTAAAATACACTGAACGAAAAAAAGCCAATATTTTATGAACTGGTTGCGATAGAACTTTTTTCTATCTCTTTTTAGAACAGTCATAAGTGTAGCTATCAGCCGTTTTAGGGTTGTCCATTTTCTATTGCACACCCTGTATATATTCAGACATAATCTAAACAAAAATTCCTAGGGAAATGGTTTCGGGAGAAGGGCCCCAATCGGAAAAAATGGCGAAAATTTCCAATAAAATTCAATTCTTTCTTTTTATGCATTTTCTACAACACCTACAACAACTTCTATAAGGCCTTATTATAACATCCTACGCAACTAATCCGGTTTGTGCATTAGATAAACCCTCTGCAGGAAGACCTCCGTAAGGCCATTTTAAACTGTTTGTCGCAAGCTATTAGCATGTGGATTACCTGTGAAGGAAAGTCCTATGCAATTTCGCTAAAATGCGCCAAAACGATTTGCATAAGACCTGTCCTTCTTGTTATGAAAGCCAAAAAATACCTTGCATTGACTTTTATGAAAGCTAAATTGTTATGAAGCAATAAGTTTTCAGGGCCCTATTTCATAAAACTATTAGTGTTGTACTTGTAGACTTGTAGTTGCAAGCACAAATAAAGTATGGAGTTGTAATTTTCTGTTTATTTACTATCTTTCCTGTACTTAGACTATAGTTTTCAGATCAATAACTTTCGACTCATACATCGCATGACTTTCAAAAATATACCAAATTATTGGAAATTTGATGGTCTATAACTTTTACTGTTTAAAAAATTATGTAACTAATACTGGGAATGATATAATCTTAAAAAACAGAAAAAAAAACAACTTAAAACAACATAACCTCAAAACTATTGCACGCTGAGAAAATAATGTATTACAAAGAAAAAGATAATAAAATTTTCAATAACTTTGGTCTGACAACCATTTCTATAGGACCCATAGTTTTGGAGATATAGAGATATTCGCGTTATCCAACATGGCGGATTTCGCCAGAGGGGTGGCGCACAGTGCGGCGACTAGTGGAAAAAAATCAAAAAAAAAAATTGCCAAAAATGTGGAGCAAGTATACCAAATTCAAGGTAATTAGTCTGAGTGAATGAATCAACAGTTAATTTATAATAAAGTTCAATCTTCTGTCGTCAGAGATGCTCAGAAGATCAATAAAAAAAAAAAAATAATGAGAGTAAGATTTTTAGTTAACGGTCAAAAGAGCATTTGTTGAAGAAAAAAAGAAGATATGATATTTTTTTGCTAGATTCATATTCAGGAGAGAAAATATAATTATTCTAACTGCATTATTTTTTTTTGCATGTAAATTTATATTTTTTTTGAGAGTCCAAATCAAAGCTTCTTTGTGCGTGTTAAGTACTAACTTCGATAAGCTATATATTTTTGGAGGGGTCCGATGGGAAAAAAGTGTTTTTATTTAAAGAAAGTAAACAATTATACCTTTTAAAAAAAGTAAGTTTTTTTTGCAGAAGCCTGCTCTTTCTCTTGCAACAAGTGTTTTTTTACGAGTATTTTTTACATAATGTGTTCCGCTAGGGAGCTTTTTGATGCTTGTTTTTCCAACCCAACAGCCCGATTGCGTGGTGTTTTGCAGTTAATGAAGTCAAAACTAAATATGCAATCAAATTTAGAGCCTGAAAATCAAGAAATCTTAGCAAAACACTTGTTTTTTTATTTTTTCCCGAATTCCCATACATACAAGTTCCTGCATTGAATAATGTATACAAAAGTAGGCGTGGCAGGGGGCGAATAGGGTCGACACTATTTTGTATTTTTGAACTCGCCTAGATAATCAAATTTTTCTTCAATTGTATTCAAATTGTGCAAGCCGTTTTCTAGATATAAATATGCACACTCAGGAGTGGGCGTGGCAGGGGGCGTGGAAATTTCGATAAAGTTTGTAAAACGTGTTGTAATAACATTTAAAAACAATTTTTTTTCCAAACTCAACTTATTTTCAAAAATTTGATTTTTTTCCAACATCTCCATACAATCGACGCACTGTGTGGCGTCCCGAAAACCAGGACTTAAGCTTTTCTAATACCCCTCTTTCAGATTTGAAAAATTCAGCCGTCCTTTATTTCGTTCCACAAAATGCCTGTTTTTTTACTTACTTTCCTGTACTATTAACAATTTCTCAGTGTGCTTCAATAGTTTATAACTTAAAAAACAAAAATATTATGCTAAAAACAAAAATTAGTGCTTTGATCCACCCATTGGTATACGCAAACTGGATTTACATTTTGATGCTCAAATATGAAATCTGTGTTACGATCATGATAATCCGCAACAGTCCACCATATCAATAGCGGCTCCCACCTCCCAATAGGAGAAGTGTTCGCAATGGAATGTAAGCTACACCACAGTCGCCATATGATACAGATAATTTCAGGAGAGAGTTTAAAGCTGAAACACAATCACGCTTTGCCGTCGATTTTGACAACTGCCAAAAGTTCAACCATACGAAATCTGTATAACCTCCCACAATGACGCTTTTCTTACGTACGCTTCTTTGACAAACGTAAGGAAACGTAAGAAAGCGAGCAAAAGTTCAACCAGACTGAACTTTTGCTCGCTTTCTGACATTTATCAGACATAGTTACAGTCACCCACATTATTATTGCGCCAAATGTGAATAAAAAAAAATAAATTATTGCAAAACTAGGTGTCTTTTTTAATTTCTCTATATAGATTTTGCACAAAAAAACGACATAGAAATATTTTTAATCAAAATAATATACGTATTAGAAAAAAAAATAATTTAATGATGTTGTAGACTGAGTTTTATTGTTAAAAACAATTTATTTTGATTAGTTTTGTTTTTATAACTATAGGATTAAAGAATAAACAAATTTCTATGCATTTTTTAAACACATTAATATCCTTTTTCATTTTTCCACAATTAAATCAAGATAAAGACTTGGCACCATAATTTTGTGAGTGACTGTGTTTTTTTTTTATTTGACAGCACATTTTATGTTTCAATCAGTGCAGCTGAAGTCAAAGTGACAGAAGCGCGCTTTGAGGATTTCTCAACCTGCTTTAAAGAGTATTCAATATTATTCCGAGTAGATACCTGATAGTAAAAATAGAATATATATTTTTGTAGGAAATTCACAATCTAGAGTTTCATAGAGACCCATGTTTTTCCTATCGTTTTTTAAATTTCAGAAGTATAGTCTTTAATGGATTTTGAATAGTTTTGTTGAAAGTTGAAGAATATAACAAAGAAAATTATTTGCCCTATTTCCAAAAAAACACCCTTTCGCGTTAAATTTTTTAGATACTGCTTAGATTCCTGATCCCAGTAGTAGTGAAACATTTTTACAATCTTTTATCATGGTATCATTTTTGTCATTCTGATTTTTCCCTCTATCCGAGTAAAAATGGAACTCCGCCGCACGACGGCTTCACAACGTCCCACAGTGGGGCAGCCCCATAGAGTGATGTGATATAAAGGTTATTTTTTAAACTAAAGCTGTGGGGAAAAAAGATCACGTGTTCTATATTTATCAGTAAAACTGATAAGATGAGCATATTTGTTTTGTTCAGAGTCTTTAATTTATTATTAGTCATGAGGTTGAAGTTGAGTGTTAAAGAGCAAAAGTTCAATTTTTAATAAGTGATAAAAAAGGTGTTCTTTTGTTTTTTGTTTAAAATCAAAAGTTTTTGGAAAAAAAAAAATAAAATAAAAATGTTTCGCATAGACGAAGGTATGTAAATTACTATTCTTCTTTAAAAAAAAAATAAAAAAAAAATTTCTTACATTAAAAAATTGAATCAGAAAATAATGAATTCTTAAAAAATCGTTTTTTAGTTTTTTCTCAAAATCTTCTGTTTAGGCAAATATTTAGCAGGTCTAAAAATGGAGAAATCATGATCAGTAAAAACTCTATAACACCTTTGCTAAATGTTTGCCCATAAAATTTTTTTTTAATTTTTGAAATCGGCTTTGAAGAAATTAAAGTGAAAAAAAAAATTTAAAAAATAATTTCTATTTCGTAAAAATTAATGGTAGCCACTTTTTCTTACTTTTGTTATTGTTTTAAAAGAAATTTAGTTATTTTTGAATTTTATATGCGTCATTTAAACAAAAAAAATTGCTTTTATTTATGAGAAACAGTCCATAGTCTCTTTTTGCATAGTCTCTGATTGCAATAATGATTAAGTCACGAAGTTGGTTTCGTAAACATCATTTAGCAATATTTGTGAAACAAAAAACCGTTTAAAAATGTTAAAATACGAATTATTTCTTTTGTTTAAGTATTCGAAGTGAAAACATAGTATAACCCCTGCTAAATTTTATTTTGCTATTTATAGGAGTTTACAAATTACATAACTTTTTTTTGCTTATTGAATATATGTGAAAATAAAAAGATACAATGGTATTTGAAATTTTGTTTACATTACATTTATTTACATTTTTAAGAGTACCTAATCTTTTGATATTTTGAAATATTCCTCAAAGTAAGTATTTAAAAAAAAAAACTATAAAACAGAAAGATTATAAAAAAAACAAACTGAAATAAATGCCTTAAAACTTCTGAAGGTTTCCGGTGTGCTGAACTCGAATCCGAAGTCAAAAATATCCTAGCAGTTCTCGTTTTAGAAATATTTTTGTTAGAAAATGCAAAAAAACGTTTTTTTACTACTTTTGGTGTTATGCCTTAATTTGAAGAATTTTTTAAAAATATAAATCATAACGGTTTCTATAAGAACTATTTTATTCTTTCAAGACCCGTTTAAATCTTTGCAATATCTTTTTTATTGTGCGAGATATCTTAAAATGAAGTACATAAGTGTGTTTAGCTTAATTTATCAAAAAAGGAGATGAAAATGTGATACATTATAATAAGCCATAAAACTGACGATATCTCGAACAATAAAAAAGATATCGAAAAGATTTAAAAAATTCTTGAAAGAAGGAAAATAGTTCTTACAGAAACCGTAATAAATTGTATTAAAAAAAGCATAACCTCAAAAGTAGTAATTTTTGCAACTTCTAACGGTAATATTTCAAAAACGGGAGCTGATAGAATGTTTTTGACTTCAGATTCGGGTTCAGCACACCAAAAACCTTTAGAAAAGTATATCTTAGTCTCGGCACCAAGAACGTTGTTACTTAACGTTGATAATTAATATCACGAAACCACCATTTCTGCCCCACTGTGCGTCCGCACCATTTTAAAAATTTCTAAACCACCGCACCACGACTGCATCACGTCCGCACTATTTCATTTTGTATGAAAAATTAATATGGCCTGTTCTCTTTCACTACTATTTGTTTCCTTCTAAAATGTTATGACAGAAAAGAAGGAGAGTGATGAAAAACTAATATTTAAATTCTAATACAAACTTGAACTTAACTCCTTTTCAATCTCTATTTGCATTCTTAAAAACAAAACTAATTCCTCACCCACAGGTAACTTCTTAAATTTTTTTATTATTCACTTGTAAATAAAAAAATATATATATCTGAGAAGTAACACTTAATTAACCTAAAACAAGATTACGGCAACACTCCATCACCATGCATTTCATATATATCTATCTTTGTTTCTCACACGCAACAACCAACAGCTGTCACTGCAGTCAAAGTACCAACAAAGTATGAACAAACCACGGTTGCCACTCGCATAAAAAATTTCCTACCAAAGTTTCCAAAAAAACCTACCAATTCAAAGAAAAACCTACCCAACGAAAATTTTCGATTTTAAGAGAATAAATTCTTGTTTAAAAAAATAAAATGCACGACTGGGTCGCACGAACTTGCTCTTGGAGTTAAAGTTGCTTAAATTTTTAAGACTTTCTATATAGAAATTTGGAAAATAAAATAAAATTCGTTTAAAAAAATAAAATAAAATCTGAAATTAAATTGCCCTCCAAAACAAGTATGCAGTTTTGATTGATATATAAACGTGCATTTTTAAAAAAACAATTTTTTATAAATAATTTTTTGGAAAAAAACTTTTAAAATAAAATTGTAATGCCATTTTGTAGAAATCACTAATCAAGAATGTGAAGTTAGTGTCAACACAAAACAAGAAAATGGATGAGTTCAGACACCAACAATGAGGATACTGCGTTTACATACACTACTTAATATTATTACTCTCGGTTTAGATGGGCACATTTGTTTGGCACAAATATTTTGGGTAGATTTGACATAATTACAATTTTTTTTGTCAATTATTAAAAATAAAATTATTTTAGAGAAAGAACTTGGAAAAACCTACCAAATTGACTTCAAACCTACCAACCTACCCAAGGTAAAAAAACCTACCCAGTTTGGTAGGATCCTACCCACTCCGGCAACCGTGGAACAAACGACAACGACGACCGACGACGACGACCCAACTTGCTTCGTTCGTTCGTTCATCGCGTTCGTCCGTCCACAATCAACAACATAAAATTCAGTCATGCGCTGCGTTGTATTCGCGTCACAACGTTACGTCTATCTATCATAAAGAATTTTTATTGAACCATTTCGTGCGTTTCATTTTCTCACTTAAAAAAATAATCGAAAAATGGTCTTTGAAAGAGAATTGATTAGATTAGTGAAGCAGAAGAAATGTTTATTTCAAACAAAAGCTAGATCGGGGAGAGATAAGGAAGAACGCTTAAATGAATGGCAACGTGTAGCAAATGCGTTGCAAAAACCAGGTATTACTTTAGTTGACTACATTCATACAAACACATCTATCGACTATATTTCGTTCCGAATCTTATATGTATCTACAACAAGAATTGTGTGTTTTATTTTGTTGTTGTTGGTTTTTTGTTTTTAGTGGTTGAATGCAAACAGAGATGGCGAAGTTTACGAGACCGTTTCGTGAGAGAGAAAAAGAAAATAGATTTCGGTGACGCACCGCAAGATAGTGACCAACAATGGGAATACTATGAAATGATGAAATTTTTAATCCCCTCTGTGAAGCCCAGGTAACGTAATGTTTTTTTTTTTTTTGCTGTGTGCAAATAGGGTAGCATTTTGTATACATATTTGCTTTATGTTTTTTTTTTTATCTACCTAACAGAAAAAGTAGAATATCAAAAGTTCAAATAGAAGGCGCCAAAATATATTTGAATCAACAATTTAGTGGTAATTTTGCAAACATTAGCAATAGCCTTTATGATGATAGATCACCGTCAGTTGTCAATGCGAATCATTCATTTGATGAAATGTTCGATGATACAGAAACAACAACACTTCACGGATACAATGTTGAATCTCATCCGAATAATGAAACCGAAGAAGTGTCGATGGTGGACGATGAGGATTTTACAGACCAAAAACCATCATATGCTTTCAAACAAGAAGAAGACTTAAAAGATGATGAATTTGAAAGTTATAATAATTATCCAATGGTAAAAATATCCCAGTTAACTCCTTCTAGTCCAAATGAAAACCAAAGAATTTATTCAAAAACCTATGAAAATAGTGCATCTACTTCAAAACAATCAGAAGCAGTTACTACGACGATGACACCGGAAACGGCAACAACTTCTATTCCAGAGCCAACAGTTGCTTTTATGGAACTCATGAAAACAGTTACATCGGAAATCAATAAAGTTTTGGCTGAAGAGAAAGATGAAAATGATTTGTTTTTGGAGTGCATGGCAAAGAAAATGAATGAAAGGCTTAAAATTCATATGTATTACTGGTTGATATTTTTTTTAGGAAATTATAAATTTATTGAGAAGTGCACTAGTCAAGGCAAAATTAACGGTACCTTCTTGTGATGCTGCCAAAATGGAAAAGGTTGTTTTTCTAAACTAGTTAAAGAAAATAACGAAGAAAAAAAATAGTAAAAATTATTTTTAATAAAAAAAGAAAAGTTTAAAAAAAAATTATTCAATATTTGTATTTTTAATTAAATTTCCTATAATTTTAAATTCTCACAAAGATCCTTAAAATTCTGAGCAACTTTTACCTTAAAAGCAAGTTCGTACAACCCAGTCGTACATTCAAAATTTTTACTCATAAAAAGTAATAATAGGTACTTTCTTCTATAAATTCAAAAAAAAAAAAATTAAATATTTAGGTATAATGTCAACAGAATAAAATCTGAAAAAAAGTTGTGACGTGAGCTAAGTTTTAAAAATGGGTGTATTCTTAAAATAAAATCGAAAAAGTCATTGTTTAGTAAGAAATTAAATTGCATAATTTTGGCTTGGAGATCAAAAAAACAAGTTTTTATTATTATTCTTTATTAAAAATTTCTAATAAAATTATATATAAAACCGAAAAGAGAACTTGTTTATTGTAATCGGGTTGGGTTCGGTATCCCGATTTTCATAATCCTGTTTTTTTAAATTGCTGCCACTAATATCCGGATTTTTTTTTAATACTGTTGTTTTTTTTTAAACCCCGCTTTAAAAATCAAGTTTTTTATAATCCCTTTTACTAAACTCCCCTTTTTATAACCCCGCTTTTGGAATCAGCACCAGGTGTTTTATTTTAAAAATCACCGCGAGACCCACTTTTTCAGACTTCTCTATCATCGTAATGTTGGTTTTGATTAAAATCCAAATTTTTTTTCCACACGAAACCAATCCTTGCCCTATAGAGCAGGTAAAAAGAGTAAGCGGTTATCTATTCACAGATTTATGTCAGCTCTTCTCTCTACTATATGTAGTTTTCATACACATTTTTTTACAATTTTGACTACTTGACCTTACATTAGCTTTATTAAAAAAAATATTTACCTACCAAATTTTCCATTGAATTTTTTTTTCAATGCATTTTTTTTTTTAATTTTTTTTAAGATTTAAAACAGAAGACGCTTTAAATCAAATGGGAAATCTAACGGCATCATTGGAATTCTAGGAGTCAAAACTTCTTCGTTTTTGAATTTTCAACAGCAGTTTTAAATCTTTAAAAATATGTGGTATTGATTTAGAGAATCCCGTTCTTTCTCAATCCACAACATATTGATGAAAAAATCTACGACATAACAAAACAGCAACGGTAAATACACTATACTATACTCACTTTGCTTTAAGCGATTCTCGGAAATCACTTTTACCTCGGTAAAATCCTTTGATTAAAACTATAAGTTCTTTCAAAGTCGCACTTCAAAAGAAAACAGTTTTTATTTTGAAACTCTGTCTTAGTCAATATTTTTACTACTTACCACGATAAGTTCTTTGAATATTGTTGAAAAATATTTATTTTACTCAAAATCAGGCTTGAAACGATAATCATTATTTTGAAAGCCTGTCTTAATAAATTTGCTTACAAATTAAGCTTAGTTAAAATTTTTAAAAAGCGAGAGTGTTTTGTCTGTCGTACAAATTGACAGCTATGTAAAGATGGTAGAAAAAGTATAATTTTTTTTCATACAAACCATCTTCTTTTTAATACCATTTAAACAAAATAAAAATTACCAAAATCGGAGCAGCCAAACGCGAGTTTATCGGCCACACACATTTAACGAACTCTCTTTTATATATAAGAGATATTTTTTAATTCTTTGGAGAAAAATGAAAAGTTAGATTTTATAGTTTCGGATCAATGAAATCGTATTGTATGTACCTACATAATTTAAATGATAATTAAATGACAACCAGAATCCAAGAAATGTAAATATATCTAAAAAAAGATGTTTTAATAATTATATATAGTTCACAATTTACTCTAAAAAAAAGTTAAAGCCTAAGTTATAAGATTGAAAAATAAAATTGTGGGCAACATATCCATTGCTGCAAAAAAAATTAAAATTATACATTCATTCGTGTTGAAAGTCAACACGATTTCTCTAAGAAAAGTTATTGCCGATTAAAAACAAAGGGTGCTTGTTTTTTGACCTCAGCAGATAAAATACCGAAACCCATGTAAAAAATATGTCTCACAGATGAAACTCGGGATGATATTTTTAGATAACGCAAGGACAAAGGTTTCAAAAAGTTCTTAAAAATATTGTTGGTGAAAGGGTGTTTTTTTTTTATGGGTTGACTTATGTGTGAGAACGGTATCATAACAGCTGACTTAAAATGTATCAAGGGGGGAAATCCCTCTGGAAATTTTTATTTTTGCATTATATTTTTTTTGCCTTAAAAATTCATTTATCAACCGAAGAAACTATTTTCAGTGGTCTAAGCCTTAAATGAAACCTCAAAAGCCCCTAGGTAGTTTCAAAACCCATGCCTTCCGAACCTACCACAGTACGAAAACGAAAACTTTAAACGCTTTTTGCTCAAAACGCGTTTTGTTCCGCGCCGTGCAACGTAACTCAAAAACTAATGAAGCTATCGACTTGAAATAAATTGCAAATTACTCTTTAATTTATTGGCCATTGCATGAACCTAAAAGTTTAATAAAATTTTTACAATAAATATTTTTTTTAACAATTTTTTTATTAAAAAACATTGTGTTTTTTCGTTATTTTAGTCTCTTATTTTTATTTTACACTTTTTTTTACTAAATTTAGGCCATTCTTTTAAATTTGATGAAACTAAAATTTTAAAATCTGAAAAACAAAAATTTAAATTACAAGTGCATGAAGTCAATCAAATTATTAAACATGAAGAATTTGTTTGTAATTTTAAAACAGATAAAAAAGACTACAGTTATACTTATCATAACTTAATTGTTAATTCTTAAAATTAGATAAATATTATTTTGTTAAATAATCACTTTGTTTGTACTCAGTAATTTTTGCTTGTTTTTGATTCTTAATTAAAAATTAAAAATCAAAAATATAAAATTAAATTAAAATCAATCATATTCATAATATATAAATGTTGTAGCCGAAATAACAATTTGTATGTTATAACAAAATATATTATAATAGGTAATTTATTATTTTATTGTATATGTTAATAATATATTAAAAAACGCTTATTGTATTTAAATATTTTAGCCCTGAAGATGAGGTTACCTCGAAATATATTGGCAAATTAAAAAATAAAAATGGCGTTTTTATTGAAAATAAAAGGAAGTAATACAACCACAAAATATGTTATTCATATTGTTTTTTTTTTTATTTGAAATTTAAAGAACTGATATTTGACCTTACATCAGGTACATTTGACTATTTTTATTAAATTGATTTTTATTCCTAGAAGTTTGTCTTGCATCACTTAACTTCATACTGTTCATAATGAGGATTTCAAGAAAATAGGACAAGAAAAATTGCTTGCCAGTTGCCACTCTTCACATTTATGAAGAGCGTAATTGTGTGGATTAGAATCAAAACCCATTTTATCCACTTTCAGAGATTTCGAGTAAATCGAGAAAAACAAAATTAGAAAATCAAAAAATGTATGGATTTTGCTATTTTTTACATATATTAAAGTCTGATATCTTGGCCATAAAATAGAATTTGGGATTCAAACTTGGCCCACGTATGCATTAGAATAATAAGAACAAAACCTCATACCTAAGTCATTTTTTTTGAAAAGTGGATATAATGGGTTTTGATTTTGATCCACACAATTACGAACAAAATCATTTTAATGATGTATAAGTATAACGTCTCATGCAAAATTCTCTGAGAAAAAAAGTGCTAAAGTAGAAAAATAAGTAGAAGTGGATAAAAATAATATCAACGATAAAGATTGCTTTTGATTTGAATTACTGGAGTTATTCATAATCCGATACACAGGTTCACTCACGATTAAAATAAAATGCACGACTGGGTCGCACGAACTTGCTCTTAGGGTTCAAATTGCTAGAATTTTTAGGATTTTTTATATACAAATTTAGTTGTAATTATTGTATATAAAAACAAACATATTTTAAAATACACAAAAATTGATTTTCAAAGGAATAAAAAAACATCTGAAATAAAATTGCCATCCAAAACAAAATATGTAATTTTATTTTTACTAAGATTCATTTTTAGAAAAAAAAAATGTCAAAATCGCCATTGTTTTATAATGCTATAATTATTTTAACTATATGCCTTTAAGACCTAAGGTCTTTTAAATGCATACTGCACGGCACTAGTTAGAAGGAACAGAAAGAAAGATAGGAAAGAATTTTTTTCTTGGTACAGTGAATTGAGAATAATATGATTATTATCTCATATAATCCCACGGGTGGCTTCCAAGCTGGGGTGATAAAGAAAAGAATGCTGCCTGAGGTGGGGTTCGAAACCACACCTTCAGATTAGCGGTCAAGCACTACATCCACTGCGACATTGCACATTGCCAACCGCTACAGTAAAACCCGGATAAGTGCCTCTCGCTTAAGTGCCTAACCCGCATAAGTACCTTTGTTTTCTTAGAACCAAAATTTTAAGCATTTTTTCACATAAAATTGATCTTTTAAGTACCTTTCGCTTAACTACCTTCCCCGCTTAATTGCCTGGCTTTTCAAATTTTATAATTGAATTTACTTGCAAAAAATTCTTTTAAGTACACATTTGAAACAAATTTGAACTGTAAGAAAAACTTCGTTTCCTAAACCGCTTTAAAATTCTAAAATTCTACCATAGGTAGAAATTAGTTAGTTAGCTATTTTAAACATTCAAAGTAATTTTGTTTTGTGAAGATTATGTTTTTAGTAATCAAACATGTTCTTTTTATTATTAAATAAATATAGAGATAACTGCCTATGAGCACTTAAGCGGGTTCTTGTAAGTACCTTACCCGCTTTAGTGCCTATCAAAATGGGGCATTTAAGGTGAGGTACTTATCCGGGTTTTACTGTATTTATAAATATTTTTTTGGAAAAAAAGTTTTAAAATAAAATTAATATGCCATTTTGTAGAAATCAATAATCAACATGTAAAACCAAAATTTCAAAAAAAATTCAACGCCCGGTTTTGGAAAATTTGATTTTTCAAAAAAAAAATTTCAGATTTTTTTTTAAATCCAAAATTATTTTTTTCAAAATTTTATTTTTGGCTCTTAATAAAATTATATAAATGATTTTTTAACAAAAAATTTCGTTGAAATCGAATTGGTAGTTTCGGATAAAATCGGATTTAAAAAAAAAAACCGTTCTATGGCAGGTACCGTTAAAAAATGATTTTATAAAAAAAAACTTTTTTTCATTAAAAGATAGACTTTTTCTTAAAATTTTCATTTGAATTTTTTTAACTAAATCGTTGGAGCCGTTTTTGAGAAATTTAAACTTTACTAAAATCGGTATGTGACAAGTACCGTCATTTTTAGTCCAAAAACACACAAACACAGTTTTATAAGCGCCATCTAGCGTGGGGCGCCATCTAGCGTTAAAACAAAAATCTGTCAAAATGAAGGGATTTTTTTTTTAAATTTAGAAATAGATTTTCCACTTAAGAACTTTTTAAATTTGATTTATTTATTTATAAAGATAAAAATATTCTTTTTAGCACGTATTTAAAGTAAAATAATATTATTACGAATAAAATATCTCTTCAGAAGTAACTCCGTAGATTTCCAACTCTATCTATTACGCCTTTTCTAACAAAATTCGAACTAAGGATAAAAAATTAAAATGTAAAGGATAGTATAGTAAGTAATAAATTTGAAATAAGTAATCTTACTCAAGTTTTCCAGATGGATCATAGTAATTGATGAACTGTTTTATTTCGCTTACATGGTTGCACATATAATTAGCTAGAAAAATAAATGTGAAATAATATCGATTCTATTAAGCAAACATATCTTTCATCTTTTCAAATGACAACTGATCGAGAAGCTTCATCATTTGCTTTTCATCAACATTTCTCTCTAAAAATATGCTCATTCCCAAAATTACTAATCTTAAATCTTTCTTCATACGCTCAAAACTTGTAAAGAAAATATAAGGCTCATTTCTTATCTGCCAAAATTCAAGTGATTGTGGTCCAAAAGGAGCATTACGTATTTTATTATCATTCGCCAAATTCACAAATTCTTCTTTTGTACCTCTAAATACACCGAGATTACAAAGATGATAGTAGTAGGACAATATTGCATCCTTAGGGTTCCTTGTAACAAAAATGATCTTAAAAAAAAAAAAAACGAATGTTTTAGGATCAACTAATAATAACTAATTGGTAAAAAATCTTCATACTTTTGGTTTTACTGTCCATAATCCTTTAGGGAGCATATGAATTGGAAGGTGTGATTTTATGATTCGAGAAGATGGCATTTTATCAACTACATCAATTGAATTTGGCGAGTTTGGTAAAACTGTAGAAAGTCTAAATACATTTTTTTAAGAAAGTCGAACCAATCAAAAGTAGTTACAAATAAACTTACTCCAAAAATGGAACACGAACTTCTTGTTCAATTTTTTAAGCTGTTTCATAATCGAAATTATTTTGTAATAACCACACTAATTCCAGCATCCATGTTATTCCAAATATCATCTTTTTGAACTTCCAAGTCTTGAATTTGTTGCAGGTATTTTTTAGAAAAATTTTGTAAAATTGCAAATCTCTTACTGCAATCAAAATTGATTGGAAGATATTCAGTGTTTTTTGAAAACACTTTCATAACTTCCATTCCTTCTACAGGTACAAAGTTAAAACTTTCAGACATTTTTTTTTTGTACAAAATAGAAGGTAAATGTGCAAAAAAATCTGCAACTTGTTGGTAGGTTAAAAAAAAGTCAAATATTTTTAGCAAAGAAAGTAGTAGAGTTAAAGAAAACAAAACAAAAAGAAATATAGGTAGGTAGGTACAGCAAATATTGAACATAATTGTTTCTAGTCTTAGGATATTGGGAACAGTGGTATTAGCTCAGTAACATTGTTGATTTTGTGTGCAGAGAAAAATGTCTTGTGTCTTGAAGACTTGTTCATAATTTCATCCAATGAATACCCAAGCTATAATAGCTATAACCGATCAACGAAATTGGTCAATGAGTTGGCTCTCTAACGTAAAAATGATGTCAGAAACATAGCCTTATTTAGGGGGAGGGGGAGTTTATGGATTTAAAATTCACTCCCACTTTGAGCAATCTTAAACTTTATTTTTCAAATCTAGGGGAGAGTGGGGCACATTTGAACACAGCTTATAAAATTTTATGTCGTTTTCGATTGGAAGCGTCACATAACTTTCAACCGCACTAACTTATACTAACATACATGATTCATCATACCAGAAGCCACTTATTTAATATTAAAAGTGTTTCTAATTTTATTTTTACGCGCGATAAAGGTACTATCAAGTTATGCATTCGTACGAAAAAAAAGTTTAGATAACAATTTTCCGATGGACCATTGACATCAAACTTGGTATGTAGCATTGTTTGGAATTAATTTAAAAATTAATTTTCTTGGACCAAAAATAACGATTGCTGTCATATAAAAATTTCGGAAATTTCTCGAAAACGGCTCCAACGATTTTGTTAAAAAAAAACACGTAGTTTTTTAGCAAGGTCTAACTTATGATAAAAAGTTTTTTTTTTCGGAAATCATTATTAACGGTACCTGCTATAGAACCGTTTATAACGAATTTTGTTTTTTATACAGAAGCACTTATTTAATTTTAGGAATTCAAAATAAAATTAAAAAAAAAAAAATTTTTGGGATTTTTAAAAAAATTTTGAAAATTTTTTTTTTCAAATCTGATTTTCTGCCTAACTACTAATTCAATTCCAACGATTTTTTTTATACAGAAACACTTATTTAATTTAAATAGACATTCAAAATAAAATTAAAAAAAAATTATTTTGGGATTTAAAAAAAATATTTTGAAATTTTTTGTTTTTTTATCAAATTTTCGAAAACGGGATATTGATTTTTTTTTTCAAATTTTAGTTTTAGATGTTGACTAGTGATTTCTACAAAATTTTATACCAATTTTATTCTAAAATTCTTTTTCCAAAAAATTATATATACAAAATTAGTTTTTTTTAAAAACAGCTGAAAATTTTTTTTTCTAAAAATGCATCTTAATATATCAAATAAAACAATTTGATTTCAGATGTTGTTTTATTGCTTTGAAAAACGAATTTTATGTTTTTTTTTAGGGATTTTTTTTTATATATACATACATATCCCAAAGTTTTATATAAAAAGTCTTAAAAATTTAAGCAACTTGAACTATAACAGCAAGTTCGTGCAACCTAATCGTGCATTTTATATTTTGAATGGTTAAACAATTTATTTTACTTTGTTGGGTATTCTTTGAGAAATCTTTTGTCGTGTGCGTTTTTTTCAACAGCGAGTGCAGGGGCGTACACTCCCTTGGGGCAAGCGGGGCGGTGCCCCGGGGCCCCCGACCCAAAGGCCCCAAAATAAAAAAAATTATGTCTGATGATGGAAAATAAAATAATATTATGTATTTATTACTTCAGAACAGAGGCCCCAAGAACTATCAATTCTTAGCTAAAAAATTTTTATTTTAGGGGTCTCTAAGTATTTAATTTTGGGGGCCCCTAGTACAAGTGTTTACTACTTTTATGAGAGATATTTGAAGTGAGTATAGCAAAGTGCATTACGAACATATTAAAACATTAAAATAAACCTAAAAATAAATAAGCCATACAAAAAAAAACGTATGGCGTATACGTAATTTTTTTTTGTAACTAAGGGGCCCCAAAATTTAGTCTCACCCCGGGGCCCCGGCGACTCAACGTACGCCACTGAGCGAGTGTCTATATTACAAGTTAAATTTACTGGCTTATAAATACATCTTGAAAATGCCCATTAATTGGGCTTAAATATACATATTATCCTTAATTGTATTATTTGAATTCAATATACATACATATGTATTCATTGTATCTTCCATTGTTTTACAGAATTGTACCATTTCGAAAATATTATTTTGCTTTTTTTATTTCAAGCAGACATAAGTAGCTCAGAGACAAATTTCTAGGAACTAGCTACCTTCACGAACCAAAAAAAGTAAATTAACAATGTAGATTAAATATAATGTAAATAACAGAATATGGAAGGATGAGAATTAAGTTGAAAAGATAAATTAAATATTTTTTTTTTCTTTAATGAAAAACAATTCTCGAAAACTCTTTAAAGTTTTAACAAATTCTTTTCGCAGAATGTAGGTATCCTAAGGGCAACTTTTAAGAGTTTATTTCGTAAAAAATCATTTCATTAATAAGTCATGGCATGTATACGGTTTACTCTATAGATGAACTCCAAAAATGTTCAACTTAATGTTTATTTTTCGAAGTAAAATTCAATTTAAAAATTTTTGATTTTTAAATTTAATATTCTTAAATCTTTCAATTTTAGTCAGAAATTCAATTAATTTTAAATCGTATTATTCTTCATGTATATATTTTTTAACTTTCATACACATTAACACTTTTATATTAATTTAAGAGGGATAAAAGAGTTTTTGCTAATGGTTTAAATTCAATATAAAGCTTTTAACGTTTTTAAAGATGAAACACAAACAAATTTCCAGGAAAGCAAACGATAAAACTCGATAAAAAAAAACACTTTCAAGCACATCATAGAAGTACTCATATGTGATGTTGGAAAAAAAAATAATGAAATCAATAGAGAGTAGTCCTATATACTTGAAAACATAATCAAGGTATAAATGAATTTTGAAGATGAGTTCCACTTAAGTTGTGGTCTCTTTGATAAAAATAAAAAGAATAGCTAGTTGGAAGTACTTTGTGTGAAATTAATGGATTTATAGTTTAATAATTATGTTTTGGTACAACAGCAATTTACCCATTAGTCCAGTAATTTTAGGCTTTATCTACGGAAAAATTCCTACTGGGCTCGATTTTGGTATAGACCTTCGTTACGGCGTTGAGAAGTTATAGAGGTCAAAAGGTCACGAAAATCAGTTTTTCGCATATATCTCGTGACCTGTTGCTCGGAGGTCAATAGGGGGTCAATTGTCTATAGAAAATCTGTTCGTCATAAAATTATCTACAAATATTGCCTTATGCATTTTTCTGTAAATCCAACCGTTTTCGTGACCTTTTGACCTTTATAACTTCTAACGCGGACGCGATATCAATGTCGATTTTTCACATCTTCATAACAACGCCGTAACAAAAGTCCATACCAAAATCGAGTCCAGTAGGAATTTTTCCGCAGATTGGGGTAAAAAAAATGCCTAAAATTACTGGGCTACATACTTAAACTAAAATAAGCGATGTAATGAATGTTTTCATAATTTTCATTTTATTCTCACTTTTATGAATTAATCAGTTAAGAATTCATGGGAATAAAATATCTATACTTTTCAAAACCTCTTAACAGGTTTTAATTTAATTTAGTCTGGGCGAATTGTATTTTCTCACCTAGTTAACAGTGTTACATGCAAGCTCTCAGCAGTTATTATTGTGCTTTTGTTCAATGCATTAACACCTTTTTTTTACTACGGCTTTGAGAGTGAGAGTGAGAAATCGCCAACGACAACGATGTCAATTGCATTTCAAGCTTTGTTATTTATAATATCAGTTGTTGTTATTGATGGTCAATTGATGAATTCAACTTCAGGTAAACATTACCAAAGTAACATAAAAGAAATGAAATATTATAAATTTTTTTTTAATTTTCATTAAATACACGTAGAAGAGCCTTACATTCCCAGTAAGTTTGTTTTGATTATCTTTTACAAGAAATCAAAGTTTATTATGTCGATATAGATCATTGAAATAACTTTCTGTCATTAGTTGTGCAGCATATTGCGGGGGGTGAAAAGACAGATTCTGGAGAGTTCTCATTTATGGTAAGTAAACGAAAAACTTCATTTTTACTTGCAACGAAAATAAATTAAGGGTAGGTACTTGCCATATAACCAAAATGGAAATAGCTTGTTTTTCTCAAAAACGGCTCTATTAAAATAACGTCCTTTTGCAAAACAAAATAAAATGCACGACTAGGTCGCACGAACTTGCTCTTAGATTTCAAGGTGCATAAATATTTAAGGCTTTTTATATCGAAATTTGCGAAATGTAGGTATATAACAACAAAAAACAAAATGAAAAAACATATAATTCCAAAATTTGATTAAAAAAAATAAATAAAAAAATTATTTTTTCCTAAATTTTATTTCTGATTTATATCAAAATTATATAAATGCTTTTGTATAAAAAATTTCGTTGAAATCGAATTTGTATTTTGGCAGCAAATCAGATTTAAAAAAAATCTTCTATGGCAGGTAACGTTAGTAGTGATTTCCGAAAAAAAAAAATTTCATCATAAGATAGACCTCTGCAAAGTCTTCAAAAAATGCTACATACCAAGTTTGGAGTCAATCGGTCCATCCATTTAGGCTGTAGCTCCTTATATAGACAGACAGACAGAGAGACAGATGTACTTCCGGGAACCACTTTTTTTGCATTCCCTATCATCTTAATATTATGGAAAATTGTTATCTCAACTTTTTTTTGGACAAATGCATAACTTGTATCGCAAGTAAAAATATTTTTTAAGCCGTTATCGAAAAATTTTGTAAAAAAAAAACTTTTAATGTTTAGATAAATTTTCAAAAACATTGTTTATAGAATTTTTAAAAATTTTTCAATTTAAAAAAAAAATTAAATCAGTTTTTGAAAACGGGTTGATAATTTTTTTTTTTTGAAAATTTTATTTAAAAACTGTTTCTAGGTACAATTTTTAAGAAAAAAAAATCTAAAAATTTTTGTTATACAAGAAATTAAAGGCATTTTCAGTTTGAAAATTAGAACTATTCAAAAGGGTGTTTTTGTTATTTATAATCAATTTTTAATGTAGAATAATAAAATGAAATTATAATTTTTATTTTATTAATGCTATATAAAACTTTGGACATTCTAAGCAACTTTTACCATATAGAGCAAGTATAAAGATTTGAAAAATCGACATTGATATCGTGCCGGGGCGTTAAAAGTTATAGAGGTTAAAAGGTCACGAAAATCAGTTTTTCGCATATATCTCGCGACGTGTTGCTCGTAGGTCATTTTCGTGACCTTTTGACCTCTATAACTTCTAACGCCGGCACGATATAAATGTCGATTTTTCACATCTTCATTACAACGTCATAACGAAGGTGTATATCAAAATTCAGCCCAATAGGAATTTTTCCGCAGATAAAACCTAAAATTACTGGGCTATAATTCGATTTCAACGAAAAAAACTTTCGAAAACGGGACATTGATTTTTTTTAATTTTGGTTTAAGAAATTGATTAGTGATTTTCACAAAAAGGCATACCAATTTTATTTTAACAGTTTTTTTTTTCCAAAAAATTATTTATAAAAAATTATTTTTTTTTTTAAACGGCTCTAACGATTTTGAATATTTTTCTAAAAATGTATGTTAATTCAATTTGATTTCAGATGTTGTTTTATTCCTTTGAAAAACGATTTTATGTGTTTTTTTTTTTTATTTATTTATTTAATTTTTTTTTTTTTTTGTACACGTAGGTACCTACCTACAATAATTTTATTACATTTACTACATTTCTATATAAAAAGTCCTTAAAATTCTAGCAACTAGCAGTCGTGCATTTTATTTTCTTAATATGAGTTCTATTCTTTAAATATCTATTCAAGGTCGCTTTAGGATGGATAAATGATTCTGGAGAGTTAAAATTTAATGGAGGTGGTGTGGTGATAGGTGCGAAAATGATTCTAACGGCTGCTCATACTGTTTATATCAATGGGTAAATATTATTCTATGATAAATATGGTAAAAGTAAAGGTGCGGTATTTTTGTGTTAAAAAAAATATTTTTTAAACTGTTATGAAGATACCCGCCATAACACCGTTATTTCTGAATTTCTCGTTAAGAATAAAGCCGTGTTCAAAGTAATTTTAAATACGAAGCATTTTAGTAACTCAAATATTAAATTTTACAAAATTTTCAAAACACCAATTTTTCGATATTGCATAATTAATACATAGGTACTTTTTTTGTTGTTGAAAAATCTAAGAAATTTATTAGAGTCCGGTACATTTAAAATGCTGCGGATTTCATTAAAATTTAATTTCAGTAAGCTTCCTGACACAGTTTATATCGGAGGAAGTCCACTATCCGAAGTTAATGATCCATACATGAGTGTGTTCTCAACATATACGGTCCAGAATGCAACACTTTTCCCAAAATATAATCCAAATTATCCGGCATACTATGATATAGCGATACTTGAAGTAACAGAAACAATATGGTGTGTAATATTATTGAAGTATTTCCTATGTGTTGATGACCATGTATCTTTATAGGTTTCCATCAATCTGCTTATGGAAAAGTCCAAATCTGCCTACCGATATAGTCACAGCCATTGGATATGGTCTAACAGAATTCGGTAAATCGAAAACTCTTCATAATATTGACACAAAAAAAAAAAAAGTATCATTTAAAATGTATGTAGCTGGATCGGGATCTGAAAAACTGTTAAAAGTCGACTTGACCGTATTTCCAGCTGATTTCTGTGAGCCTTTTTTCAAGAGGCAAAGGAAATTCATATGGGGCATATCAGAAGCTCACATCTGTGCTGGTGATGAAACTGGAATAAAAGACACATGTCAAGTTAATTGCAATTGAATTTAATTAAAAAAAAAAAAAATGCTTGATTTTTCGTTATTCATTAAAGGGTGACTCTGGTGGACCAATTATGATTAACCATAAAAATCAAATGTTTGCTGTCGGTATAACATCTTTAGGACAAGCTTGCTATGGATTTCCACCAGCAATTTATACAAAAATTTATTCATATATTGGTTGGATAACTCAGGTATTGGAGAGTCGAGGAGAAGCTTTGGATCAATGCGTTACTTAAGTTTCGATTATGAAATAAGAATATCTAAAACCAATTTTAGCAGGGTTGTAAGAATCATTGTATTATCCATTACAAATTTCTAAACAAATATTTTTTGCAAAGAAAAAAACTTTCCATTGAAAAAAAAAATATTGTAGCTGAAAAATATTTGCATTAAAAAAAAAAATTTTTATTGCAACTGAAAAATATTTGTATCGAAAAAAAAATATTTATTGTAACTAAAAATATTTTGCATTAAAAAAAAGTAAAATTTTTATTGTAAATAAAAATATTTTGCAATGAAAAGAAAATTTTATTGCAAATAAAAAATGTTCTGCATTGAAAAAAATTCAATGCAAAGTGTGTGCATTAAATATTTTTTTTTTAATATTCGTCGAATTTCCCACAATTTTGAATATTTGACTATACATTAGGTTTAATGTTATAGTTGAAATAGCTAATATATGGTCAAATAGTCAAAATTGTAAGAAATTCAACGAATATTAAAAAAGAAATAACTAATGCACACATTTTGAATTTATTTTTTTTTTTTTATAATGCAGAAAATTTTTTATTTGCAATAAAATTTTCTTTTTTATGCAAAATACTTTTATTTCCAAAAAAAATTTTATTTTCAATGCAAGATATTTTTAGTTGCAATAAATATTTTTTTCAAGTGAAAACTTCTTTAGTATCGTAGTGATTTGAAACAAGATGAAACGAAAAAGCGACATGAAAAATCAATTGATCATAACTTTTTTGTTTTAATAGATAGCTAATTTATACAGTAGATAGGTAAATTAAATTATAATTGTGCAAAATTTCAATAAATTTCATACTAAAAATTCTGAGATAATGGTGAAAAGATGTTCTTTTTCTAAACACGTTATATCGTCGGCACAAAGCCAAAACCGCGAATCTGCATTTTTGGACATTTTCACTTTAATACGTCATTTAACTTGTTATCGGTCCCTCTATCCACTGCATCGACCCCAATCATCCATCTGTTGCCTAAAAGCCTAAAATATCAATTTCCGTAGCACGAGTTCCCATAAGATTGCATGCATTTCCAAAACTTTGAAGCCGTTTTTCTCAAAACTACAATTTTGCAGATTCGTGGTTTTGGCGTTGTGCCCACGATATCTTTTGATCTATAGCACATAACAAATTTATTTAACTTTAATACGCATGCTAATAATATTACCTTTCATTTGATATATCATAATGGTACGTGCTCTACAAGTAGTTATATAATCTTTAATTGCAAAACTTGAAAAATACCTACCTCAAAACACCTGTGAAGATCTAAGACCTAACCTAACCGTAATCTCAGTTTGAAAATTCGACGTGGTTGGCTTTAAAAAATTCTTACTTTTTTTTTGTAGGCATGGTAGAAATATGATTGAAGCGTCATATAAAAGGTGAAATAATAATGATATAAAATTTATTATAGTTTGTCATTTAAAAAATGGATTTAATGGCGTTAGAAGAGAAAAGAGATTGATTGTTTTGCTTTTTTTATGAAAACTAATTGAATTAAAGAAATTCTAGCTCTTTTTGTAGATGTTGTATAGACATGGTCGATATATGTAAATATTTTGAGCTGAAACAATAAGCTTTCAGATGGTTAAAGGTTTCACTTCAACCATGTTTGAATTGCACACATGATTTTTTTTTCAATGCAAATATTTTTCAGTTGCAATAAAAACATTTTTTCGTTGCAAATATTTTTTTTTATTTGCAATAATTTTTTTTTTTATTTCAAATGCATTTTTTTGTAATTGATATTTTTACAACCCTGAGTATTTATTAATATTTTTGAAAAGAAAAGTAAATAAATAAATTATTCAAAATTACAAAAATAAACTTCAAATGTATTTGACCCTGAGATGAAGTGTTATTTAATTTTTTTGTATAATTTCATTTAATTTTATTTTAAAATTTAATATTCTATTAATCCATGCAGTAGAGAAGTTTAACATTAAATTGATTTTTTGTTTGTTTTTGGAACAAGCTGAAAATAAATCATATCTAAATAAATTTCATGATATCAGTCTGGGGAAACATGAAAAATTTTGTTAAAATTTTTAATCGAATACTTTTTCTGTAAAAAAAGCTACATATGTTTTGTTTTTTAACAGTTGTGATAAAAGTAACATTTTTAATGATGTTTTCTATTTTAGATATTGTATTTGTTTCTTTTTTTGAACATAAATGATTTATAGATATTTTTAATGAAGTTTTTTTTTTTGTTTATAATTAAATTAAGTCCAGGTCTAGGATTCAAAATAATTTCGTGGATTTAACCTGTAATAGATTTGAAGCATTTAAAATGAAAAGGGATTAAGTGAGATTTAACATTTTCCGCATTTTTACTTTCTCTATAGGGCAAGTATTGGTTTCGTGTCTAAAAAAAACTCGAGGTTTGAATCAAAATTACGATAATGGAGATAGAAAAAAAAATAGTTTTCATCACGACTTCTCTCATGACAAAACTCAATGTTTAAATCAATTAGGATGAGAGTTGTACAGAAATAACTTTGTGTTTTTAAACTGCTTGAGTACATTGACAACTTTTTAAATGCATATTGATGAAGCATAGTCTTAATTATAAACTTGCTTCGGAATTTCAAATCAAAAGTTAAAAGTGTAAACAAACATATGGAATTCGTATTTAAAATTCCTAAAACAATTCCTCAAGTTGTTCCAAAAGATGCAGGTATCTTTGAAGTTTAAAAGTTCATACAGTGAATTTTCGCTGACAAAATACCGGTCCAGACTCCAGAGTCGAAATCTGAACAGGTTCATATTATTATGAATAGAATATTAAACAAAATCTTTGAGTCGAATTATTAAAAATAGTCATACAATTATTAAAAAACAGTCATCAAATTAGTATATCGTTGGATTTCACTAAAGTTTAAATACTCTTTTATCATGAGTTGCAAATCATTATTATTTGTTCTAATTCGATTTCAAGTTTTGTTGTTAACATTGTTTGGTAGTGATTGTCAAATATTAAACACAACTTCAGAAGTTAATAATACTTCACAAAGTTCATTTCCTAAATGTATCTGGATGCCAAACAATACAACACCTGGACTCGAAGGTAAGTTCAGGAGGATTCTTTGAATTTTATGAGGAAAAGTTTTAATTGAACTTATTTGGTTATTTTTTGTCTTAAGAAGACTATGAGGGTGATGATGATCAATATTATATCATTGGTGGAACAGAATCATATCTTGGAGAGTTTCCATTTATGGTAAAGTTATTTTGAAATAGAGAAAAAATGTTAAATTGGTTCTTTGTTTAAGGCTGCTCTAGGATGGATAAATGATACAGGAGGATTGAGTTTTCATGGAGGTGGAATGGTGATAAGTCCGAGAATGATCTTAACCGCTGCTCATTGTGTTTACAAAGATGGGTAAATATATGAAAATTTACTTTTATATAAAAAGTCTAGTTTTTTTGGACGAAACAGAAATTTGTAGGGTTTTTGAGCTATTAAATTTTCCGCTAAATTAAAGTAAGCAGACAAAATTACAAATTTGTAGCTTTTCAAATTCAGTCGAAAATAGTAAAATTATTATTTTTTATAGGTATGTCAAAAATTGAAGCAAACTAAATGCTAATTTGTTGCGCTCCTCCTGAAATTTATTATTTCAAGTCTAAAAAGCGGTTAACTCAGGCCAATGGAGACATTTTGAAAGAATAACTTATTTTTTCTTTTGCTAGTAATTGTAAGTTTTGAAAATAAAATTTTTAATGCAAACCCTAATTTTGTAGCTCAAAAATGTTTTAAAATATTAAAAAAAATTTTTTTGCAGTATGAGTACGGTGACCATCCGTCCCGGTTTACCCGGGACTGTCCCGTATTTCTATAGCTTGTCCCGGGTTTTTATTTAAGAAACCCGGGACGTATAAGTGTCCCGTATTTTGTAATTTGTACCGTGATTGTCCCGTATTTGCACATTCTCTGATTTTTGTATTCAATACTTTAAATACTTTGTACGGAAAACAAGAAAACAGTGGTTGGGAATTAAATTTTTTCTAATTTTTCGGATAAAGCAATAAACCTAGTACGCTGCTGAAGCAAAACGAACATTTTTCTAAGTGTAGTCAAAAAAACTGTTCCTGCAAGAAAAATTGCGTCGACAAATAAATGGGATCGGCAAACGATTGAAAACTCTCCATATTTTCTAGCACAGGTAAGAATCTCGTTACCTTGGCTGCGTATAGACCAGGGTCGATAATTTTTGAAACCAAAAAAAATCATAGTAGAATGAAACCCATTGGAAAAGGAGGTGAATATGATGAAAATTAAAGGAAAAATAAATTACGGGCGAGCCGAGTTCGGGAAGTGGGTGGGTTGAGTTTTTAATGGTAAAAAATGGTATATCTCGATTTCCGGCAAAACTACAAATCCTATAGAAAAAAGTTGTATGGCAAAGTTGTGGGTAATAAAAAGATCTACAACTTTTGTATCAACAATTTTTTCACATAACCTCAAAATTTATGTGAAAAATTCAAAAAACCGAGTTTTTGGTTTTTTATTTTTATCTTTTTCAAAAACAAAAATTTTTCTACGAAATTTGGTGAAAACTTACCTTATTATGTTCCAAGTACACTCTAATTTATTTGATTTAAAATATTAATTTGTTCACCTTATTTTGACTTTATACCAAAAAAACACCCTAATTTTCAATCGAAAATTCACGTGTCAAAATATCGTTCGTTAAAATGTTTTTTTTCTGATGGTGTAAAAAAAATTTTACATTAGTATACTATAGACCATGTTCTAGTAAAATTCAAAAAATGAAAAAAGCTTGAATTCGAAAAAAAATTTTTATCATTGTTTACAATTTTGGCCTATTTATTCAAATTTACACTTTAATTACTCAAAAAACGTAAGATTAATCAATGTTACATGAAATCTTACGTTTTTTGAGTAATTAAAGTGTAAATTTGAATAAATAGGCCAAAATTGTAAACAATGATAAAAAATTTTTTTCGAATTCAAGCTTTTTTCATTTTTTGAATTTTACTAGAACATGGTCTATAGTATACTAATGTAAATTTTTTTTTACACCATCAGAAAATAGACATTTTAACGAACGAAATGCCCACCGACTTTTTGAAAAAAGCTGATATTTTGACACGTGAATTTTCGATTGAAAATTAGGGTGCTTTTTTGGTATAAAGTCAAAATAAGGTGAACAAATTAATATTTTAAATCAAATAAATTACAGTGTACTTGGAACATAATAAGGTAAGTTTTCACCAAATTTCTTAGAAAAATTTTTGTTTTTGAAAAAGATAAAAATAAAAAACCAAAAACTCGGTTTTTTTAATTTTTCACATAAATTTTGAGGTTATGTGAAAAAATTGTTGATACAAAAGTTGTAGATCTTTTTATTACCTACAACTTTGCCATACAACTTTTTTCTATAGGATTTGTAGTTTTGCAGGAAATCGAGATATACCATTTTTTACCATTAAAAACTCAACCCACCCACTTCCCGAACTCGGCTCGCCCGTAATTTATTTTTCCTTTCATTCTTATCATATTCCCCTACTTTTCCAATGGGTTTCATCCTACTATGATTTTTTTGTACTTTTTAATGTTTTTGAAGGCATGGGCACTGGTCTATATTGTGCAACGAAAAGTAAAATTTTCGTTCACGATTTCATTGTGCTGGTTTTGTATGAAAATTTCGTTTCGCCTTTAGACTAGGCTTTAGTTTTTTTTTTTAATGTTCTTCAATTATTTAGTTCCAGCTGCTGTTTGTCAGGTTTCTACACCAGTTAAAATGTTTTCGAATAAAGAACAACATAGGGAAGAGTTAAGAACCCAGATAAGTTTAAAACTTTTAAGGACATGTTAAAAGTTTTGTTAAAGATCATACAATTTCAAAATCATTTGAAATAAAATTAAAATGTAAAAAAACAGCTCTCCCGATTTTGATTAAAAAAATATTTCTTAGAAGTTACCTATTAACAGACATTGTGATAAAACCATTTTCTTGATTTCTGATTTCATAAACTTCTTAAATAATTTCAACAAAAACGCTCCCATAAAAACGTTTAGGAAATCTTGATAGCAAAATAAGGAAAAATTATGAAAACTCACTTTAAAAAATTTAATTTTTTTTTTTTGAAAAATCAATATTTTCAAAACGATTCAATGAATTTTGTATCTGTCCCGGGTTTCGCTTCCAGAAATATGGTCCCCGTAAGTATGAGGTTTAGTCTTATTAATCTACTAAATCGAGGTTTTAAATTTCTGCAAACATTTTTTTTTTTTCTAATTTCGCATTTTCTTGAATTTTGAAAGCTGACTTTTGAGTGAATTACAAAATTTAGGGTTTGCATCAAAAATTTTGTTCTCAAAAGGTCCCATTACTGACAAAATAAAAAAAAAATATTCTAATGGGATGAAAACGTTCTGCTAGATGTGATGAAATTTTTTTACGGTTCCTTTATTATGTGATATTTATGATATATGTAATTTTTTTTTGCAATTTCAGAAAAGTTCCGGATATTATTTTTCTAGGAGGAAATCCTCTTTATGAAGCTTCATTTTCATTTTTGAATGTATTTTCTAATTACAAAGTAGTGAATGTGACGATTTTTCCGAAATACAGTTCGAAACTGGCATATGACGACATTGCAATATTCGAAATAAACGAACCTACATGGTGAATATTTTAACTGTAACTAACTGAATGGTTTTGTAAAAAGCTATTTTAGGTATCCACCTGTATGCTTATGGAGATGCAAACAATTTAAAGGCAAAGGTGCCACAGCCATTGGATATGGTCTAACAGAATTTGGTAATAGCAAAATCCAATTTATAAATTTAATTTTCTTTGGCCCAATTTATTTAACTCCATTTAAAAAAGGATATTTTGTAACTTGTATGGTTTTTGAAAGTTTCTTAATTTTTAAATGGAGCTTTAAATAAACCGGAGATATAAAAAATTAACGAACATTAAATTTTGTAGCTGGAGTTGGCTCCGAGCAGCTTTTAAAAGTCAACTTGACAATATTTTCATCTGAATACTGTGGCCCGTTTTTCAAGCGACAAAGAAAATTCAAGTTAGGACTTTCAGATGCTCATATTTGTGCTGGTGATAAAGATGGGAAAAAAGACACATGTCAGGTTGGTTCAAGTGCAATCTAATAATAAACTATGAATACTATTTTATTACTTCTAATTTAAATTCATATTTTAAGGGTGACTCTGGTGGTCCACTTCTTATTAAACAAAAGAATCAAATATTTGCAATCGGACTAACATCTTCCGGGCAAGCTTGTTCTGGACTCCCACCGGCGATTTATACAAAAATTCAACCGTACATAGAATGGATATCGAACGTGCTCGAGGAACGAGGAGAGTCCTTGCTAGACTGTGGGTGTGATACAAAGCATGAAGTCACAGAATGTTAAACATAAAATTAAAGATTAAATTGATTTTTTTATTAATTAGGAGCAACAAGCTGATGATAATTTCATTTCTTATTAATTCTCATGATATTTTTATATCTGTCTGGACAGACATGGAAACTTTTCTTACAATTTTTAATGTAATAATTTTTCTTCATAAAAAGCTGGTGTTGGTACTGATGCCGAAAATAATATTTTTTAATGGATAATTTCTGTTTTTAGATTCTTCACCAAAAATATATATATTTTTAATGATGTTTTTGTGTTTTTTATAATTATTTATTTATAGGGATTCCTAATAATTATGTAGATTAAGGCAATAATTAATTTAAAGTAGAAGGGATGAAACGACATTTGTCATTTCGTCGGCTTAGAGTGTAAACCTGCTGACTGCTAGCCCCACTGAAAAATTATTTAAAAAAATTATTAAAAATAAAAAAAGCTTTCAAATCATATCAAAATCTTTTTCATTTAGCAATGATTTTTCAATCGTCAACTATCAGAAGAATAAATGTCAATAAAAAAAAACTTTTCTTCCTAGGAATTAATTATCTGACTATTGAAAAATTGACCCTTAGTAGAATGGAATTTAAATTGCTTAAAAATAAAATTTAAAGTATGTTGGGATCGGGTCAAAATTCTGGCATCAAAATTCTGCTTTTTTAGCGAAAATTCTGTTTTTCGAAATTCTGTTTTTCAAAATTCTGCTTTTTAAAATTCTGCTTTTCAAAATTCTGCCAGAATTATATTTGAACAAACAAATTCTGACAATTCTGTTTTTTTTTTTTTTTTTATAGCATATGCACTGGCTAAAGAAAAATACACCTCATTAATGTAATTAAACATTGGTACTTTCCTAATTTTTTTTTTTTATTTAAGTGAAGCAAATAGTTTTTGAATTCCATACCTATACTGACTTTCTTTCAAATAAAATATGTAAACTAATTGGAACCGATGTTGTTTGATACAAAATATTCCTTTTCTTATTCAAATTTTTGAATATTCATCTTTATTTTTGATAAATTAATACATTTTTAATTATTTTCGGAAATGTTTTATATTAAAAACCTATTCTTAATATTTTGAAATTTATTCATTTATAAAACAAAAATTAATACGCATTTAAAAAAATGACAAATTTTCAAAGAGATGATTTTACAGAACTCTGCAATAAATTAAAAAAGGGTTTGGAAAATGTTAACAAGCGCGCGCTTTTAATTTATTGCAGAATTTTGAAAAGCAGAATTATGAAAAGCAGAATTTTGAAAAACAGAATTTTGAAAAAAGAATTTTGACCCCAACCCCACCCTAATGTATACAGAAAAAAAAAATAAAAAACTTTTTTGAGAGGCTTTTGGCTAATAAAAACTTAAATAATTTACGTTAAACAATCAACCTTTGTTTTTTATCTGTTGCATTCACCCTATCGAACCCGAGCTATGAAAATCAATATTAAAAAATGTTTTTTCTGTATTATCGTGTCAAAAACATCCCAACTAAGAAATATGAATAGCAAAAGGTTATGTTCCAAAATAATAAATAGCAAAACAAATGTGTTATTCTCATGTTACATGTAAGTAACATACACTGCCTACATATGACCCCCAAAAAAAGTCGGACAACTGAGAAAATAACTGTTTAAAAAACAATAATGTATGTTACTTCTTCTAAGCCAAAAAGCAAAACACTTTCTGGATTAACATTTTTTATATCTTTTTTTTTCAAAATTATGACCATATATAAAAAAAATATGGATTTCATTCCCTTTTTCGTTAAAAAACTAAATTAAAAGTATAATATTTGACTAACCTTTTGTACTAATCCAGTAACTAAGTATTATTATCTTTCAATTAAGCCATCGAAACCTAAAAAATTATTTGATGGAATATTTTTTACGAATTTTTAAAGATATGGTACACGAGAGTAAAGCTGGTACCGAAAGGGTTAAAGTTAATTTAGAACCCATTGCTCAGGTTTACTTTTAAAAAACGGCTCTTAGTTACTAAAACAACTTTTTTTAAATTGATTTGAGCTCCAAATGAAAAACGTTTGGAATTCAAACGTAACTTTCAAGTGATCTTCCTTTTCTTAGTTTAGATAAACTTTTGACAGCTTTGTTAACTCTGGAACCTACCATGTGTATCTTCAAAACCAAAGCGATCAATTTCTGACTATTTAAGTTGTCATTTAAATTACTCTTAAAAGTAACAGCTTAAAGCAAATTTTGAAAAGACTGTGCATATAGTTTCAGTATGAGATCATTACTGAAAAGATTCAGCTTCATACAGCGAATCTTCTCTGACAAAATACCGGTTCAAAGTTTAACTCTGAACAGGTTCTTATTATGAATAGAAGAATAAACAAAAATCTTTGAATCAAATTATTAAAAACAGTCATCAAATTGTTATCGTTGGATTCACTAAAGTTTAAGTACTCTTCTCTATCATGAGTTGCAAATCATTATTATTTGTGATAATTCGATTTCAAGTTTTGTTATTAACATTATTTTGTGGTGATTGTCAAACATTAAACACAACTTCAATATTTAATATTTCACATAGTTCATTGTACCCGATATCTTTGAACAATGATTATCAATCTCAAGGTAAGTACAGGAAGATTGTGTGAAATTAATGAGGAAAAGTTATAATTGAACTTATTTTATTTAAAAAAAAAAAAAAAGTATTTTATATCACCGGAGGAAAACCATCATACTATAGAGAGTTTCCATTTATGGTAAAATTGCTTTGAATTAAAGACAAATTTGTTTTCAAAACAAAGTGTTTTTTTTTTTTGTTTATTTAAAATTATAAGGCTGCTCTAGGATGGTTCAACGATACCGGAGGGTTAAATTATCATGGAGGTGGAATGGTGATAAGTCCGAGAATGATCTTAACCGCTGCGCATTGTGTTTACAAAAATGGGTAAATATAAAAATATCTACGTTATATTACAATGGATCAGATTTCAACACTGAAAGTGTTCTACAACTAGCTAGTTTGTAGATGAATTCAATTTCAATCATTAAAGTTTTACGCCAGGCAAGTTCTCAATCAGGGAAGCAGGGCCGGATTTAAGGGAGGGCAGCCGGAGCTACAGCTCAGGGCCCCCACAAAATAGGGGCCCCCACAATAGCAAACAAAAATCATATTCCAACTAGAAGATAAACACCGCGCATAAAAACCGCAAATAAAAAATAGTGCTTCACATTTTTGCTCAATGGGTGCAATTTTTGATTATTTTTTATTTGCGGATTGAGGATTTAATCCCCACTCTACAAATTTGACAGTTTTCATATTTTAGGCCAGTAGTAAGGTTATCTTAAACTGAGGTGAATTTGTGCCAGATTTTATTATATTTCGCAACACATTCTTTTCCCTTAAAGCCTGAACTACATCAAAACACAAATTGAAAAAAGTACAAAAAAGTTAACAAGATGCTGTTTCTTGTTCCCCCTAGTAACAAATTTGTATATCTCTTTCTCATTTTTTAAAAGTAGTCGAATCAAAAAGCTTGAACATAATCAAGCTTTCAATTTTCAAAAAGTTTTTAAAACTAATACATTCAAATAATATTTTATATCCTTTCCGTAAGGTAGCTCTTCGTTCACATAGTTCCTGTCATTTTGCGAAAAAAAAGATCTTTTGACAAACAATTTAAATTTCAAAAACAGTCGATTCCCTCTAAGTCGTACTTCCTTTAGGTCGAATTTTTCTCTAACTCGAACTTTTTCACCATTTTTTATGAAACTGCCTGCAGCAAAAAGATTAAATAGATTCCTTTTACTCGAAAATACGTCTATCTCGACAAAATTTTCGTGTCCTGTGAAAATTCGACTTAGAGAGTCGACTGTAATTTGTTCACTTTTACAGATTTGTTTTTTATTTGAAATTTCAAAACTTTAAAATTTCAAAGATCTTTTTTAGTTAATTTTTTGTCAGGTAAATATTTGTGATTTTTATATTATGAGCTTTGTTTACTTTTTGTACTTTTTTGACTTTGTGTTTTGATGTAGTTCAGGCTTAACATACCTACTTTAAGAAAACACTTAGTATTTTCAAAGAATTTGCAGTTAAAAAAATGATGCTACTATGTCAAAAATGCCCACTCTGATTAACCTGGAAACCTTAAAAGCAGAAACACAATAACGCTTTGCCAGACGCGTCATCGCGTTACGTTGAGAAATCCTCAAAGCGCGCTTCTGTCACTTTGACTTCGAACAGCTGATTGAAACATAAAATCTGCTGTCAAATAAAAAAAAAACACAGTCACTCACAAAATTATTGGGCCAAGTCTTTATCTTGATTTAATTGTGGAAATATGTAAAAGGATATTAATGTGTTTAAAAAATGCATAGAAATTTGTTTATTCTTTAATCCTACAGTTATAAAAACAAAAGCAATCAAAATAAATTGTTTTTTACCTGTAACCTGTAGCCTACAACATCATTAAATTATTTTTGTTTTTAATAAGTAAATTGTTTTGAGTTATAAAAACAAAAGCAATCAAAATAAATTGTTTTTTACCTGTAACCTGTAGCCTACAACATCATTAAATTATTTTTGTTTTTAATAAGTAAATTGTTTTGATTTAAAATATCTCGATGTCGTTTTTATGTGCAACATAAACATAAATTAAAAAACACACCTAGTTTTGCAATAATTTATTTTTTTTTATTCACATTCGGCGCAATAATTATGTGGGTGAGTGTAACTATGTCTGATAAATGTCAGAAAGCGAGGAAAAGTTCAGTCCGGTTGAACTTTTGTTAGCTTTCTTACGTTTCCTTACGTTTGTCAAAAAAAAGCGTACGTAGGAAAACCGTCATTGTGGGAGGTTACACAGATTTCGTATGGTTGAACTTTTGGCAGTTGTCAAAATCGACGGCAAAGCTTGATTGTGTTTCTGCTTTAAAACTGTGGAAAATACAACAGTATTCGTACTTGCACAAAGTAAACCCAAAAACTTACGGCTTTCTAAAAATAAGTTTATTTTAAGTAAAGAAAAAGGATTTACTTTATGGAAACTATAATATGGGTCTCTGATATAAAGGGTCTTACGCTATAAGGTAAGGAAAGTTTAAGGGTTGATTCTTGGGTTTCTTTGAAAAAAACTGTTCTACAGTATAACCCTCTATCTGCAAAGTTGATACCACTTAGCGATGATTTAATAAAACGGTTAATTTGGTATGCCTTAACTCATGCGTAAATTGAAATATTTTTGTTAATACTAATAGTAGAAACTTGGTAAAAATCTTTATTTATACACTAAGGGAAAAAACAACTTAAAATCAACGAAAACCACATAGATTCAACTATTTTTCGGAATGATTTGCGTTGAAGACGATAAAAATCAAAGTAGAACATCGTTAGTTTAAAGTGGTTTGCAATTATAAAATATCCTTAAATAAAAACTGTTTCAACTTTAAAATATTCATCAATTTAAATAAAAAAAAATCTAAAAATTCTCAGCCACAAGGTGAATGCTTTACCAACGTGCTATCTCACTATTGGAAATTAGGGTGATAAAATATAAGAAAAACTAAAGTCCGAAAAATTTAAAAATTTTCTTACGTTGTTTCAATTTTAATTTAAATATATATATTTTATGTAACTTGGAAAAACCTGCACTCGGTGCTATCTTAGAAAATAAGTTTTTTTTGCTTTTAAGCCTCATAAGGCTTATAGAAAAACATTGGTTTTTGTTGTTCAAGATAATTCTAATTTAACATGTAGTTACACGTTTTACAGTACCCCATTTTACAGTAGTTTTCTTCGATTCCATGTAAATTATTAAAAAAAAAAACGGGATTATTAAAAATATTTATTTTATCTGGTACCTACCTACATAAAACTAGTGGAGAGGGGCCCCACCTTTTGTTGCCCAGGGGCCCCCATACCTTAAAATCCGGCCCTGCAAGGAAGAGAAGGGAAGGCTAAAATTTACGCAAACTTAGTAGGTACCACAATTTTGTTGAGCAAATCGCTTTGTCAGTGTTGTAAATCTGTGATAAAAACATCTTTTTTCATGAAACCAATACTTAACCTTTAGAACAAGTAGGTACACAAACGTA
This sequence comes from Episyrphus balteatus, assembly GCF_945859705.1. Taxonomy (NCBI): domain Eukaryota; kingdom Metazoa; phylum Arthropoda; class Insecta; order Diptera; family Syrphidae; genus Episyrphus; species Episyrphus balteatus. The sequence continues at coordinate 44,358,370 of NC_079136.1, forward strand.
ATCTATAGTGCAACAGCAAGGTATTTTGTCTTGATTAAAATTATAGGCTCTGAATATGATTTTGAAATTCAAAAAGTGCAACTTTTGGGTATTGCGTTAGTACAATATTCCTAGGCCAATTTTACAACTCTTTTATCTTAAATTCCAAACTGAAGCTTAAACTATCTACTCTTGTGAATATTTAACTGTTTGTTATTTTTAAAGTAATTATTATAATGATGAAAAGAGAATCATGAAGAGAAGGTGGAATTTCTCTACCAAAATACCGGTTAAGAGTTCAAGTTCGATTAATGTTAACAAATTATATTGGATTTTTTACATTTTGTGCTTTATGGTTGTGTAGATACGAGTATAATCAAAAAGTTTGTATCGATTTTTTTAAGAACTTGGATATCAGTCTTCAGTCATTATATTGATATTGTTAGATCCACAAGGGTTTCTGTATTTCTATCATGATGTTTAAATCATTATTATCGATGTTGTTGATTGTATTTCAAGTTATTCTCTTAATATCGTTTGGAGTTGAATGTAATACGATTAATTCTAGTACAGCTTCAGGTACATATACATTTCACAGTTCAAAAAAAGCATCTTAGATGAAAATAATTTTAAAACTCAAACTTCAATGTATCATAACTTTATTTAGGGATGCTTTTTGAAAACACAGACCATGAAGGTGAGTCCTGGAAGATTGCGTGAAGATTTACTTTAATGACATTTTCAATTAATAGTCTTACCCGCTATCGCGGGAGGAACACAAACATTTATTGGGGAATTCCCATACATGGTAGGTTTAGAAATAAATCTGATTTTTTTTTTTTCTTAAGAAAATTAACCTTTTCTACTAATTTTAAATGCAAGGCTGCCTTAGGATGGTTAGACGATTCTAAAAAATTGACTTTTCATGGAGGTGGAATGGTGATAAGTCCGAAAATGATCTTAACAGCTGCTCATTGTGTTTTCAAAAATGGGTAATTATTCGAGCCTTTTAACAAATTTTATTTTTAGAAAGACGTAAGAATGTGAGTTTGTTTATCTGTTCCATCATAACGTCGGAAAAACTTATCATAATTTCGCAAATAAGTTATTGTTGGAAAGATTGGTTAGGTACTTGCAGAAAATATAAATGGGACAGACAAATATTGATTGTTAATTTAGATATTTTATTGTGATAGTCACACCTAACATCTTCATAGCTTTTAATAACAGTTTCTTATTTTAGCAAACTTCCCGACTCTGTTTTTATTGGAGGAGACCCACTTTCAAAAGTTACAGCAACCAATTTTTTTTCGATTTATGGAGTAGTAAATGTGACAGTTTTCCCAGAATACACTTCAAGTCTAGCATATGACGATATTGCAATATTGGAATTAAACGAACGCACATGGTAAATATTTCTACTTTCAACTGAAGCCTTAACTTCATATTATACCATATTTGATACAGGTATCCACCTGTTTGTTTATGGAACTGTGAAGATCTCAATACCGCCGATGCCACGGCTATTGGATATGGTCTAACAGAATTTGGTATACAAAAAATCCTTATCTAAATTTTTTTTTTCTTAAAATATTTCAATTTTGAAAATTTTTTTTAGCTGGAATGGGATCCGAAGAGTTATTAAAAGTTAATTTGACCATATTTTCGCCTGAATACTGTGAACCATTTTTTAAACGACAAAGAAAATTCAAATTAGGACTTTCAGATGCTCATATTTGTGCTGGTGATAAAGATGGAGTAAAAGACACGTGTCAGGTTGGTTAGGAGGCAATTTAATAGTAAACTGGAAATAACTTAATATTCTTTTTGTTTGGTATTCATTATTTTCAGGGTGACTCTGGTGGACCTCTTATTATTCAACAAAACGGTCAAAATTTTGCTATCGGAATAACATCTTCCGGACAAGCCTGTTCTGGATTTCCGCCAGCGATTTATACGAGAATCCAACCATACATAGAATGGATAACTAGTGTGCTTGAAGAACGAGGGGAGTCCTTAGTAGACTGTCCTTGTCCCATAAAGGATCAAAATATTAGGCATGACAGAAATAAAAATGATTAAATTTTTTAGTAGTTTGGATACAGTTTTTATACTATATTTATTAGGGTGGACCAAAAAAATCGAAATTCTTTTTTTTTTTTTATTTTGTTCTCCGAAAAATCGATTGCTAGACACCTCTAGAATATATACAACAAATTTGAGCTCTTTAAATTAATGGGAAGGTTCTCCGCTTCGCAATTTTCCAATTGTACATCAAGCTTCTACTGAAAAAAAAATCATTTATTTATAAATCGACTTTTTTGAAAATTTCTTTACATATTTGAGGTCAAAAAGTCGAGAAAATCTTTAAAAATTCGTTTTTTCTTCTTAATTTTGTAACACATTGAAAAATTATATTAGGTAATCAAACGCGCAAGACATATTCTTGCTCCACAAAAAAGGTCTTATTAATCTAACTATTCGAAAGATATTCGAGGTCGCAGTTAAAAAGAATTATAAAAACATTTTTTACTTTTCAAAATTTTCTAATTTACTGAAAATTCATTATTATCAAGTAGGTATCTACTTTAAAAATTTGTATGTCAAATGTCAGGAAGGTGTTTATTTTTACTTTTGATTTGATGCCAGCAAAATTCCTTATCTCAAACCAACACACCAAAATACAAGACTACAATTAAAAAGGGCTGCACCACATAGTGGTGCCTTTCATATTTTATGGTGTAAAAAATCATTTGAACAGTCTTAACGAAAATACGAGAAAGCTACCAAATTTTTTTTATTCAAAATGGCGCACAGTGTGTCGAGCCCATACAAAAGTTTATCATAAATACTTGCAGCTAAGTTTTTGGAGTTTTAATATCTTTTTTTGTGTTTTTATGGCAGGAATAGAAAAAAAAATTACAAATTAACAAATTAAACAACCTATTACTTTTTTTTTAGTATAATTTATGATATTAACATTATTGAAGAAGCCACTTGTGAGCAAAATTAATTTTTTTTTTTTATATATAAACAAAAATATACTTTTCGTAAGGTTTTTGGTATGCTGAACTCGAATCCTAACTCAGAAAAATTCTATCATATCACGTTTTTGAAATATTCCCGTTAGAAAATCTGAAATGTCGTTTTTTAACAGTTTTTGAGGTTATGTTCTTGAACGTGGTGATTTATTTTAAATAAATTTGTGACAGTTTCTAAAAGAACTAAATGTTTTCTTTTAAAGCCCGTTTAAATCTTTTCAATATCTTTTTTCTACCTTGAGAAATCTTAAGTTGAAGTCAACTTGTTTTGTTTATCTTCTCTATACAAAAAAATCGTATGTTTATTTGCGTTTCATAGCAAATCTCGAGTAGTTTTTTGTCAATCGCTTTCAAATTTTGAAATAACGTTTTATTTGCATTTTCGTAAATTCTTATATCGGCGAGGTTGGTAAATACGCTATAATACACAGTAGAGCGTGGCCGGGTCAAGTAATTATATTAAAAATCTAGTATGCAGAAAAATATAATTTTTTTCTTGTTGAAAACAATATTTAAAATATTTTTAATTACATAAACAGCTTTTTGTTACTTGTGTATGGCTAAAAATTATTAAAAACATCGATTTTTTCATTTTTGTGATCCCCTTGAAGATGTTTCTCAAAAAATGAATTATTTTGAGTACTTGACTCGTAGCACATAAATGTGAATATCTCTGGTAATCGCAAACAGAAGCAGACCAAACTTTGCCAATATTAAGTATAGGCCTATGGCAAAATAATATAAAAAAATTATCGATATGATTTAATAAGTATTTTTTTAAATTAAGTTTAAAAATTAATTTTTTTTTTTTTTGGCCATTTATCAAAGAAATTTTAATAACTCATATATAATTTTATAAATTTAATTTTTTTTTGTTATACGTTTTACAACAACACTCAAATAAACAAAATAACATTAACAAAATTTTTCAAACAATTACCAAACGTGAAATATATACTCTCAAAGATTCCCATAAATTCCTCAAAATATTTTCGATTTCCGAGGTACTCATGTTTCGGAGCTTATTTTGAATACATAACCTGGGTTATTTTGTAAGATAAATATGTTTTCATATGAGTTGACACTTCTAAATTATATTTTAATAGCAAAAATATTAATTTTTAACAAAAAAAAAAGTGATTTATCATAAGGGGACGACACACTGTGTGGCGGCTTTAAAATTAAGTCCTATGCGTTTAAGGTAGAAATTTAGCTTAATTAATCTAAAAAAAAAGCTGTTTTCTGATGAAAATTGATAGGGAAGTATAGTCAAAATTTCTGATAAAATTAAAAAATCCAATGAATAACTTAAAAACGGCTCTTGTTTTTAAATTGTTGAGACTCTGTTTTAAAATGTTGAGAGTTTTTTGAAGTGAAAACTTCTTTAGTATCGTAGTGATTTGAAACAAGATGAAACGAAAACGCGACACGACTTCAATTTGTTATAACTTTTTTGTTTTAATAGATAGATGAATGAAATTTGTACTGTAGATAGGTAATTAAATAAATTATAATTGTGCAAAATTTCAATTAATTTCATATTCAAAATTCGGAGATAATGGTAAAAAGATGTTCTTTTCCAACACACGTTATATCTTTTGATCTAGTGCACATACAAATTTGATTTAACTTTAATACGGATGCTAATAACATAACCTTTTATTTGATATATCACACATAACGATCCGTGCTCTACAAGTTACACAATCTTAAATTGAAAAAAATTTAAAAATACTTCAAAACACGTGTGGAGATCTGTTGGCGATGACCAGCTACCAGTGTCGGCAGTACCGTAATCTCAGTCTGGAAATTCGACATGGTTGACTTTAAAAAATTCTAACTTCTGTTGTAGACATCTTTGAAATAAGATTTATACATAATTATACAAGGTGAAACAATAAGCTTTCACATGGTATAAAATTTTTTATAGGTTTTCAAACAAAAAAATTGATTTAATAGCATGAGAACATAAAAATAAATGTTTTTTTTTGGTTTTTGGATGAAATTTCATCGAGTTTAAAAAATTCTAGCTCTTGTCTTTTTGTAGATGTCTCATATACCTGATCGAAATATATATTTTGAGCTAAGACAATAAGCTTTCAGATGGTGTAAAAATTTGTATAGGTTGTTAGGGAAAAAAAATGGATTTAATAGTGTGAGAAGATAAAAATACGTGTTTTTTCACTTTTTTTGATGGAAATTGATCGAGTTAAAAAAATTCTAGCTCTTTTTGTATATGTCTCATAGACCTGATTGATATATATATATTTTGAGCTCTTACAATAAGCTTTCAGATGGTATAACATTTTTTATAGGTTGTTGGGGAAAAAATGCATTTAATAGCGTGAGAAGATAAAATTACATGTTTTTTCGCTTTTTTTGATGAAAATGATTGTTTTCAATAAATTATTTATATACTTTTCATGCATTGTAAAAATTTAAGTATGGCTTAATTCTTTAGAAAACTTTGTAAGCTTTTTAATGGTCTATTTTTTTCAATAAAAATGATTTTTTAAGGTTTCACTTCTACCACGTGTGCATTGCACACATGATTTTTTTTTTTTTATTAAATACGAACAGTCATAAGGTCTATCTTTAAAAAATCGTTATTAACGGTACCTGCCATAAAACCACTTTTTCAAATCTGCCAAACCGCTTATTGTATTTCAACGAAATTTTTTATACAAAAGTACTTGAATATAATTTAGTCCAGTAATTTTAGGTTTTAACTTTCTTTCGTAACTTTGAACAAATTTATGTAGTTTGAATGACTACGTTATAATATAGTCCGAAAACGGTTGGATTTACAGAAAAATGCATAAGGCAATATTTGTAGATAATTTTATGACGAACAGATTTTTCATAGACCAGTATTGACATGAAATTTTTTGGAAATTTTGATTTTAGATGTTGATTAGTGATTTCTACAAAATGGCATACTAATTTTATTTTTCCAAAAAAATATTCATAAAAAATTACTTTTTAAAAAACCGCCCAACGATTTTGAAAATTTTTTCTAAAAATCCATCTCATATATCAAATAAAACTGCATACTTGTTTTGGAGGCCAATTTGATTTCAGATGTTGTTTTATTACCTTTAAAAACGAATTTTATGTTTAATTTTTTTTTTTTATATAATATACTACCTATCAACATTTCCCAAATTTGTATATAAAAAGTCTTAAACATTTAAGCAAGTTGAACTAATAATGCAAGTTCGTGCGACCCAGTCGTGCATTTTATTTTTAAAATGGTAGGTATACCTTTTATTTTTCTTTCTTTGAAAAATGTAAGAAATATTTTATGGGTAGGTGTATATTATTTTATTATATATTTGTTGTTTCTTATACCTAGTTCCTTTTTATACAAGAAATCAAATGCCGTAATTCGTTTTGTGGTCAAAATCATTTCGAACGATGTTAAACATTTCTTTTGAAATTATATTTCTCTGAAAAGCTTTAACATAAGAGCTATTTTTATCATAAGAGCAAGTACGTAAGACCTGAGTTGTGAGGTTTAATACTGAAACATAATATCTATAAACTTAAATTCGAAATTGAATCTTACTTGCTATGAATATTTAACTGCTCAGATATTAATACTAGTTAATTTGAAGTCATAAGTCTATGGTCACATTCAGCATGAGATCGTTAGAAAGAAAGATAGCTTCTTAAAAGGGGAACTCCTCTGCCAAAATACCGGTTAAAAGTTTAAATCTAAACAGGTTAAACAAATTATATTGGAATTATTTTCTAATTTTGTCTTTAAGTTAGTGTTTATCAACAAAACAAAATTAGCATTGAATTTATGTAGATATCACTGTTTAGTCATCCAATAGCTATTGTTCCATGCACTTCGACTTGATTGCTTCTATCATGAGTTACAAATCATTATTATCGCTGTTGATTAGATTTCAAATTCTTGCATTAATATTTTTTGATGTTGAATGCAACAATCTTTTTGATACAAATTCAAGTAGGTACTTAAAAATTACGAAGCATCTAAAAAGAAATTAATTCTTAGACCTTTTATGTTTCATAACTTTTTATAGAGAAAGGGGGACTTTTTGGAGATACAGACAATGATGGTAAGTCCAGGAATATTAATTTTTATTTTGATAAAACTTCTGTTGAATAACAGCAATACCCGGCGGTGGTATCGTGGGAGGGACGAGAACACGAATAGGAGAATTCACTTTTATGGTAGTTTATAGAATTTTTCCTACAAACTGTAATTATTTCTGCTAATTTACAATATCTACAAGGCTACTTTAGGATGGTTGGATGATTCTAAAAAATTGACCTTTCATGCAGGTGGAATGATAATAAGTCCGAAAATGATTCTAACCGCTGCCCATTGTGTATACAAAAATGGGTATGTGAATATCAAAAACTTTAATCAAAATACCGACTAACAAATGACTCAAAATACAATAGATACCGATAGGACGAGACCCATACAAATTTGTCCAATTTTGTTTAAGTTCCATTTTTGTTCCATTTTGATAGTCACAACTAATAATTTCTTTGATTTACAATTTTTAAGACGATTCCTCATTTCAGCAAACTACCAGACATTGTTTCTGTAGGAGGTACCTCTTTGTCAGGAATACTTCATATTCATGGGGTAGAGAATGTGACAATTTTCCCACAATACAATCCAAGGTTAGCATATGACGACATTGCAATATTGGAATTAGACCGAAATGTAAGGTAAATATTTCATATTTGAACTGAATTCTTGTGTTAAAAGATATGGTACCTACTTTATGTAAAACTTTGCAAAGTTATCCACCTGTTTGCCTATGGAACTGTAGCGAAGATCTTAATACCACCGATGCTACGGCAATTGGATATGGCCTAACAGAATTTGGTATAAACTAAATGAAATGATTTGAAATTTTACATTTGTGAAAATAAAAATCGTGTAGCTGGAATGGGATCGGAGCATCTGTTAAAAGTCAACTTGACCATATTTCCATCTGAATATTGTGCACCTTTTTTCAAACGACAAAGAAAATTCAAATCAGGACTTACAGATTCTCAAATCTGTGCTGGTGATAGAGATGGAAATAAAGACACATGTCAGGTTGGTATGAAGATGAAGACAATTCGATAGTTAACTGAGAATATGATTATAATTCTATTTGTTGTGTTTTCATTTTATTCAGGGTGACTCTGGTGGACCACTTCTTACTAAACATAACGGTCGAAATTTTGCTATCGGCGTAACATCTTCCGGGCAAGCCTGTTCCGGATTTCCACCAGCAATTTATACAAAAATTCAGCCATACTTAGGATGGATAAGAAAAGTGCTTGACGGACGAGGAGAGTCCTTACTAGAATGTGATTGCGACTTAAAGGATCAAAATTTTGCTGAGGGTGGACTTCTTGCAATGGCAATAGAAAAAATATTGGGATGGAAATGAAGAAATCAAATAAATTTCGATATCAGAATAAAACAAAAATATACTAAAAGGTACCTATACTCTTACAAGAAAAGTTTGTATAGAAATCAATTTTTTTTTTTTTTTTTTCGAAAAATTGAATTTTTTAACAATCATGTGGTTACATTTTTATAAGTAATAAATAACTTTCTTGAAGACTATATGAGTTCTTTAAATAAACGATATAGATTTTACTTGGTGCAGGTTTTCCCAAATATCATAATATCTAAAAGTTTTCTGGCAAACTTGTGAACTACATTTTTGTTCATAATTGTTTTCTTCATAAGAATAAATTTATAAAACACTATGTTTATAACACATTTATCGAAGAAAATCGGCCCCAAAGTCAAAAATTAGCATGGGTAAGAAAAATATAATTCCATTTAAAAATTAATATCTGAGCAATAAAAAAAGATAATAACATTTCTTAAAGAATAGCATTTCTCCTAAAAATCAAGGCATTAATGAAGTTTTTATCATAAGTATTAACGGAGTTATTAACATTCACATGAGTAAAGGCATTCCAAAGTAAGCGTTTTCTTAAATCATCGCTAAATGGTATCAACTTTGCAGATAGAGAGTTACTGTGGAACAATTTTTTTCTTAGAATATACCCAAGAATCATTCCTTAAAATCTTCTTATCTTCTTATCTCCCGGGACACCCTGTATAGAGAATATTTTCTTATACTCATATAATGTTGTTTTTTTTTATTAACAAACGTTTTCGAGAATTCTTCTCAGGTTTAAGCAAATTATAAATATTATTTTAAATTTACATAAAAATCAATTTATACAAATTTCTTAAATTTAAAAAAATTAAAGTAATTTTTTAAAAATATCAAATAAGAATGTATGAATTTTAATTTGGTTAATACAATTGTGCAAAATTTGTCTATTTGTAATTGTAGTATTAGAAAAATAAAATTTTGCAATGTGAATACCTACCCCTAATTTTTTCGACCTTCGTTCAGCAATTACAAAAATCCTAGCGTTGTCAATTTTAACTGAGAAAAAAAAATTTAAAAGATTACCAATGCCCTACCTGGTTATACCGTTGCCCTACCTTAAATTCAACTCTGGCTACGGGCCTGAACTAAACAAAAAGTCACAAAAATATGAATAAATTAATTTATTAGGTATATCAGACCTTAAAAAGCTTGTTACGCAAATTGTCTGAAAAAAGACCAAAGATTTAAATAAGTTGATTTATTGTCAACAGAAAACTTGTACCTTGGACTATAAATTAAAAAAAAAATACATAATTAAATGATATATAAAGAATATTTTCTTATACGCATATAATGTTGTTTATTTATTAACAAACGTTTTCGAGAATTCTACTCATCTTCAGTTTTAAGCAAATTATAAACATTATTTTAAATTTAAATTCATCTAAAAATCAATTTATTAAAATTTCTTAAAATTAAAAATTTAAAAAAAAAAAATATCAGAACATTATAAATCTATCCATTCTAAACAAATAAGCTAGCGCTAGCAGGTTTTCGGTTATTAAAACAAATAAATAACCCAAAATTCTTAAATGCATACAAAGAAATATAAAGATTTATCGTACAAATAATATAAATAAAAACAAATTATTTGCATTTTTGAAACCATTAACAACTAAAGACCTATTTGAGACAAAATTCTAAAACGCGCATCTATTCATTAATCTTATTTTGCAGGGGCGAACGCAGAAAAAAATTTCGGGGGGGTTTACAAAAATTAGTTTTCTATTTTTTGTATCAGACTAATGTCAGAAAAACTATTTGCGCATGTATTTTACTTTGAATTTATGAACACTTTTTCTGATTTGCGTCATTTGTGAAAATTTTTAAGTTGCAATTCAGCCTCTTCTCCAAAATTAACAATATTATTATCTTAATTCCATTCTTTAAGAAAAAAAAACTTTTTTTTAAACATTTCTGTCAATATTTACAAACTTATTATATTCAAGAAATTCACGGCTATTTTTGTTATTTTGACTTAAACTTTGAATTTCCAATTAATATTGTGACAGAATTGAGAAACAAAGAAAAGCTGTATCATCTTTTACGTCATGTTCCTTCTTTCATTAAGTTTAAATTCATTGCGCATGAGAATTTTTTCATTTGCACATTTGCGCTGCAAATATTTGCGTTTTACATTTATGAACACCTGACATTTGTCATTTGCATTAATGAAAGCTTTGCATTCGTCAGACTTGCGCAACCATGCATTTATGAAAGCGCCCTTAATCTTCATTATTTTTCAGCGTTATGGGTCGGAAATCCCTCGGGAACTTTTTGCACTTTTTGTTTAAAAAATTCTTTACCATCTAAAAAAATATTTTCAATGGTCTTAGCGTTTTATGAAGCATCAAAAGTTCCTAGATAGTCTTCAAATCCATGCTCTCCAAATCTAATGCAGTAGGTAATGAAAAATTCAAACGCATTTTTGTCGAAACGCATTTTTTCCGCGCCGTGCAACGTAACTCAAAAACTAATGAAACTATCGAAATTTAGTTCAAATTATTCGTTAATTCATTGCATTTATAAAATTAGATATTGGTATTTTTTGGAAAGATCTTTAAATTGTATGTGTCAGATGCCCAAAAGTCTTGTAGTCTCCATAGTTAGGTTACATGGAAATGTGCATTGTTCTTAAGTAATTTTGGCAAAAAACTAAAAATTAATGGCACCAAGATGAATCCTTCCTACCGATAATGCTTGATCATTTAACTTATATAACCTTATCTATAAAGCAAATTCAAAGAGCAAATGACCCAAAATTAGATTCCATATTTTTCTTTATTAGTCTTTCTTCTCTTATAAGAAATTGGCTTGTAGTTACAAGTCTACAATACTTGCAGTTATTAGCCTATTCGAATTCCTTATGAAACAGAAAGCTGATAATTTACAAGCTACAAGTAAATTCACAAATAATTATTAGTCTTGTACATAGTTTTATGAAATAGGGGCCTGATTTTTGGCTTACAGGTTTTTATTGGAGTGGTTCACAAATATGTTTTGTGAACCTTTTCCGTGCGTTTGGTTCGTTATAAGGGGTCAAAGGTAAAAAAAAGAGAAAAAAAGTGGATTCAAATTTTGAAAAATAATATATACATACAATCAACATTGTAACTTTCAATTAAATTATAATTACATTTATTTATAACACTAATTTATTACAAAGACTACTTATACATCAATTTAAAAAAAACTAATTACTTATAAATTATTATAATTAATTTAAAATCTATTAAAAAAAACTATGTTACCTAAAATTAAATGTTGCTATCGAAGTTTTTGAGCTTCTAAGCCAAATTAAGTTTATAAAATTACCGAGTTGTTAAGAGAAAGAAGAAACCTCAGCGAGGTTTCTTCTTCCTCTTAGCATATTTTTCATTTTCCAGCTAAATTATCAAGAATTCTAGAAAATCAGTCTTTAAAAAAAATTTAAATCTCTCCTTTTCTACATTTTATGTTTCCCTAGATTCATTTATTCTTAATATAACGTTTAATCAAATCTAATGGTCTCATAGACTTGCCACTGTGCGGTTCGACCACAAGAACTGGTTCGATTCTTTCACCGACGGCTTTTCTTTTGCCATTCAATAATTTTGAATTTGACTTAACGTCTGACAAACATCTAGAAATTCTAGATTTTTGAGGCATTACTGTTTTAATAACTGGCTTAGAATCTTGAGTCTTCCATGAATTCTTTATAACTTTCGATTCCAATACAAAAACTGGAGGCGGAACAATTTGTTCTTGTTTAACAACAATCAAAGGTTTCTCTTTGATTTCGGTTTTTATTGGATGATCCATGAATATGGCAGAGAAATCAAATGGATCTGTTGGATCTTTTTCAACTTTTGTGTGACATTTGAGTATTTCCGATTTGGCGGGTACTTCATTGATTTGTTGTAAGCTTTGCTCAAAGAATTCATCCAAAAAGACTGAGTTTTCTGATGGTTTGGAATTGGTTAAATCAGTTATTATAGATTTTCGTAGATAAGGAAACATACATTGGGAACTTTCACATTTGATAATTTGTTCATCTAAATTGATGTAGAAAGGTTTTAGATAGTTTGTTAAGCCAAATTGTAGGCAATCTTCGCACAAAGATCCAATTTGATGAACTGACGATGACATTTTTGGGAAATTTGCTGCGAAGGAAAGGGTTAATTGAATAGTTTTTTGTTTAAATATTTTATTTCTTACTTCATTTATAAATATAGACAATTTTTTCTAAGAATTTTAATTTATAAAGAGATTAAAAATAAATAATTGTTAAAATAAATAATATTTTTTTCTATTTATTTATGAAAAAAAAAATTGTGTTCTAAAAACACAAAATGTCAAGGACACGTCTAGTTGACAACTTGTACTAAATGGGCAGCATTCAGCAAATTTATTTGACGCAGCAGATTTTTAAGGCACTTAACACACTTAAAAATTTCTAATTGATTTTTTTTAAGGAACTACTTTCACTGAATAGCAAGAATTGTGCCATTTAATTTTTCGCCGTATAGGGTAGAGTTGCCTATTTTCGATCGTCTCCAGTTTCCGGTCACTTTTCGGAAAATCGTTATAACTAAGGATTTCGTAGGGTTTATTCCAAAATGGATAAACTACGCACACAATTAGGTTTTTTTAAACAATTTTTAACCATTTTCCGAAAATTTATTATTTTCAATAAATAATTTTTTCAAATGACATTTTATTAATTAAAACAAACTGCCGGTTTACTATGTTACAGAGATAGGTCTCCGTTTTTGACACAATGCAAATTTAAAATAATATTGAAACTCGGAAGGTTACCTTTATCCCAACTAAAGCCTTAACTACATTGGCTCAAAAAGTGAAAAAGTACAAAAGTGAAAATTTTCAAACGCATTTTTGTATGGCTTTTCGGGCTAGAAAATTAAGCGATGATGCATAAAGCTTATTTTTTAGTTAAAAAATCAATTTATAAACTCTTTCTTAACAAAAACTTGCGCTAGCGAGAAAAAAAATATTTTCACTTTTGTACTTTTTCAAAAATAGGTGAATGTAGTTAAGCCTTAACACAACAGCTTTTGTAAATTGAAGTTCTAACTTGTTTGCTTCTTCCTATACCTAATACATTGTAACGCCATATGTATGGATAGGGGTCGCTGCCTTCGTTTTTCAGTCTGAGTCCAGTTCCGAAGCTGTAAATACACACGCTTGTTGATGACAGGCATCAAATGAAAATAAAATGGAGGCATGCACTCATCGAAAAACTTAAAGAAACTAGAGCCCTCTATAAAAGCTTCACGGAACTAAGAGCACAAGCACTCTATTATATCCTCTAAGACAACATCTAATAAATAATGTTAAAAAAAAACTTCCGCAGAAAGCTTGTTTTTCGGATGAGCTTGGTTAATGAATTTATAGAAGCTTTACAGAAATTACCAAGTTTTGTATTTGATTTTTGGTTTTGATATTGAATAATCTAGCTCGGACACTTTTTGGTTTTGACATTGAATAATTTAGGTCGGACATTTTTTTGTTTTGACATTTCTGTTTTTTGAACTAATTAAGTTTTTGATTTCATTAGAATTAACTAGGATGGCCGAGTGGGTAGAGTCAGAGTGGTGGACTATCAACAAGCAGATACGAAGTTCGATTCCTGGGTGTGGTAAAAAAAAAATACTTTTGAAATTATTATTAATAGATATACCTACCAAAAACTAATGGAATGTTATATATAATTTCAGATTAGAAGATAAAATTTGTGATTTAAAACCAATGAAAAAAGAAAATTGTTTTTAGTTTTTGTAGTTGTTTTTTTTTTTTTTTTTAATTTCGATAAGACATGTATTAAAGAGCTATACAAGCCTTTCCGAAGCTAGGTGTGAAATTTAAAAGCTTTGGTAGAGCTTCGGTAAAGCTTCGTTTAAGTTTCTTATAGACCTTCTAAGAACATTCTTATAAAGGGTCAAACGCCTCGGGCTCAACCTGAAAACTTGGCAGCACTGTATATTGAATGTTCGGAAAACAGCCAGAAACAACAAAAATTTAGGGCCAGTTGTACATATATTATAATATAACATTTGTAAATTGCTCAGCCACGACTGCATTATTTGTTGTCCAGTTAAGACCGGTTGTAATAAAAAACAGACCTAATAGCCCTGTTTCATTGGAGGTGGTAGTTTACTCGTGAGTAGAAGTCTAGTACAACAACTACACATTCCTATCTCCTCAAGTAGAAGATAATGTGTTAATTCTAGTACTAGATCTACTCATGAGTAAACTACCACTACCACCTCCAATGGAACGGGACTAATGACTACATAAAATGAAAGGAATGTAAAATTTTCACTTTCAGATAGGTGTAATCTGTGCCTTAATCGAGATGGTAACAACATTCTTCCTGAACGGTGTCATTTATTTCAACTACAACCAACTTCATGTTAGTACTAAATCTTCTGTCATTCTATTTCCATTTCGTTTCTAGTATATCAACTGTCACTTTTATCAAAAATAATTTTTCAGACGTCAAATCACAACTCGTGTTTTGGAGTAGAAAATTTATATTTCGTTAATTTCTTGTATTTAAGAAGAAATAATTTGCATTTCTTGAATAATGGGTCTTTCGCCAGGAGCTAAGGAACGTTTAGAATCTGTTTTCGATGTCACCAAAACAGTATTCCATTGGGGATTCATTCCAATGGTTCTCTATTTAGGTAAGAATTTTGTGGAAGCAGTCATAGATAAGAAAACTTTACCTATTTTTTTCATTTAAGGTTTCCGAAAAGGAGCTGAACCTGGCATGCCCCCGCTTTCAATTTTAAGTCTTCTCTGGCAGTAAACTTAAAATTATCTTTAGTGTTAAACAAAAATAAATCCTACAAAAATGTTATGAGATTTTGTTTTTTTCTCTTTTTGTATTCTTCGCGGTCTTCTGTGTTGTGCTAACTTTGATTAGAATAATCAATATTTTGAAGGAAACTGAATGAATCAGTTTGAAGGATATTATTGAAAAGATTAAGAGTCTAATATTGAATAACTTTCTTAAGAAATTTTTAAAAATCCTTATATTGTGATGCAATATAAGTTTCCTGTTTGAAATTCTTATCCAGCTTTAAGATTTTGGAAAATTGTAGCAATCCATAAGTGGTATTTTAAAGATATGTTTACTTAATGTTAATTGGTTTTCTTGGCTTTTTACTGATTGATAATCAGGTTTCTATATAACATTTTTTATTGAAATTTTTCAAATTCATTAACCTTGTAAATGAATTCATAAAACCGAATAAAGTGAACAACTTCACTAATTTGCTCAGAACTTATTGTAGTTAAGACTCAATCCAATCAGCATAAATACACAAATCAGGTGTATACACAAAAGCTTTTTAAAATTAAATTGTTTAGAATTTGGCCTTCTGAAACCTAGTGTTACATTTGCTAGTTCGCATTCGGAACGGTTGCCTCTGTTTAGAAATTGTGTTTCCGGTGAAATTTTTAAAAAATTAACTTGTCCAATTATCGTAATATCACAATTCACAACTTATTAGTAAATAAACTAATTAGTACCTACATAAATACTAATTTTCTATAAGTGGGGCAGTCAATTTAATAGCCTGTTTAATGAGATAATTTCATAAATTAGGTCAGTTTAAATTTCAAATTAAATTTTTCTCTATACGATTTGACATTCGAAATGATATAATTTGCGAAACTAACTCATTTGGGCTCTAGTGAAAATAGGTGGTAATGCCTTTCTTTTGAATTTGAGAATACTTAATGTAGGTAGTAAAAAACTTACAAGTTAAGTTCAACAATGATCAAATTCATTAAAATAAGGGTAATTTCGTTACAAATCATAATTTCTGGATACACAAATTGTGAATTTAAACAAAATTCTGATTTCCTTATGGAGTGAAATGGATTTTGTAACTATTGACATTGCACAACCGAACTGGGGTACTATTAAGTTATTAAGGTTCTACAGGGTGGCTGATGAATATTGCTACATTAAGAAACTTAAACAGCATACCGGTCAAAATCATGAAGGTGGGAATTTCGAGGACAGAATTTTTAAAAAATCAACTTTGTTTTATGAGAAAAATTTCATGATCAAATGTTCGCTGTAGCCATAAGTTGTCGGCTCAAAAATGTTTATTTTTCAATTTACCGCAAATCACCAAAATTAGTACCTACTAGAAAACGCACATATAGGATATCCTATTAATTTTTATGAAAAGTCCTTTTACTTTATGTCACAGTATCATGATAAATTTCTCAAATGAGACAGGAGTGATCTTATTTTCAAGGTATGGAAAAAAATGTTTGTTGGAAGTTTTGGGGAGAGATTTGCTGAAGGCTGTCTGTCAACCCGCGAATCTTTTTGAGAAGAGTCATACATTTTTATTGAGTAAAATCAGCTTTACAACACGTACGGAGTTATTGAGCTCTCCTAGACATACGTTAAGTACCCAAAGATACTTGGCTGATATCCTCGAACAGCATGCGCTTCCAATTACCTCTAGATTTTGTCCACAGTTTAGTCTGATGCAAGATAATGCATGCTAGAGTGATTTGAGAATATCTTCAAAATCTAAATATGCCAACTTTGGATTTACCACACAGAAGTTTGGATTTAAATTCAATAGAAGACGTCTACGAAGTGTCGCAGAAATGCATTCGCGACCGAAGTCCACCTCCAAGCAATCTTGATCAACTGAAAACTGCAGTGAAAGAAGAGTTACAACAAAACCTTCAAAAGCTAATTCGTGGAATGAACAGAAGACTCCAAGTTATCATATGCGCACTAGAGAAGACAATACCAAGTATTGCATAAAATTATTGGAAAGAACTGTCACCTGCTTCCATTTAAAAAAAAAATTTTTCTTAAACAACAAAAATTATTTTAAAATCAGTTTTCAGACCTTGTATCCATAAAATTGGTTCATCTTTTTTTTGGTTGATAATACTTTTGCAGTTTAGCATTTTATCGACTTGCTAAACAATAAGTAAACACAAAAAAATACACCAAAGAATTTTAAAGCCATTTGAAATAAGATGATGGGCTATATCTAAAGAAGAAAAAAGTGTGCGTTAATTTTGAGCAGAAGTTTAGTATCAATGTGAATGATGTATCATTATATTAAGGCATTAGGTCTTTAATAAATCAAATATAACTTTATTTCTTGCTTCAGAAACCAATTTCTACAAAAAAATGCTTTTCATGCATGTCCGAAATACTTAATATTATTTATGTCACAAAGTAAAAAAGGATGTCACAAGATAAAATTTGAATCTAAAAATATACCCCAAAAACAAGCGATCCCGGAATGACGGTTAATTGATGTATGGCACTTATAAATGAAACTAAAATTAACTTTTGACATACATTTAATATATTTATCCATAAAAATAGGTGTGAATTGATAATAAAATGAAAACCATGGATTTCTGAGGTCATTTTAAGTCGAAAAACTTAAGAGGTAATTTTCTCGTTTTCGCCCCGTTTTGGAGTTACCACGGTTTTTATGATTTTTTCTCTTTTGTCCTTTAACTGGCCTTATCTTTACCAAACTACGTTTGATTTGAAAGATTTTTTTTGCAACCAATCTAGAATTTATTGCAATTTAAGTTTGTCTCAAAACTTTTTTTTCTGCGGACAACCATTTCTCCACAATTTTGCATCAAACACAACTTTCTTCGTTTTTTAAGTTGTTTTTTTACACTTTCATATCATTTAAGTCAAAAAAACACGTTAATGAGTATTAATTTTTTGTTCTTTTTATTAAACCCCAGTTTATTTTCATATGAACATGTACGGGAAGGCTTTTTTTTGGGTATAGATACTTGATGATGTAAAAAGAAATAAAAGCTTTTCTAACGGAAACGTATATGTTCATAGATGCATGGCTATATTATTTTAATTGGTGAATGCGAAAAAATCTTTAATTAAATGTTGTTTTGATTTAAAAAAAAATGCCTGGATATCAAATTTTCCATCTTCATGATTTTGACAAATACAGATCATACATATGCACTCTATGCAGTGGTGCATACGAAAATAGCAGTGATTACACAATTTATTTTAATTAAAAGGTAAATATTTTTAGGGTAGGTACCTATTGCTTTGCAAAAAAATTAATTTTTGGTTTTTGCTAGGTATAGGTGGTACTTCACTTATCACTGTCTTGCATAAGGCATTTACTGACGAAAAATCAAAAATGCTAAAGAAAAAAATCAAAAACTCTACTTATTTACAGCTTCGATTAAGTGGGCATAATCTAGCATAAAATATAATTGAGCACAGTTTTGACCTCGTGCACATTTTGAAGGATTTTCTGGCAACATTTGAGCTACTCGAAATGTTTATGGGGTTTATTCTGCTTTTATTATTGAGTGTTAAAAGGAAACAAATTCAAATTCTTGGGCAGATAATTTTGCTATCGACACAGTTGAAGTTTCCCCTGTGGCTGTGGGCCCTCGACTGGTAACTTTTTTCTTTGAAAACTTAGAAATTAAATTGATTATTTAAAACAATTATTATCAGACAAGTTCCAAGTAGTTTATATTGAAACTTATTCAGACTGAAATTTTAAAATTTTGTTTTCATTTTTCAACTAGAAAATTCTTGAAAATAACATACGAATTGCCATTAAAAAAAAAAAAACTAACATAATTTTTAACATAAATTTAACAGACTGCGGTTTTATGAATCTTTAATTCAGCACTATAGACCTTTTCCTGCACCATATACAGGCTTTATGGACACAAAAAAATATCTACAATCATCAAAACCTTTGCAGTGATATACACATCAGGCCACTATTTATGTTACACGGATATGGGACGAAACTCAACATTCTCCTTTGCATGTATTTCATTTCAAAAAAAATCGGAAAATTGAAAAATATTATTTTAGCCAATTGATTCACTGTGGCGTATGTGTAACATTTTTCACGCTTAGACATCTAAGATCTTTATGAGTATTTGATTTTGAAACTAGAACAATTATTGGTTTTGCCTTAGTAAGTTTTCCATTGAAAACTTATGGATAAGATTAAACAAAATACTGTCAGCCTAAATGTAATTTCAACTTAGCAATACATACAATACAAAAAAATTATATTCATTTATTATCGATCATCATGAAAAGTTGTAATCCTAAAGTTTTTTTTAAAGCCTTGAATATTTTTAACTACTATTTTCCTGTATTTTTATCTGCTAAAAACATTTCATTTTTATTATATAGATGTATAAAAAAACACACTTTTGTATTCAAACTTCTCTGACCAACAGAAAAAAACATCTTCAAGAAATGTAGTCACCTTCTTAAGAAAATCTTCACCCTCCAATAAAATATAACGACGCACTCTATCTATACCACGCTGTGATGTTGTGGTAATGTGTGCGGTCGTGAATTTATTAAAAGTTTTTGTTTCTCGATTTGATTTGTCGCATGACTTTTATTGCCATTGCATTTTGCTTTGCCAAAAATGTATTTTCTGCAATTTTTGTTTTTGCCCACTTATTTAACGATGGACGTTCCTAGACGTCTCTTGTTTTTTTGTTTTTATTTGAATTTCTAACCATTATAGTCTCCTTAACGATCGACAATTTGAATTTTTTTTCCATTTCATCGACTGTTGCGAACTAACTTCTATAGCTATCTATTATCCGACTGAGTTAAGTTTAAGTTTTTTCTGTTTTTGTTTTAAGGATATGAACCATGTCTTGACTTCTCCATAAGAGGGTGTAGACTTTAGTCGCCAAATCTTTTATCATTTTGTCTTTATTTTTTTCTTTATTTCTGGTGCTTGAAAAAGGAGTTTACTAAAGGAATTCATTTGTGAAATTTTAATGTGGTCAATGTGCTTATAGCATCAAGGACATTATTTTGAAAATCATGTGAAGAAGTAAGTTATGGAGTTCATGTTGTCTAAGTTCACGTGAATATAACAATAAAATTCTTTCGTATTATTTGGACCAAAACGCAAAACTCCAAATAACTTATCTTCAAAGGGATACATTTTCGAGCCCAAAATAAATTTCTATTTTTGTCAATCTTATAGTTAATCATTAAAGCTAACTTCGCACAAATTATTAAAGAAAAACACTAAGAAGCTTTGACACAAAATGCTTTTTGCACCTAATCTTACATGCCCCAGAAAGATACTCAAGAGATTTATGCCAAAACACCGACGACATTGACAAGAATTTTGCTTAGGTAAAATTAATATTTAATCAATAATTAAGAAAAGTGTCAACTTTTCTTAGAGATTGAGAACATCTAACTTCTTGAAACACATTTTATTAAGCCCTGATTTTTCAATCGTCAGTTAGACTATCAGAAGAACAAATGTCGATATAAAAAAAACTTTTATTCCTAGGAATAAGCTCTAACTGAGGTTTATCTGACTGTTGAAAAATTGGCACTAAAACAAACAAATAAATTAAGTAGCAAGGAACCCATACACACACACATTTTGGTCCTTAATTCTGTGAAGTTTCTATAGCATATAAAGTCAATTTATTCTTGTGTAGTAAGGGTCCATTGTCTCTGAATAGTAATTACTACTTGGTGAATTGGAACCGGAAGAGAACGAAGATTGTGATGATGAGGATGATGGTGATGATGGAGAGGGTAAGGGTAGACGTTGATAATGACGGTATGGGTAATGGTATCGGTCCTGATAATTATTAGCAGCCAGTGTCAATGTTCGATTTACATAAGCTGGATAGTATTCTGGTTCGGGGTCAGGTCTGTTGCTATATTCAATTTTCGTATTGCTGCCACTGCCGCCGCCTCCATTAAATGGTGTTTGGTTGTCTACATTGGTCGAGGCATCAGGATAGGGTTCACCTCGATTCAAATTTTGCTGCACAGGCTGAGGCAAAACATGTGAAATGGAATTTTGTTGCTCTCTGGAATTCATTTCCGCTAATTTACTGTTCCTGGTTCGGGCGACTCCGGCTGTCATTACCATGACTGTTGGATTCATCGTGTCCATGTGTTCTTTCAGACATCCTTGGAGAATGTTAAGGAAAAATAGAAATGAGAGTAGGGTTAGGGCTGTAATGGTCGATGATCCACCGGTTTTTCCAGATTTTCCTGTTGTATAAACTGGTTCAATGGTTTCGGCTACTGGTACATGATGTCCCGTTGGGGGATGGTAGTCATAACCTGCTGGTGCGCCGCCCCCATGACCACCACTAGAAACACCCACATGACCACTTTAGAAGAAGGTTATGAAATAAAAATTAAATAAAAAAAAAAAAAACAATTTATTATTGAGTATTAAATGATTTTGTAACATACCCATAACCGGATGTATGATGGTAGCCATGTTGGCCTCCTCCATAAGCTCCACTTGCACTTGTGCCAGTACCAACGTGTTTTATAATATGAGTGACAGATGGAACAGCGTGAATTGATCCTCGATTACCATAGCTGAAATAGAGAGTTAATAATTTTAAATAAATGGTAGCATTTGATAAAAATCACTCATTGAGATTTATTTGACTATGGAAGGTTATTATTATAAAAGTATAAAATTTTGTAACAAATAAGAAAATTCTTAATTCAATGAATTTTGGGACATGCAAGTTGTTATAGAGTGGATTTAAGGTAGAAGTAAATACGCATACTAAAACTCAAGTTCGTGCCTCAACTCTTTCGTTTCATAAGCAAATCACTAAAATTGAATTAATTGCAGTTTAAAATATCTTATTTTAATGTGCAGAACTAAATAAAAAAAGCTATTTACAAGAAAAAGATAGACTAAAATGGTTCCTTAAGGTAAGTAGGAAGTACATATACTACGAAATGTACTAAAAAACAATATTTTTTTTAGAGATCAATAGAATACGTTGATTTGATTCAAAATTAGTTGTGGTTCAAATATTGAAAGATCATATAAAAAACCTGTAGTCTGATAAGAGATACTAATGTTAGGAATAATTGATCTGACCAAAGCTTAAATAATGTGAGTTAAATTTCCGAAAAAAAAAAAAAAAAAAAAAAAAAAAAAAATCGGAAGACGGCAGAATGTTGTGAGCAGTTTTGTGTTTTTGAAAAATAGATAGAATATGTCTGCATACTTAAAAGTTTGATTATTTGGCTCAGCTTTTTTGCAAAATTACGTCAACACATTTATATGCAATTTTTAAATAATGTTGCGTACTAAAAATTTTCATAAGTGTTTTAATTTCCTTGTAAAAATAAATAGTAATCTGATTTTTTGCACAAGAAAATTTAACACTAATTTATGAAAATTTTTTGTTGCAACATTATTTAAACATTGCATTTAAAGGCGTTAACGAAATTTGCAAAAAATTGGTTGAGCCGTTTTTGAGAAATCTAGAAAAAAGTGTAATAAACGTAAATGGTACTAAAAAAATGAATTTTCTTTTCTACTTTTTTTTTGTGATTCAAGAATATAACAGTTTTTAATAATATCTTGCAACGAAATATTACTAAGAATAAGTTTTAGTATAATTGTGCAAAATTAGAACAATAAAGGAGATACATATATTGGAATAATCCAAATATCAGACGCAAAGTACAAGAATTTCACTTTGATACAGGATGAGTAAGGGATATACCTACATAGATAAAAATCTGTAAGAAATAAAAGAATTTTTTTTTTTTTTGTGACGATTGAGCGGATATCTTCATTAATTTTATGTTGAGGACCACTCTAGTGTTTTATGCTAAAAAAAGGTACACAACTTTGGAATTAATTTATTTGGACCAAAAAAACTGTACCTGTGATGTACTTATTTCGGAAAAGTTCAATTTTCTCAAAAACGGCTATAAAGATTTTGTTAAAAAATTTAAATGTTAGTTTTTAGACAAGATTTATCTTCTGATGAAAAAATTTTTTTTCGAAAATAATTATTTACGGTGTCTGCTATATAACCGTTTTTGTTTTTTTCTAATCTGATTTTCTGCCAAACAAGTAATTTTAATTCAACGAAATTATTTATACAAAAGCATTTGTATAATTTTATTATAAAACAGAAATAAAATTTTGAAAAAGTTATTTTGGAATAAACAAGTTTTCAAATCTTCGAAAACGGGACATTGTTTTTTTTTTTTTATTTTGGTTTTAGATGTTGATTTGTGGTTTCTACAAAATGGCATACCAATTTTGTTTTAAAACTTTTTTTTCAAAAAATTGTCTATAACGATTTTGAATTTTTTTTTCTAAAAATGCATCTTGATAAAACAAATCATGTAGTTTGATTTGTTTTATTAAGATGCGGATGCGGGATGTTGCGGATGTGGATTTTTGAAAGTTAACATCTGCAGATGCGGATGCAGATATTTATGATCTTATATAAAAATGTATATAAATGAATTAAAATAATGATACAGTTATAAATAACATTTTTATTATTTGTGTTTAGTGAGAGAAATTAAAAAGAGGTGCATTGGACTTAGTAAAAAGTAATACTGCCACCTTCTCTGCATCAAGTCGTTTACACAGAAGTTGGTTAATTAAGGCCGCGATACTAAATAACTGTTCCCTAGGAAAACTGCTTTTTGGAGTGGGTAGAAATTAAAGACTTCACTAGCACTGGCCCTTTTTTTCGGAAAGAAAAATCTCTATTAATAGCCCGTTTTCACAACAAATTTGATAATTTCGCAAATTAGGTCAGTTCGAATTCCAAATGCTAAAATTTGAAATTCGAAATGAGATAATTTGCGAAATTATCTAATTTGGGTTTTAGTGAAAACGGGCTATCAAATTAAGACTTTTGCATTTTTTCTGTGTTTTGCCTAAAAAAATCAGTCACCCAACTTCTTTCTTGTCGCATCCGCATCCGCGCGAAAATCCGCATTGATTATTATGGATGCGGAGACGGATGTCCCAATTCATGTGGATGTTCCGCATTTGCGGGTGCGGATGCGAATATTCGCAACATCTCTACTACATACTTGTTTTGGAGCTCAATTGACGATTTTTTTGTTTTTTTTTTGTTTTCATATAAATTTTTTAAATTTCTAATTCTCTAACATTTTAACAACTTTAACCCTAAGAGCAAGTTTGTGCGACTATTTTGTTGCACGGATAAGTATTTGATGAAAATTAAAAAAAAATATTAGTTTTAGAGCTTTGAATGTTCAAAATTGTTGTATGTCGTATTTCTATCGAAACAAACACACTAAACAATAAAATACCCTATACGTTCAATTAATTCATCATTTCCTTATCATAGTTAAAAAAATCATAGGAACAATCTTTACCTTTAATCGAATTTAGGTATGTAGCTATATTGTATAATCCCACGCTTATAATACAAAAATCAAGACTGAAAACAAAACAATTGCACTTACTGCGGACTCAAATAGAGATGATGTCCATACGGTGACTGATGATGACTTATTCCACCCGAAATCATTTCCGTCACAGATGGTTGATACTTTTGAAAGCTTGTTCCGTGATTGCCTGTTTTTATCTAATTTACAATGAAATTCTTTAGATTATACACAAAATTCCATCCGTCAAAACTATAGTCACAATATATAGCTCTTATAATATCCTGCTCACCAATCGAATAGCCTGAAGGACTTCAGAAAGTTTCATTATACGTTAACCCTATATATTCACACTACTAAAACACCATCCAGTTATACTCCTTCTCACTTTTCACACTAATAAATGCACCACATTTAAACCGCTAATTGCTCTATGTCCCGAAAATATACGTAGTACAATGTTAAGCGTTGCAGCTGAAACCAAGCAAATTTGACATAACGCTAGCTGACACTAACTGAGACTGACTGCCTAATGCATTTTCATGTTAACAGCGAGATGACAACTTGTGGTTGTGAATTTTGTGATGCGATGCACGGCGCGTATCTGTTTTTGCCGGTTAACACAAAATTGGGAACAAACTTTTGCACACCTGGATGGGCAAAAGAGTCACTAGCGTATACTCTGTGACGATGCATGGCATTGGCGCATCAAGCGCCCGCTGCCACACATTCTAGGAATTCATCAAACAACAATGACTTTGGATTATTGCGTCACCAGAGCGAGTAATTGTATGAATTAACACACATGTCAGTGTGAACAGATGAATATCAAAAATTTTGTTAAGGGAGTTTAGATGATGTTCAGTTAGATTTAGATTCCCATCGACACTTGACACTGCTGATAACATTCAGGTAATTTATCTTTTAAAGAGAAATTGGGTTTGTATACTTTGAGTCCTCTGACAAATGGATTGTCATGTTATCTGTCATCAAACTTTAAGCTTTCAAATAGTGTATTCATCAAGAACAAAGTTTAAGAAGAGTGAAAATCTGACAGAATAGCCAAAACTGTGATGTAATCAAAGAAACAAAAACTCACTTATTCGTCTGTTTAAATTTTTTAAATTAATATGTTATTGGTGGCTTAGTTTTGAGGTAGCGGGATTTTTCATCCTACATAGTATATCAAGATGTTTCTTTGTGTAGATAGTCCATATTATTTATTTAATTGATTATGTACTTGTATAATAAATTTCAAAACAGTTTTGGATTTAATTTATTGTCGTCTTTAAATTGCTTTGTCTAAGTTTTGTTTTCGTAGATTCGGGAAAATCTAGAAAACAGAAAACCCAAAATCCAGAAACTGAAAATTTAAAACTTCGAAACCCAATATAAAAAAATTAAAAATTCGCAAAATCATGGAAAACCTAAATCTCAAAAACCACAGATTCCGACGAATAAAATAGACTTTATCATTTTTTCTGTTTCAATTTTATTAACACGATTTATTGGGTATTCGTAATCTTGGTTTTCCAAATTGCTAGTTTTTCAGATTTTGGGTAATCGTAAATTCAGATTTTTGTGTCTTGTGTTTTCAAGCTTGTGAATTTTCAGGATTATGGGTTTTCTAGTTTCCGCGTTTCCAGAATTTTGGTTTAAAAGTAATATGTAAGTGGATGTTGGAATCTTAAAATTCCAGGATGCAGGATTTGAGAATTTTAGGTTTTCTGAAATCAGGGTTTTGTATCATTGGTTTCAGAGCTATGGTTTTCTAGAATAGAGGATTTTCTTGATTTTAACTTCTTTTTATACTCTCTTTAGATACTTACTTTTGGTTTAACGTGATTTTAAGTTTTCTGGACTTTGGGATTTATGGATTTAAGATTTGGGTTTTTCGATTTCGGGCTTAGTTTCATTTCACATTATTTAAATGCACTGAAAAATATCAGTTAAATCATTCAGCTTTTGGTGGGAGTTGTTTAAATAATTGATACAAATTAAGCTTTCTCATGATGATTATATGTATTTCGGAGCTTAAATCATCATATTGAAAAAGTTTAGAATTTTTCGTTTGACTTTCAGTTAAATGGTGTTAACGTGTCATGTGTCGACAAAATTGCTGCGTAAAATGGGTTACGTTGTCATAGATAGATTTCAGTTGATTTTATAAAGCAAATTAATATTGCACGAAACACCTTAAAATCGGTTAAATATTGACATTCTTACAGAGAGTGTGAATCTTGGACATCGAATTAACAATGTTCGATCATTGCAACGGTAGGGTATTTTTTATAAAAATTCGTTTAAACAAAAGTAGTTATACTGGTGAAATGTAAATACAAAAATTCAACACATCAATATTTTAATACATTGATTTTTTTTGAAAATCAATTTTTGAAAAACTGGACATTGATTATTTGTGCAAACTTAAGTTGTTGCTGCTGATTATTGCCAATACTATTTTCATTTTAATTTTTGTATTAAAAAAGTAATTTAAGAAAATATTTTTTAAACTCCAACGAACAAGATTTTGATTTTTGTTTCCTTAAATACATCTTAATAATAAAAGTCAAGTTCTTAATTTTTTTAAATTTTAAGTTAAAACTTATTTTTAAAGTTGATATTGTTTTTTTTTTTTTTTAAATGATTTTTTTTGTACATTAACGTTTAGGTACCAAATTTTAATTAAAAAAGTTTTAAGAATGTAAGCAACTTCAGCCATGATTGGTTTATAGCTTTTTAAAAATGGAAGGTCCAGAATACATCGGTTTCTTTTAAAACTGTGCAAGATTACAGACACAGAAGTGTAAAAGTGATGAATTTTACGGATCTTACTTGGGATTATTATTTTAGAAATTAAGGCTTTTCTTGATTTCTAATTTTCTGGAGTTGGTTCAAATTTTTCCAGATTTTTTGAAAGCACAGATATAGTCCTGTCTATTACCTATCTACAATATAAATTTCATTTATTTATCTGTTGAAGAAAAAAAGATAAAAATAAAAAACGGTTAAAAAAAATAAAAAAAGCTTGGGACAAAAAAACTAGTTTTTCCCGTTTTTCGGTCAAAAACCATTTTGAAATACCAATTTTTTGCTACAAAAAATCAAAAAAAAAAAAAATAAAAACTCACCCAAAAATACCCCAAAATAAGTAGGTGTTTTTCGAAAATTCATATTTCGAAACGAAGTGACTTAAAAAAAATCCGTATCAGACCCTTAACTTTTTTTTTATTATCTTTCGATTGATGTTTTTCAAATTGTCAAAAAAAATTCCTCTACCTATAATCACTACTTTGTCAAAGGTCTACCTCATGTTTTAGTTTAAAAAAACCATTTATAGCTTGGTTTTGAAATTTTTTAGAATTTTTTCAATACCATTGTCAGTCTTGCCATAAATTTATCTATTGCTTTAAAAAAAAATTCAACTCTTTACATTGTCGCGTTTAAAAAATAGCCAATTTTTTGAAATTTTGTTTTAATCTATTAAAATATGGAATTTTTTAAAATCCTTCAAATGTATTTAACTTTGGGTTATTACCTTTCAAATAAGCTATAAGATGTTTGTATCTCTAATAGTTTATTTTTATTTTTTGAATTGAAATTTTTGCCGCACTGATAAAAATTTCAAGTGGAACGTTAGAAAATGGGGTCACTTTTTCGTGGTGGCTGCCATGGTCCATCGATTTATAAGACGTTATCACGTCAAAAACTGCTTGACAAAAATGGTTGGGTAATCCAAATCAACCAAAAAGAGCATGTACTTTATCAAAGAATCATACCCAATCAATCAGATTTGCATTTGATATGACTTACCAGACCAAAACCATCCACCTACATTTCTGAATTTGGATATAGCGAATAGAGTAAAGGTAAACAAAAGTCCCCCGAAAGCCCTAAAAGAACCTCAGCATTTGTTCTCTTGTAACCGCAAACATTTACGCAAATTCACTCCCTAAGCTCGCAATACCTTTTAACCCACCATTAACTTAGAAGCGAACCTCTTTTGAAAAGACTTTTCGACATCATGCAAGAACTAATTTAAAATTTCCAAAAGGACATCAAACTGTTTCGTATCATTCTTTATAACTGCCCTTCCTTTTGCTGTCTGGTCACTTGAATAGTCTAGAAAGGAGGATACAAAATGCGTATTTGGACGCACCAAATACACTCCGCTTCAACTGAATAAGCACACAAATTTTCAAAGGTATTTTTTCCATTTTTTCCTAAGATTAAGCTTTCATGTATTATTTGATGATGTTTACAGTTAGTCTGCGATGTTGAGAAACCAAATCAGAAAGAATAATTCTCAAAGTACCGCTATTTTTTTTCGTGTTCTCTTACAAAGCGTCCCATATGGAAAAATGCAGTTTTTTTTTGCGTCAACTGAATAGACACACGGTCTTTCAAGGTCAATATCTTCGTTGTTTATGAGAGTTTTGAGGTGTTTGGCATACCAAATCAAAGGTTGAAATGTTCTCAGTGAGATTTTGTCATTTAATTCAAATTAAAAAAAAAGTAGTAGATTAAAAGCTTTGAATACTGTCGACAGAGCTAAAATTAATTTGTTAACGGAACAAGTACTGACCGGGTCTGCTATAGCTACCAAAATTGATCGGAGTTTTAGTGTGTTGCCTATTCGTACCTCAAAAATGAAAGTTCGTACAGCAAAAATATGAATTAAGGTAAAAAACGGCAAAAATAGCAGTTAATCGACGAGAAATTTTGAGATCTGCCTCCAATTCATTTGACTCTGGGGCAAAAATCAAACAAAAAGCTGGTGTTTCTGCAAGTGTTTCAACACTCCGCAGAGTAATTAACAGCACGGATCATTTTAACCCATTAAAAGTCCAAAAGAAACCAACTTTAAACAAGCAACAAAAAGGTATTCGTTTAAAATTTTCTAGACTCCATATGAGCTGGAAAAATGAGTGACTCAAAGTGGTTTTTTTCGTTTGAAAAAGGTCAATTTTGATGGATTCATAATTGAAGTCATCGGGGCCATCAAAATTGACCTTTTTCAAACGAAAAAAAACACTTTGAGTCACTCATTTTTCCAGCTCATATGGAGTCTAGAAAATTCTAAACGAATACCTTTTTGTTGCTTGTTTAAAGTTGGTTTTTTTCGGACTTTTAATGGGTTAAAATGATCCGTGCTGTTAATTACTCTGCGGAGTGTTGAAACACTTGCAGAAACACCAGCTTTTTTTTTATTTTTGCCCCAGAGTCAAATGAATTGGAGGCAGATCTCAAAATTTCTCGTCGATTAACTGCTATTTTTGCCGTTTTTTACCTTAATTCATATTTTTGCTGTACGAACTTTTATTTTTGAGGTACGAATAGGCAACACACTAAAACTCCGATCAATTTTGGTAGCTATAGCAGACCCGGTCAGTACTTGTTCCGTTAACAAATTAATTTTAGCTCTGTCGACAGTATTCAAAGCTTTTAATCTACTACTTTTTTTTTAATTTGAATTAAATGACAAAATCTCACTGAGAACATTTCAACCTTTGATTTGGTATGCCAAACACCTCAAAACTCTCATAAACAACGAAGATATTGACCTTGAAAGACCGTGTGTCTATTCAGTTGACGCAAAAAAAAACTGCATTTTTCCATATGGGACGCTTTGTAAGAGAACACGAAAAAAAATAGCGGTACTTTGAGAATTATTCTTTCTGATTTGGTTTCTCAACATCGCAGGCTAACTGTAAACATCATCAAAAAATACATGAAAGCTCAATCTTAGGAAAAAATGGACAAAATACCTTTGAAAATTTGTGTGCTTATTCAGTTGAAGCGGAGTGTAGAAATCCTTTTTTGTAACCTATTTGACTAGGTATTCCAAATGTGCGGTTGTCCTCAAGCTAGCACTTGAATTCATTTCCTGTCCCAATTTTAAATGCTAAAAGTCCCCATCCTTACCTTAGAATGTACAGAAAAGGCAGAGAATTGATTCAATGTGTCCTCACTCTTATCCTTTGCATGCGCTTTTAGCACCCCATTCCAAGTTCATTCGAAACACTAAACAAACAATACACCTGGTATATGAAACACATCCTGAACTATTCTATCTTGTTCAACGTTCAAACTGGCCAAGAGTCAAACAACATTAACTTAACGTCCATCCTGAAGAACACTCTTTTTGGTAATCTACACCACTTCCAAA
Organism: Episyrphus balteatus; assembly: GCF_945859705.1. Taxonomy (NCBI): domain Eukaryota; kingdom Metazoa; phylum Arthropoda; class Insecta; order Diptera; family Syrphidae; genus Episyrphus; species Episyrphus balteatus. Next base: position 44,389,243 of record NC_079136.1, read on the forward strand.
AGCGATATGTTGCGTTAAACGTATAAGGGTAGGAAAAATGCCTCTATTTTTAGGTGATGTTCACGTTGATATCGGTGTCTTCGTCAGTTCTACTGCGTCTGATATAATAGAGGTCGTGGTTTTGATGCTGCTGTATAGTCTAGTTGTCGTTTATGTGGACAATTTTCTAGTTAGAAAGACGAAATTGTGTATTCTTGTAGGCTTAGTGACCGAGCACTTTCAAAAGGAATTCCAAAAGAACACACTTGATACGGAAAAGTCTACATCTGATTGATGAAATTTTCGGCCAAGTGTGTAAAGGTATGTTGCTTATAGGATGTCAGTTCATTGCAAATATAGATACAAAAGAATGAAATTCGAAAAGGTGACATTGGATTCTCATGAAATGCACATGCACCACGAACTTGCATGTCAAGGAGAATAATTAAAAATTCCTGGTTTGAGATGAATTGTATAGGAAAGTAAATTGGCTGGGGGTTTTATGACTATTAGATAATGGTTTTTTCTTGATAATCTTATCAGTTTAATTGATTTTCTTTGAAAAATGTATAACCTTTATTGTTTAAGACCTTACCTACTTTCATTACCGAATCTGCATTTGCGGTATTATGAAATTCATGCAGCAGTAAAAACAAAACCAATTTTCAATCATATCATGTTTGATGCTCAAATCCTTTTCAAATAGGTATTTTTAAATAGTTCAAAAACGGAAAACCGACAAAGTAATGAATACCAGAGTTATGTGCGTCAAAGTTATGAAAAATCGATGTTATGAAAAACCAGAGCTATTAATACCAAAGCTATGGAACGTGGTGTTTGGGTTGGTAACCATTGAGAGGAACGAAATACGAGGTGATACGAGGATTGGGTTGAGACTAAATAAAAAAAATCGTATAGGACGGGGATGTCTATTTCCTTCCGTTTTGCCGCGAGGGGAATTTTTCTGAAAAAATGACTGAATTTCGAAAAAAAAATTTGGAAATCAACGGTTACACTTACAATTACATGCTGCACCTTTTTGTTAAGCAAAAAATGTTCGTCTTTTATTAGACTAGTTTTTGAAAAAAATTAATTTTCAAAATAAAAATGTTAAAACAAAAATTGAAAAAAAATTTCGAAGTAATTTATTTCAAAATTTTATAAAAATAAGTACTTATTTAGTTATCAAAAATCAATGCTTTTATTTGTTTTTAAACAAAAACAGAAAACCGAATCCAAAAATCATTAACACTGGAAAAAGGTTTTGCCCGTGGCCTGGCTAGTGAATAAAGAAGAAGAAGATTGGTTTTATAATACAAATTCTATATACCTACTACAAAAATCAGTAAAGTAGAAGAATAATCACTATATTTAATTGGACTTGTTAAATTATTGATTTAATATAGCTTTTTATGGCCTTTAGTCCAAACAAAAATTTTCTTCTACATATATTCTTAGCCAGTTTTAATGATTAAAATCTTAATCTTGCTGGATATAGTTCACATTAGGTTTTTGTTTAAAAATCTATGTAAGTTGAGCTGAATATAAACAAAATTTACGTATTGACAAATGACAAGGTGTCTCACGATAAGTCAACTGATGATTTGGACTAAAGGCCATAAAAAGCTTTATTGGATCCAAAAATGTGTGGTCGCTGTCGAAAAAAAAAACAAAACTCCTTTTTTTTCAGGAAAGTCCCTTATTTTTTGTTTTTTGTGACTAAACTTGTTAGTAGATTCATAGACATTAGAGCCATAAGGCCCATTTTTAATGAAAAACAATAAAAAATATGAAATAAAAGAATTGATGATTTATATTTTGGTAAGAAGAAGAAATTTGTTACGATTTTCAAAAAAAAAAGTTACTCATACACCACAGTACCCCCATTTTAAAATGTTACCTAACTAATAATACAGTTATTTCTTTTGCTATAACTTTAACTTATAAAACGATATTGGCTAACCACGTAACTTATTTTTATTGAAATTACTTTGAAAACAACACAGATCAAATATATTGAAAATCGCATAGGTCGTTTTTGAGAATATATTAAAACATATTTCAAAACAGTTATATAAAACGTACTCGATCTAAAGACTAATTAAGAAAATTAAAATTGAAAATCTGCATAGAGTGTCCGACAGTCACCTTCAAAGGCAAAACATATAATGGGTTCCTGTTGTAATTTTGCAGTTTCCATTCATATAAAAAATGAAAAATTCCGATTTTTGAAAAACTAAAATTCTTAGAAAAGAAATAGATTACAAATCAAGCCTGCAAGTGCAATAAACCTTTGAATAACACAAAATTTCTAAAATCAGTCATATCTTGGCAAAGTTTGATTAAAAAAAAAAATTAAAAACTCATCATATTTAAAAATTATAAAAAAAAATTTTTGTTAATTTTTTTCTCTTTTTCAAAAATCAAAAAGAACGAGGGAAGGCACTTTCTGCTTGTATGACCTACATATAAACCTTCAAAGATAACAGATCTTTTTTAAGTCTTATTTAGTTATGTCCTAAATAAAGAAAAACGTATCAAATACAGAAATAGAAATAAAACCAATTGAACCAAATGTGTAACTTTTAACTTATTTTAACATTTATTTTGTAAGATTTACCGTTATTAAGTTATCACAAAAAATAATCTTTGAGATTTTGACCCAAGATGAAAAGTTTAACACACCTCCATCAAGTTCAAAAAAACTTTTTTAATATCAACATGCGTATGGCAAAAAGTAGACATGAATTTCTAACCCACAACACTTCTTTTAAGTGTAAAATTATGATATAGGTAGTATAAAAAGGTTAATTTTCATGGATTTTATATTTGAGTTCCATTAGCTTTTTCGAAGATTAAAGTATCACGTTTGGAGCCATATGCCTAGTATGAAATAAAAAAAAAAACTTCCACAAAAAAACATTTATATGAACTGTGCTCTCGTTCAACAAATTCAAACAAAATGCAAAAGCCTTGTAAACAGTATTCTCACCTCAAATGAACAAATGTTTGAATGTTTTATTTAATTACTAATTTTCCCCAGGCCCTGCCAACTTACACTCGTATAGTGAATTTATGTATTATAGTGTAAAACAGCCTTATTCGCTTTCGACTCAACATATTGTGTCATAATCAATTCAATCTGGTTCTGCAGGCATATATAACACCTATGCTAGGCAAAGCCATAGTGAAAAAGCTATGTATTATTTAATTATTTTTCTTTCTCATCCCCCCCCCCCTTCATCATTCAGTCACCCAACATCCTTAATATCCTGAATCCTGGATAATATGTAGTTAACGCCATCACCTGCGCGTAACATGCTTCAGGACTTTCATCTGAATTTTCCAAATCGAAAATAATTCGGGTAACTCTTCGCTTCGTTTGCCTCCTTCGCCCCTTCTTCATGTTTTTTTTTTTTTTTTTTTTTGGGTGGAAATAGGTATATTTTTGTGAGTAAAAGAGGATTTTGCTGCGACACGATGATGAAGATAATTCGTTTTTGGGTTTCGTGCGAGTTTCTTTTCCTCGTTTTTATTTTTTTTTTGTTTCTTTACCGTAAGACAGATGCCACAGTAGAACAACTTTTATATTATCTCTAACGGTACAATAGAATTGTTGGAGAGGAAGCAAACAGTAAAGAAGCGTGTGCTATTCCGTGTGTGACTATTACAAAAGGATTCATCTGTACGTGAGAGGAAATGCAAAGGACTTTTCTTCTTCTTTTTCTTCTTATTTTCTATCTATCAAAGCCCCACTTTTCTATCTTATATTTTGTATGTTGTTACGTTTCTTTGCCAAAAACTCATCACACAACAAAATAAAGAGGGAAAACAAAATAATATAAACGCAAAATTGTTTATCCTAAAAATTGTGTCTAGTTTTGTCACGAGTTGGTGGCATCAGAGAAAAGGAAGAACATGATAACTTCGACGACAACATAGACAGATTGTATAAGTATATAGTAAAACTGACATGACGGTGACAACGGCAACGACCGACAACAACGCTACCAGTGACTATACCACCTTCAACGTAACAAGGCATCAAAGTGTAAAAGCAGCCTAAAAATAACAACCTTGCAATGACGGTTATCTGGTTACGAATTGTCAAGTTGTGCCATACCTTCAATAAAAGTTCACACTCGCAACTCTCATGGTATTTTGTGAACTCGATATTGAATTTATTTTCATCGTCAGTGGAGTAAGGAAGGATTCACAATTGCTCACAGAACAGAATATTACACATCTCACTCTGTATAGCTAACACGTCATATTGTATGCTAGAGTTGCCATGGGCATTTCAGAATCCATATTTAATATGACGAGTTTTCATTAATCATAGTTTCTTCCGAACAAATTGTACAAATCATTCAACTCAAAAAATTCCTGCTTAGCTAATTATACGATAAATCATCCTGAAAAGCCCATTCGAGACAATTAAAAGGTAACTTTTCATCAAGAAAAAAAGAAAAAAAAATATAACTAACAAAAAGTCTTAAACTTCTAGTCTAACATTGTAATGACATCTTCATGATGATATGTGTTGTGATATGTTTGATTGATCCTGGATCATTCATCAGTACTAATAGCCTAAAGCGAATTGAATTTAAATTTTAACCATTTCGATTTTTCAGGGCTACATATTCTTGGCGGAAATGCACTAGGTCTCCAGGGTATCACTTTCATAATTGAGTGAATGTACTCATCCTTTCCGACATAGCAATTATAGTGGGTCTTTCACGTTTGCTCATGCAAGTCCCCGTCTCCATATTCAGATGTGTAAATAAAAGTCGGTTGCCTGAGTTTTCCGGCCATTTATTCAAGAATGCATTACATAATTCCAATTTTTCGGTAGGATCGCTAATAAAAACCTCAAGACCTAGTGATTAAAAGCCTTCGAAAAGAACCTGCAATTTTCTGATCTAACTATTGTTAAAAAAAGCGACATTTTTGGTATCTTCAATTCATTGAAGAAGGAACTAACTTTGCAAAAAAACCAGGACGGTATACATAGGTTAAATTTGAACTCCGATATGTGTTGCACTAACTATCAGGATGTCCGAAGAACGATACATATCAAAAATTTAATTTAAAAATAAAATTAAATTAGGAAATGGTAACATAGTTACGAATAACAGAGTTACGCGCGACAGAGTTACGGCCGTCAAAATTATGCGAAACCGAAGTTACGAAAAACTAGAGTTACGAATTCTAAAGTTATGTTAAGCTATGACATGTGATTTTTGGGTTGGCAACAATTGCGAAGAACGATATGGAATTATGGAAACATAAATATGAGAATATCGATACGTAGGTGCAATATTAGTTGGACAAATAAGAAGTTAATTTCAATTATGTCCCCCAAACTTACATAAGTATACTTATGTTTTTTTTTTTTTTCTATTTCAACGTTTTTGCTATCTTCTCACAAAAACAAAACCATATATCTTTACCTATCCAATCAAAATTTTACAAGATTAAATAACACCCATTTTCACTTTACTCATTTAGTTCTGACCAATGAGAACAATGTTAATCTCTTGTTTGTATTTCCATAATTCCATAATTTATCACCCTTATTTCCAACAGTCAGATAGCACATTGGTAAAGCATTCGCCTAGTGACCCAAGAGTTGTAGGTCCGATCCCTCAGTGGCTGCCAATGTTTTTTTTTTTTTTTTAATTGAAACAACTTTGATTTTAAGATGTTTTATAAAACAATTTAAACTAAAGATGTTCTACCTTGATCTTAAAATGTTCGTCTTCAACGCAAAATCATTCCGAATAATCATTTTTAGCAAAAAAACAGAACCGACTTCCATGGCTCAAAACTGGGTTTTATGATTTTTAAAATAGTTCCTATGGCTAAATGAAGATTAAATTGAAATGGGACCACAATGCAGCCACCAGCTTTCCAATACAAAAAGATTTATCAAAATTTGTTCACTCAGTCCAAAGTTATGCGGTAACAAACATAAAAAAAAAAAAAAAAAAAAAAATACAGACGAATTGAATACCTCCTCCTTTTTGGAAGTCGGTAAAAAAGAGTTGAATCGACTAGGTTTTCGTTGATTTTAATTTGTTTTTTCCCTCAGTGTATTAGCCACTGTGGCGTATACGTAACATTATTTGTAGAGAAAAACTTCAAAAGTAAATAGATTGAATAATTACAAATAAAAGTGACACCGCAGATTAATCATGCGCAAACGGTACCGTAAGAAGGATAAACTACATTATAGGGTTGCGCCTCAACTAATGATTTTTTAATACGCATTCAAAATCTAATCTATTTAATACACAAACCTCATCGGGTGCAACGACATAAAAAGCGTCCGATTTGCTTGTATTTGTAATTATTAAATGGTAAATGTAAGTTTCGTATCACTATCTACATCTTAGAGACAGAATCTCCGTTTCAAGGACCAAACCGTTGTAAATGGCAGTACTTTGTTTGGAGAATCGAATGCAAGTATCATGAAGGTTGAAAAGCTACCGCATCTTGTCTCAGGAAGGACGTTTCACGGGTTGAAAAAAAAAACCAAATTCAAAACGAGCAATTCAAGTCAACAAGACTTGTTGGCAACACCGGAAGCAATACGTCAGTTTTTGAATAAAACCAAATGCTTATGCATTCTACTTAACTTTTTCTTAGGGAAAATTTTTATTGGTGCGATGTGAACGTTTTATTGCCTTAGCAATGAGATGAGTACATACAGCATAGCTGTTTGCATATGAGTTGGATGATTTTTGATGCTAGAAAGTACACGGTGAAAATTTCAATGAAAAACTATAGTAAGCCTTCCGGTGGGTTTCTGAGATATGAGTGGATATGAAATTTCCAAAAACGAGACCCATGTACTGTAAATCTCCCAGAAAAAACATTTTAAGAACTGTCTTATAGAGATTCTAAGAACTCAATATTAGATATAGTTTACCAAGGAAAAGTACAAAAAAGCTTGATATCTCTTCTGAATTCATAAATGAAATCGATTGTTTTAACCAAAATCTGCTTAATTCATTTATGTTCCGGCAAATGTTGGAAACCAAAAAAAATTTGTTGAGTGCACAAAATACGCCATTTCGATTTAGAAAGCAGCTCTTCTCTCCTTTGATAGAATAGTGTGTAGGCCCATTAGTTTGAATAGAGATGATAGACTGTGATGAATAGTTTATAGTCATCGAAGCAGTAAGTATATACGAACTATACCAAGAGTGCCTCTTAAGCTTTGCACGCAGTTCAGTTGAATGGTTTTTGGTTTGTGATGTTATAAAAAAATAAAATTTACCATTTTCTTCGAATGGAAATTGAAGGAAATTTCAAATTGGGTATAGAGGAGTTCAGTTCTCAGATTGACAGACTTATGCGACTTGCGACGGCGGAGGTTAGTTTTTCAATTATTTCCTTTTGAAAAACGAATATATGAGATTCACAACCCATATGGGAAATTGTGTATACCCGAAGAACCTAGTCTTGTATAAAGAATATGTTAGGATAGGTATAGTAGGTATATATCAAATAAAAAATTGAATTGAATTTGAAAATGGTTTCCGGTTTATTTTATTGCAAGTGTGGATTTGAATTTTGACGTTGCGTATGTAATAATTTAAAGGATTAAATTTAATTTTATGACGAGGTAGATTTATATCAACAGTATGACAATGATGAAAAACTTTAATGAAAGTTCTAATGAATAATTAAAATATAATAATGCTTGACGTTAATAAGAAAATATAGGCACAAATAAAAAAAAAAATTTTTCCAACTAAGACAATTTCTTAAGCAGTTTTGATACCACAACAAAAACTTAAAAAAAGATTGTTTTTTTAGAACAAATCGCTGGAAATCACTAGACAATTTTGGGAGCGGGTCAAAATTCAGGTTTTCAAAATTCTGCTTAACTAACGGATATTCTATTTTTCAAAATTCTGTTTTTTTTTTCTATTCTTTCTTTCAAAATTCTGCTTTTTAAGATTCTATTTTTCAAAATTCTTCCAGCATATATTTGAAAAAAAAAAAAAAATCTGATAATTCAGTTTTTTATATAGCATATGAGCTTACTAACAAGGGCGTATACAGGTTTACTTCTTGGGAGGGGTCACGCTGAAATTTTTTTTTACTAAAGTATAGACTTGAAAATGTGCTTGTTAAATTACAAATATTTAATTTTGTTCGTTTCGTATTTTGAAACGAACAGTATCGGAGAATTACTAAACAAAAAAAGGTATGTGGTTCGTTTGCTTTATTTTAGCTTTAGCCTTGAGCCCAATTTCTTAGACCATCCTGTTCTAAAAATTAAACTGTATACTTCGATTTTCCGCTAGCCCAAAATCATGTTTAAAGATACATACTATGAAAATCTTCTTTATTAAATAAATGTGGTAACTTTTTAGTTGAAAGTCTTCCTAAGGCAAACGAATCACAAAGTTAAAAAAATAGCATTTCGAAAAAAAAATATTTTTTTAAATCTTATGCAAATTTTATTAGACTAGGGGGATAACATTTTTTATAATATCTTAAAATTCAATGCAGTTTGCATAACACCCAACTACAACCGACCCATGTTAAATATAATTTCCGATTTAAAAAACTATCTTTGGCGTAAAACATAATGCTAGTTTAAAGGTACCTATAGAAATTTTGGTAATTTTAAACGGTAATATTATTTTGAACAAAATGCTTTATATTACCTACTTATTTAGGATTTTACAAAATATGGGTCTGATTTCGTCAGCCTTCGGGTTACAAAATAACACACATTCAGTTATATTTATTAGATTTTCTTAAATTGGTTCTTAAAGATTAATTTTAATATTCTAAGCTTGCTGGAAAAATGTATTTAATTTGGCTGTACTCAAGGTTACTTAAATTCTTACCTATAATCGGTTTAGCATTGATGATTAACAAATCGATAGTTGTTTCAAAAGATATAGTACAAAATACTATTATATTTTTTAAGCAAACAAAATTCACAAATTCTTGGCTTTTTAAATAATTAAATAAGGAAGCGATTTCTTTTTGTGAATGTATTTGTGTCCAAGTGACCGATGAAAAACAAAAAATATACAAAACTTCATAGTAGGAACAAAACAACGTATATAACATTTGTTTGTTTTGTTCACTAAAAATGATTTATATTTCACAAATAAACAAAAATTGGCTCTGGTTCTTCATTTCTCTACACCGAAAAAAAAAAACCAATATCAATTTAACATTTTTTAAATATCAAATTAACATTTTTTAAATATCAGCCAAAAATGCTCTATAAAATGTGTTTTATTTTATTATCATTTTTTCATATCAAATTCTCATTCCAAATTATTGAAAAATATTAAATAAAAAATTCTTTATGTGTACTAATTTAAAAGCGCTTTGTGTTTTTTCGAAGTAAAATGTATGATTTACTGAGAAAATTTGATCGGCACTACGATTTTACTTCACATAGTTTGGGAGAAAATAACAAAACAATTATATCACCTATAATAGAAATAAAATGCACGACTGGGGTCGCACGAACTTGCTCTTAGAGTTAAAGTTGCTTAAATTTTTAAGAATTTTTATATAAAAATTTGGAAAAAAAAATAAAATTCGTTTTTTAAAAAAAATAAAATAATATCTGAAATTAAATTGCCCTCCAAAACAAGTATGCAGTTTTGATTGATATATTAACATTCATTTTTAGAAAAAAATTTTTCAAAATCGTTAGAGCCGTTTTTTAAAAAACTAATTTTTTATAAATAATTTTTTGGAAAAAAAGTTTAAAAATAAAATTGGTATGCCATTTTGTAGAAATCACTAATCAACATCTAAAAACAAAATTTCAAAAAAATTAAATATCCCGTTTTCGAAAATTTGATTTTTCAAAAAAAAATTTTCAAAATTTTTTTAAAAATCCAAAAATTATTTTTTTCAAAATTTTATTTTTGGCTTATATTTAAATTATATAAATGCTTCTTCACAAAAAGTTTCGTTGAAATCTAATAAGCAGTTTTTTAGATAATCGGATTTGAAAAAAACGGTTCTATGGCAGGTACCGTTAATAATGATTTTCAAAAAAAAATTTTTTCATTAGAAGATAGACCTTAACTTTAAACTAACATTTGAATTTTTTAAACAAAATCGTTAGAGCCGTTTTTGAGATATTTCAATTTTACTAAAATCGGTATATGACAAGTACCGTTATTTTTGGTCCAAAAAAATTAATTCCAAAAACCCCTCTGGAGAGTCGCCAAATAACGCTGCATACCAGGTTTGACATCAATCGGTCCATCCGTTTAGGCTGTAGCTCCTTATACAGACAGACAGACAGACTGACAGACAGACAGACAGACAGACAGACAGACGGACTTCCGGGACCCACTTTTTTGGCATTGTTTACCATCGTAATGTCATGGAAAAATGTTATCTCAACTTTTTTTTTTTTTACGAATGCATAACTTGATATATAGTACCTATATCGCAAGTAAAAATAATATTACCATTATTTTGTAAAGAATATTCCCTTTCAGTAATGTTTTGAAAAAAGAAAGAAAATTCTTAAAATAATAAAAATAATAAAAATGAAAAGGAAAGAAATAGGTTTCATTATATTAAACTAAAACGTAAAATCTAGTCAACATTGATATTTTAATTGTCAAAGTGAAATTTTCACTATCCACTTAAACTTAAAAAAATGTCAAAATGATATTTTAATTGTCAAAGTGAAATTTTCACTATCCCACCTGAAATTAAAAAATGTCAAAATGATATGATAAAATATCAAAATTGATATTTTAATTGTTGGACGACTTTTGTCACTGAAAAATGTTAATTTGATAGCTGTTATTATCAAATTTTTTTTTCGGTGTACAAAATTTTATTTTGGTTTGACGTTTTGTATTTGACAAAATTGAAGTGTTTGTGAAAATGTGTGTAAATACGTCTCGATATAAAAAGGATCGGTTCTTCGGGAAAAAAGTAGCGAATTTATTTTCATTGGAATTCATTTAACGAAAAAGTAGCGACTGCAAGTCGACTACAGATCGAATTTTTGGTTATTTAGAATTCGACGTATAATATTTTTTCTTTTGCACTATCAAGAACGTATTTTTTTCTAGGTGCCAAAGAAGAAAAACATTAATCGTACTGGCAAGCCACATGACCCCGTGACCCCCCCCCCCCCCTTGTATACGCCGTTGCTTACTAAACGAAAATACAATGTAATTCAACTTGAATTTTTTAAAACTTACATGTATAAGTAAATACATACAAAATATTACTTCAATTTTTTTAATACCTATTGGTGTTTTTTTGTAGATTCAAAACATTTTTAATTATTATTTTACCAAAAACTTTATCATTAAAGACTTCTTTTCTTAATATTTTCAAATACACTTAGGAGCAAAAAAATGGAATCAAACTGGGTTTTTTAAAAACGGTAATTGATCAGGATGTAGTTGACACACATGAATGTTAATGGTACCATTGAAAAGCTTGAAATAAAAGCTTTAAGTAAATGAACTTAAAAATCTGTTCACTTTATAAAGATCCAATCAACATAAATGAATCATGTTAGGAAAAAAGACTGAAATTGAAACAGAGTGTACCTCCTCTGGAAAATTTAACATTAAAAAAATGAAGTGCAATTTATTGACAGATAACGCTAATACTATCGTAAGGAAAAAAAGACTGCAATTTGAAACAGACTGTATCTGGAAAATTAACTTTAAAAAAAAAATTAAGTGCAATTTATTGGAAGATAGCGCTAATACTATCGTATGCATTTTTATATTTTCCCCAACAATTCAAAGTAAGAAATTCAAGCTTTAAAATGAGACCATGAGACTTTAAAGAAAAAATATTTTACCATTGGAATTTTTGTTTTTAATATAAGAATTTATTTGATTCCGTTTTTTTGCTCCTAAGTGTACTTATATTGATTTATCAAACAAAAATTGAAAATCAAAAAATTAACAAAATACATAAGTAATTATACGTAAAAAATACGTTGGGGAACTGTATGAGTTTTTTGAGGAATAACAATTCCCCATTTAAAATTTAAAATAATTTTTAATTAAATTTTTGCTACATAATCTGAAGAATTTAATAAAGAATTTAAATAATTTTTAATTTTAATTTTTTCTATATAATCTGAAGATGGGAATTGTTAATCCCGAAAACGTTAATTGTTTAAAATAAATTTGTATGAGTATGAGAAGTTTATCTTTCTTCTTCTTCTTCTTCTTCTTCTTCTTCTTCTTCTTCTTCTTCTTCTTCTTCTTCTTCTTCTTCTTCTTCTACTTCTTCTTCTTCTTCTTCTTCTTCTTCTTCTTCTTCTTCTTCTTCTTCTTCTTCTTCTTTTTAAAACAAAAAAAAAGTTAAAAAAAAAAAATAAATAGCTACATAAATTAAAAAAAAAAAACAAAATAAACACATAATAAACAAAAATCACAAATTTTCCAACTCTTGAACATTGTGTTTCAGTGTTGTAGTGAACTTTTAACAATATTTTGATTGATAAACGAAGTTTTCTTCTTGTTTTCTTTGAAAGGTTGATTCCAAGCCAATAATGGTGTTACGGGGTGTATGCGTGCTTTTTTTTTTAATTATTCCCACGCCTCTTTCCCCCCAGATACCGCACGCGCTGGGGTCCATTTTCACCGAGTACGAAGTCATTTGCGGATGATTATCGTATCGGCACTGTTTAGTGTTTTTTGAAGGTAAAAACAAATTAAAAAGAACTAAATAAGTAAAGAGAATGGTGATACGAATATCAAAGGAAGGTTCATGTTTCATGTTTAATTTTCAGAAAGTGTCAAAATTTTAAAACAAAAATGTTTTAATAGTCAAGAGTGTTGATAAAAAAATAATTCAATATACATATGTACATACAATTAGGTATAAAGACATTAAATGAGACAAGAATCAGTAAACATTGAACATAAATACAAAAAAAAAGTTTATGAGCGTGGTACACTGGTTTTTAGTATGATACTTTATTTATTTTTTTCACAAAAAAAAAAAACTCTTGCACTTGAAGTTGTTGGTAGTAGATTTATCAATCAAAAAATGAGATACAAGAAATATAAAGTAGGAAAATGAAGTTTAAAATTGATCATAAGTTTGATTATTTCGAAAAAAATGAGAATATAAAAATGGATTGATCCTAGAAATTAACCTCAAGCTTAGAACTCTACAGGTTACAGCTGGAAAGGTGTCCCAGAGGTTAGTTTTTGGTTTTTTTTTCGCTTATTGATTAAGATTCTTCATTTTTATAGCTCCACAAGATCTAGTGATGTGCACTTCGACTCTCTGGACAATATGTTTTTTTGAATAATGTTAAATCACGTCCAATCAATGTTTCTTCTGGCGTTACCCAAGGAAGCAACACAGGTCCTCTTCTATATTGTAAAATTTATTAGTGATATTTCTTCGCATATTGAGCTCTCTACTAAAATTTTGTTTAAAAATTAAAGAAAAGACAGAGATCTTGGGTTTTAATTATATTAAAAACAAAGGTTTGATCTTCATATTGACATTGTAGCTTAACTGAATTCTATTTTGGGTTTCATAACGAGGCAAACAAATTAACCGATCTATATAGCCCCAAGTCAATTTTCTTCCTTCCTATAAAAAATGAAAAATTCAAATAGGAATGGTGTTTTCGAGGAAGTATGATACTTTATTTATTCTTTTTTGAAAGAATTTCTCTGAAGTTTAACTTTTTACAAAATATTTAAAATATACCATGGTTCTAGTCTTCCTGTCCGACAGCCACAAGAACATTGTGTCTATAAGAAATATTATAGAAAAATGCCGTTGGTTTTCCTTAAAGTCTTTACATATTTTCCAAAAATAGACTTTTAATTAAGATAAACTCAAATGAACCTTTTCCCTTCATATAGTTTCGCATGTTGTTGTGTTATGATAAAATTAACAACAGTTCTTACTTAAACAAATCCACCCACCCACCCTTTTCCCTTTTATTTTTTTGGTCGTTTATTCAATATAAATGTACCTACATATATGAGTTAATTAACAGGTTTAAACAACAATACCCAATAAGAACTCCCGTTACGTGACCATTGGATTCAATTCGTACATAATCAAAGTGCTCCCCCAACTCCAAACCAAAATATAAACCTCCCCTCTCCCTTCATCATCAAAACTTCGAAGCATTTAACCCCAGTTTTACTTTTAATTGTGATTACAATTAAAACGAGTCATAGCAAGTATGAAGACAAAGGATACACTATACACAACACAAACACACTCACATAAAATATACCTATGTACGAGTATAGTGGAAAAAAAAAATCCAATACCTTTTTTCCGTACACGAGGAGAAGTCTTAATTCGTTTATTTTAGTTTTTTTTTTTTCTTCAGCTTTTTGCAAAACTGGAGTTTATCTTGATATAAATTCAAACGTGACTAGAATGTGTAAGTCCCCATTCTATCTGTCTAATCAGAGAGAGACCCCCACATGTCAGCCAAGTCACCCTTTTCTCGTCGTCGTCGGTCGTCCATGTTTGTTTTCTAGCTGTGCCTTAGCTTCTAAACTTCTAATGCACTCGTGCTCGGTCATTGCTTTAATACTTTAAGGGAGTGCCATCATAGAAGGAGCATCGCTGCTATCGTCCTTGAAACAAACCCAAGCAAATAAGACCTCAACAAAGGGAAGCGTTTTCCTTTTTTTTTTACTCCTGTTTTCATGTTTGCATTGTTGTTGTTGTTATTGCTGCAAAAAAAAAAGTTGCTCCACAAACACACATGATGAGGGAATGGTTTTTCAATTTTCCATAAAAAAGGATACCAAATGTCCTTACGCTCTTCTGAGTGTTGATATTTTCTTCTTCAAATTTTTTTTTTTATTTTGTAATGCGTGAGCCATGTCGACGCGTTGAATCCTCAAAAATGTGAGGAGGATAGAAAATTTCTTACTCATGCGATGGCAATTTGTGGGAGCTTTACTTATTTTGGTTGTTATTATTTTTTTTTTTTTTTTTTGGTATTGCCTTGTTGAGCGAGGATGACAGAAAAGGAAAATTAAAATTCTTAACATGTTACCATTTTTCTGTTCTCGTATTGTTGTAGAAAAAACCAAGAGAAAAGGATATACACAAAGGCACAACCAGAAACCCAGTTAAGCGTACTGAAATAAGTGCTGAATAGCTGAATGGGTTATACTCTTGCTTTGGGGAGCACGCATCTAAATAAAAGGGATGACAGGAATGGCTGTTAAAATAAATAATATAATAATATTTCTGCTTTGGTTGGAAATATGCAAATTGTTTCGCAATAAAAAAGGGTTTGTCATGGGGAATCGGGATATGTTCTTTTGCACACTGTTTTGGCGTTTTCAGATATATCTTTTGCTGCTTGCATATGCTGATAACTATAAGGTTTGAAACATAAATTACATTTTCGCTAGGTTTTAAGTAATAAATGATTTGAACTTACATGTCAAAATGAAAGAAATATTAAGCAAGCAAGATTCAAAGACTGCGAAGCTTTCGTGAAAAACAACACATGCTGAATAGCTGAATATAATTTCCTATACCTAGGCTTTTATTCCTAGAATAGGCTTTTATACAAGTAAATTGCAGAGCACAGTAATCAGACTGAATCAAGAGACGTTGTTTTGAAATATAAGCAGAATTTTTGGAAGTTTCCAATAGGTATACGAAGGGCGATGGGTTTAAGGTGCAAAACAGACTTCATAAAGGATAAGACTTTACGAAATAAAAAGTATTTTTCTTGACCTGAAAGAGTCACATCCTTCATTATAAAGACTTTATGTAGGATGTTTAAGGTTAACTTTGAGGTGCTAAAAGAAAAACTCTTTATAATGTCTATGAACTTGAGGAAGTTTAAAGCGTTACTTTGAGGAGCAAAAAAAAACTTCATGGAGAATGAGACTTCACGAAGAAGATGTATAAGAACTTCAGAAAGTTCAGAGCTTTACTTTGAGGAGCAAAAAGACTTCATTGCGGAGGAGACTTCATGAAATTAAAAGCCTTCATGATGTATATGAACGTTAGTTTCAGGCTTTACTTTAAAGAGCAAAAAGACTTCATAGAGGATTCAACTTGAAGTTAAAAATCGGGATCGGGTCAAAATTCTGGCTTCAAAATTCTGCTTTTCAAAATTCTGTTTTTTAACGAAAATTCTGTTTTTCAAAATTCTGCTTTTTTTCTATTCTGCTTTCCAAAATTCTGCTTTTTAAAATTCTGCTTTTCAAAATTCTGCTAGCATTATACTTGAACAAAAAAATTCTGCCAATTCTGTTTTTTTTTTTTATAGCATATGCGCTGACTAAAGAAAAATACACCTCATCAATGTAATTCAACATTGGTACTTTCCTAAATTTTTTTGTTTAAGTGTCGCAAATATTTTTCTAAAATGCATAGACTTACTTTCTTTCAAATAAAATCTATAACTTATTGGAACCGATGTTGTTTGATACAAGATATTCCTTTTCTTATTAAAATTTTTGAATATTCATCTTTATTTGACAAATTAAAAAAATTTAAATTATTTTCGGAAATGTTTAGTATTAAAAACCTTTTCTTAATATTTTCAAATTTATTCATTTATGAAACAAAAAATAATATACATTCAAAGAATGACAAATTATTCAAAGTAAGTAATCAAATAAGCAGATAATTTTTCAAGAAGATGATTTTACAGAATTTTGCAAAAAATTAAAAAAGGGTTTGGAAAATGTTAAAAAGCGTGCGCTTTTTAACATTTTTCAAACCCTTTTTTAATTTTTTGCAGAATTTTGAAAAACAGAATTATGAAAAGCAGAATTTTGAAAAACAGAATTTTGAAAAACAGAATTTTGAAAAGCAGAATTTTGAAAGCAGAATTTTGTAAAGCAGAATTTTGAAAGCAGAATTTTGACAAAAGAATTTTGACCCCGGCAGAATTTTGACCCCAACCCTTAAAAATCTTCTTAACCTCCATAAACTTCAGGAAGTTCAAAGGCTTTGAGGAGTAAAAAAACTTCATGGAGGATGAATGAACGAAATTAAAAACCTTCATAATGTTTAAGAACTTTAGGAAATACAAAACGTTACTTTGATGAGCACGAAATTAAAAGTCTTTATGATGTATATACACTTTTGCAAGTTTAAAGTGTTACTTTGAGTTGGGTAATAAATACTTTATGGAGAATATAAGACTTCAGCAAATTAATAGTATTTCATAAAGTCTAAGAACTTCAGGAAATTCAAAGCGTTTCTTTGGTGGGCAAAAAGACTTCATGTCAGATGAGACTTCACGAAATTAAAAGTTTTCATAATGTCTATGAACTTGAGGAAGTTCAAAGCGTTACTTTGAGGAGCAAAAAAACTTCATGGAGAATGAGACTTCACGAAATTAAAAACCTTCATAATGAATAAGAACTTCAGAAAGTTCAGAGCGTTACTTTGATTAGCAAAAAGACTTCATTGCGGGGGAGACTTCATGAAATTAAAAGCCTTCAGGCGTTACTTTAAAGAGCAAAAATACTTCATAGAGGATTCAACTTGAAGTTAAAAATCTTCATAACCTCTATGAACTTCAGGAAGTTTAAAGCGTTACTTTGAGGAGCAAAAAGGCTTCATTGAGGATGTGACTTCACGTTATTTTAAATCTTCATGATGTATAAGAACTTCAAGAAGTCTAAAGCGTCACATTGAGTAACAAAAAGACTTCATGGATTATGTGACTTCAGGAAATTAAAAGTCTTTATGATGTATGTGAACTTCAGGAAGTTAAAAGCTACAATTTGAAGACCAAAAATGCTTAATGGGGGATGATACTTCAGGAAACAAAAAGTCTTCATGCATTATGCAGCTCCTTTACCCTTAAGCATTTGATGTTTTTAAAAAATTTCAATACGTCCAAGTCAAATATTTTCGAAAAGAAAAAAAAAATACTTACTCAATTTGTAGCTCATCAATTTTGTATACATCTCGCCCAAATGACATCATGCTGTCATCATAAGAAACCATCAGGTCAATGATCTGTCCAAAAAAATAAAATAGTATTTTTTTTATGTGTATATATTTCTCCGCCAAATGATCTATGTGTATTTTATTTTCTCTTTTCCAATTTATCCTTAAGAAATACAAAAACAAACAAAATAGAAAAAAATACACAAGAACAGATCTCAAAGCTCTATATACCCTCATTAATCACTTGCATAAAACTGCTGCCAGTTTTGCAAACCGAAATCACTTTTAGTGCTTCTTGCTGTATTGCCAGTTTTGGATTGCAAAAGTGATTATCCTTAAACCGTTTGCAAAAAAAATTTTGTTTTTTTTTTTTTTGTATTCACCACCACCATTCTCTCTAACCACACTTATTCATTTAAGCAGGAAAAAGCTAATCCTTAGTTCCAGTTACTCACATTCCCAAAAAGCTAAACACGAAAAAATTAACAAAAAAAAAAAAAAAAAAAATACAGAAAAAAAAATGAACCAAGTTAACTAACAGAAAGAAAAGCATATTCTAACGAGAATGTGAATGCACCCTAAAGATGCACTTGAATTTTTATTTGTTTACTTCTCGTTTAAATTGAAGCTTTATACAGCTTCAGTTTTTTTTTACTTGTTTTGTTGTCATTGGGTGCGATGCTGGCAATGGCAAGCTGGTGTAAAGGCAGTAGCGGCCCAAAATGAATCTGAATGCAAGAAATTTCGAAGGATTTACGAAGGTAGATACTCATTTTTTTTCCAGCAGGATATTCATTAGGAAAGGGACCTACAATTTTTAGGCTCTTTCCCTTATCCCTACTATAAATTTTCATTGCATCAACAGCGAATAAAAACGAATGAAAAAAAAAACACACAAAAATACCCTGATGACGTTGCTGGTGCTGATTTTGATCCTTTGGGGGTACTCCAGGATAACACGATGATGGTATTCGAGAAAAAAAACACCTGCTTCAAGAATGCATACATTTTCGTTCGCATTCAACCCCCAAATGATTAGTGGAGTTTTTTTGCACACGAAGATACGACGAAGAGTGGTGGCAAGATGGCAGCTTCATCTGTTGACGATGTTGAACTAACACATACCTACAAACACACTCACACCCACATACATTTCTATCTATAAAAAACATGCATCGTTTCGAGTTGCTCCTTGTCTAATTAGAGCGCGCACTAAAGTTTCGCTGGGATTTGGCCTGTTTGCTTGGGTAAGAGGTCTCTTCCTTGTGATCCGTTAATTAAAAGTCATCGCCAAAGAAGCGAACAAAAAATTCTACCAAGGAAAAGGGATTTAATTTTTTTTTGTTGTTGTTAATTTTTTTTTTTTTTGTATATTTTTTGTCTTAAATCGAGCCTTGTCACCCTGTCATTTTTATCTTTGAAACTCAAGCCCATAGTGTACCTATATAGACTCTCCTTTCTTGTTGTTCAAAGTTGATTTCAAGCTCATTTTATCTGGGATGGGTCCCAACACAGTACCTATTCGTCATATACACATTTCGGTGCATAAATTATTCCAGCGGAAAAAAAATTAGATACAAAGGGAAAAACCCTAACCTTTTGGATAATGAAGGATCCACGAAGGTAGTATACCTACACGTAACGTCGTCGTTTGTAGCCCCCCGTGCATATACTAACACTCAAACCTTGAGTCATTGAATTGCCAAAAATAAACTAAACAAAAAAATTGTATGATTAAAAAATGCTTTGCAAAACTACACTTAGGTTGACAAAAACACATACAAAAAAAAAAAAAAATTGGATGAAAACGCTTTTTCAAAGGGACCCAAATGTAGGAATGTGCACACTATAAGGACCCCACGCCATTCTTTATGCTTTGATATACGAACATGAAAACAAAAAAAACAAAATTTTTTTTTAAGTGCTGATTTTTTGTTTTTGCCTGCTTTATATTTTATTTCTCCTATTTTCTTCATTGTTTATCATTCATCCTTGAAAAAATGAAAAAAAAAAAAAGAAAAAAAGTCCCCAAAAGCTCAAGTGGAAAATGCATCTTGTATACCTACGTGCGCGGGACAATCACCCCTGGGGAGAGTGTAAAAAGGATGTCGTCGTTGAAGCGCTCGGCCCCTTCCTTCATAACTAAAGTAATGAATTCTCGTCGGTTTTTGGTTTATTTAAGAGACATTTCTTTTATTAAGAAAGAAAATTAAAAAAAAAGAAATAAAAGAAAAAAATTGCAAAAAAAAAATTCATATATGAATATAGTATGTGTGCACCTTTATCCTTTTCTTTTGTTAATGACAGCACATATGGATGCAAGGAGCACTTTTGTTTTAAGACATTTTCAGATATGGATGGTAGTTATATATATAGTAGTAAATGCTTGAGAGCATTTTTATTTTACACTCATAATAGATTTATTTTAATTTTTTTTTTTGTTTTTTGCATACAAACATTCATATTATTCATATATGTATGAGTAAGATAAATGTACTATATGAAAATTTTGTATAAGGTTACTTCCTTTCATCCTCCCTCAGAAAAACAGAAAACAATACGGCAAAGAAAGTTACTTTGACCTCAATTTTTACACTGAAAGAAAATTAATGGAAACAATAAGTGTGTTCCTACTGTTAAACAGGGTGTCCCAAAAGTTAACGTCAAAACGAAAACGGTAGATAAGGTAGGTGGTGACAGTTATTAGAAAAATAATACAAAAAATCGCAGCCATAGGTATATTTTGTGAGCATTAGAAAAAAAAATCGAAAAAATGGTCACTTTGTGACGGTTTTTCATGTGCCGTGACTACAAATCTTAATTTTTCTCATTTTTTTTTTTCTTTTGCTACGGAACTTTGAATAACCCTGCTACCAAATGCATTCAAAAATTTTAACTCACCTGCATCAGTTTTAATGCAAATATTAATTTTTTGCCCAACTAAGTACTAAAAAATTTTACATGACTCTAATTAAATGAACCGTAGTGTAAAAAAAATACACTACGATCGATGATGTGTTCAATTTTCTTTTAAAAATGGTATAACATTGAGAATATTCCATATATAGCCGAGATAAAATTTATTTTCTTAAGAAATCCGACTTTTTTATTAGGTAGTTTTTCCATATTATTTAAGTTTTTGTATTCTGAAAGGTTCTAAAAGGGAGCATTACTACTCCTCAACAAAATTCCTTCAAAGATGAAGAAAATAAATGCATAAAACCTTTTTATAGGTTTTTATAGGTTTTTTCAACTGTCTAAAAAATGAAAATGTTTTAAATTGGAGAAAAGATAGAAAAAGTTTGGAAACCTAAGAAAATAAAGTTTTTTTCTCCTTTTTTTGTTTTGGAAATAACAAAAAAATTAATAACCAAAAAACAACTACAAATAACAAAAAAAAAAAAATCAACTTGAATATCTTTGGACTTTCGTCACCACTGTAATAATGTACCTTCCGATTTTCGTATTAAGACTTATTTTGATTGATAGTTCTGTAGCTGTTTGAAATTTTATCGACTTTTTATTAAACAAGGAAACACAACAACATTTTGCTCTGATCTTTTGCAAAACTCTTTATATTGTAATTTTTAACTAAAAATATCACCCTTCAACCAATTTTTTTTTAAACTCATCAAATTCATAGGTATTTCATTAAATGTTATTAAGTTATTATTAATATCATCTCCATCAGTTCTAAATGTATGAATTTCGCAACGAAAAATGAAAATCTGTCCCACTATGCAGCTATTCAATTTTTTAAATCCGTTACAAATATAACTTAACATTATTTCATGAACTGAATTCTAAAACTTTGGACACTTCGAAAATAAAAAAAAAGAAAAAAAATTAAATTTCGTCAAATGGCCAGTGTTGTGCCGGTTTTTTACAGGTTTTTTTTTTTTTTACATTAAAATAAGTGTGAATTAATTTATTTAGTCGACCTTTCAAATATTAATGGACTTGCACCAAATTTAAGTTTTGGGCAATTTGGGTTGATGAAACACGGGCAAATTTAATAACCCTAAATCTAATTTGGAAAGGTTAAAAAAACATCACATTTTTCAATTAGTCCACTTTTTTGCAAATTTCTTCAAAATGCGATACATAATTTGCGAAATTATCTCATTTGGCCTCTAGAAAAAACAGACAATTAAGGACTTTGGAAAATTTTTTAATTAATTATGATTTATAAATGTTTATTAGAATTCAATGCCGCAAAATTAAGTGTTTTATACAAAATATTATGTAGAGGAAGTAAGGGTCAAGACCGCCCCTTTAGTGTTTAACCGTCGTAAAAACCAATAAAAACATCTTTTTATTAAAATAAAGTGTTTATTCATTAATATTAAAGTTTTTTGTAGGAAAACTCATCATTAAAAAAAAAAAAATAAAAAATACTGAACAAAAGATAATACGACAGATCTAACTGATGAAAAGATAATGCGTTTTGAAAAAAACATCTAACAAAAAACGGTCTTGCCTCCACATAGGGGTAAGACCGCCATATCAACTTCTGTTGATAATAAAACCGTTTCTATTTCTATCTTAAAATATGGAATTTTTTTTGCAATAAAACACAAACGTATGATATTTTTTCATCGGTTCCCAACTTTTTTTTAAAAAAAAAGAAAAAGTTAAAACTTTTAAATATTTAATCAAAAAAAGGACAAATTTCATTTCACCCAAAACATGACGATTTGATGAAAAATCACAATATTTGCTATAACTTTTCGGGATTTAAACCAAAATTGCTCATACTTACAGACATAATCGATCTTACCAGAAGCCATTTATTTTATATCAAAAGTTCTGCCAATTTAGTTTTTTTTTTCATACAACAAAAAAGTCTTGCCCCAATAGGCGGTCTTGCCCCCACTTATACTACTTCGAATGGCAATCTGTCAAAATGAATTCGTTTTTTAAGTTTTGTTCACCGTTTTATACTATTTTGTTCGTTTTTTTTTTTTTTACATTTTGTACACCTTATTTACCATTTTTTACGGTTTCTTACACAAAAATGTAAAAAACAGTTTGGAAGTTAAAATTGCCTTGTTGTTTAAAATTGAAGAAAATAATTTTTATATCAATCAAAACTTTCAAAATTCGGCATGAAAAAAGGAAATATTTTAAGAATTCGACAGAATTCCACGGCTTGCACTTCATGCACTTAGTTTTTCTTCACTTGAACAAAATGGATTTCAAAGAACGGTGATGTGCAGAAATTATAACTTTTATAAAGTTACTCTGAGCTTTTTGCACCTCAACCTTTGGCTTGTCAATCGGTTTTAATTCTTTAGCTTATAGCAGGCCAAGCCTTCTAGATCCCAAAATTGTGCAGTATAACTTGGTTAAACTGTTAAACAACGTAATAAATTATAAAACGGGACCTCGTTAATTGACTTCCTACTCGGTTAATGTCTGGACTCTTTGTCCACGCAATTATCTGTGATTTATTCTACAATCATCCATCATCGTTTTGTTAATATTGATTAAAAGCTACAATGCAGTTTTTTTTTTACAGAAAACCAATACCTGCCCTAAAGTGCAAACTTTACAAAAGGGGAGAAAAACAATTATCTAATTATACTGCTTAATGAATGTAACAATACACACCAACATTCAATTCAAAATAAATCCAATTGTTAGCCCTAAAAATAAATGCCTGATAAAGTTTTTGAAAAAAAAAAAAAAAACATCCCCAACATAAAATTTATTCACGTGTCAACGAGCAACAACAAACGAGCACAAATGATGCATTCATTTATTGCCTGAACGGATATGAATGATTAAAATAATTTCTAAGGATATCCTCTGAGAATGGAAAAAAAGAATAAAATCAAGATACACATTCATACATTTATGCAAAAAAAAAAGATATAAAACCTCTTATCTAAAATCTATGCTATTCGCACTAATTTGTTAAACACCAAAGGAAGAACATAATTTAGGTTAATTTTCATCAAGAAGAATAAATTTAAATTTATTCATCAAATTGATTCAACAGAAAGGTATAAATTAAGCTTGAGTCTTTAAGTCGTCAATGTTCCACCGACTACAACCCCTAGTAAAAGTATCAAAATTGTCTTCTTTCAAAAAAATAAAAAAACCTATTCCCTCTTCAAGTTTACGTGTTTTTTTTATTGCAAAAAACTATTTTAAAATCTACAAAACTTTGTAGATAGTTTGATTTCTAGCCTTGAGCGACATACCAACACTTAAAGAATGTGTGCCCGAATTTAGGATAAGATACAGGAGCAGCACCTAGAGTTTGGATTTATTTTTCATCTTCATTTGAGTGCAATAAATAAAAGAAACTGAAGCAGGAGAACAACTTAAATCCTAAGCTAGTCTTTGAAATAACAGAAAATGCAGAAGGAACATCCACAAAGATGGTAGATATAGAGATACTCCTAGAAGCTGGACTTGTTCCATTTTCCTGTTGAGTCAAAAAGAAAAAAAAAAAAAAAAGTAGAACGAGGTAGGAAGTGTGAGCCTTATCAACACTTTACTATCCCAGGATTTGGAAAGAAGTGAAGGAACTTAAAGAAAAGTACGCGAAAGATCGAAATATAAAAAAAAAAAAATAAAATAAAAAATAAATAAAAGAAGAAAAACGTTAAATAGAACGAAGCAAAACGGGGCTAAGAGGAGAGAAAAGTGTATGAACATGATTTGAAGTTGAAGTTGTAGTATTTTTCCTTTGAAAACGTATCTCTGCACGAAATGAAAGGAGATTTTTTCCACTATTCGTGTTTTTGGTTTGGAAAATCTTCTTTTCGTTTTATTTATTAGTAAGTTTGAAGTACTATAGCTGGCACTTTTGGCGTGCCGGTGCCGATCCTGGTAACGGTGTTGATGGTGGTTGTGATGTTGATGCGGATGGTGATGGTGATGCCGGCAAACCAATCGAGAACAAGTGAAGTAGTACGAGTATACGAGTTTATACAACTACTACTCTCTGACACTTGAATGGATAAAGGAAAAAGGATGTCGTCTTATCGGACGAGATGTATACTTTCTATACATGAAAAGTTTAGCCATCATGTGTGTGTGTGTGTCGGTATTCTAGTGTGTGTTTGTATATTTTTATAGTTTTGTTTGAATGAATATTTTCCAACTGCATCTTCCATGCAATCTGTAGTACGTGACTTGAGTTGAAAATAGTTTAGTCATGTTGAAGTTTTTTCTTCTCATTTTATTTGATCGTTTTTTTTTTTCTTTTTACATTTTTCAATTCAAAGATGTGGTTTTCTTTTACAATTTCGATATGGAAGTAAAAATTAAGGAATTTTTTTGGAATTATATAATATTTGTTTGATAAGAAAAAATTGAAATGAAATAAATGTGTGCATAGATGAGGTTCGTACTCGTGGGATTTCGCAATGAAGTTGAAAGCACTTTTGAAAAAGACAAAATTTGATTAAAATTTCTTTAACGAATTCATATTTGATCTAACTTTTATTTTCTTGAAGTTAGAGCTAAAACTGATAAGTTTTTTGCTTCCAAATAAATTAATAATATAATTATAAGCTTACTAGCTAATCCCCACCCGCTTCGCTGAGTGCACTTTTGAAAAAATTGAACCTGTTTGAAAATAATTTAAAACCGAAAAAAAAAAAATAATTTGTTTATTGTAGTGAACATTAACCAATTTATTGTAATACTTTTTGATATAGGTACAACATTTCTTGCATAACGAAAAAGTTAAAGTTCTGGGGTGGTTTCGCTGCTCTTCAAACTTGAAACAGCATTTTCAGGTGTTAAATATACATTCTCCAAATGCACTGTTAAATGAAGAACCGCTGGATAAATTTCATGTATTTGAAACGGAACAATTCGCAAACTGCTTCGTTACTGCTTATGTAGCGTCTCATTTGATACATAGTGATTTTATCATTCGTTTCAACAGATTCTATTTGATAGACTTCACAGATTCTTTTTGATAGACTTCACAGAATTACAATACTCGAATTTATGTGGGCTTTAAATGCTTCCGATAATATTGGTGAATATGGCACAATCCACCGATTGCCAACTTCAATACAGTGCTGCCATTTCAAAATTAAAAAAAACATGATAAAAAACATGATTTCAGTTCAAAAAACATGATTTATAAAAAAAAGCAAAATTTGAAAGAAAATGAACAACCACATCGTGACTAGGGGGGAATAAAACAAATTATTTCGAGTTCATTTTAGAAAATAGTATAAAGTATCAGAGGTATAACTACACAGGGTACTTTTTGCAAAAATTCTTAAAGTGAAAATTATCAAACTCATTTTATGATGGAGAATTCTTAGATCTTGGCTTCAAAACGTTTATAGTTTTTTTTCGGGAAAAATTGCCCTTTGAAGGAAAAAATAATTATTTGCTTTTGTAATTTACCCACTTTTTATTTAAAAGGTGGCCAAAAATGGCGGGAATAAAACTTGAAAGCATAAATCAGTTTATAATTGGACTCATTTAAGGTTAATTTCATATATAAATACTGGTATTGAATGACTTATTGGGCCCTATCGTGAATCTCGAGGGGAATTTTGTTTCCCTCGGAATATTTTTTTTTTTTCGGAAAAATCCAGGGAGCAAAAAATCGTAATAAATGATGTCTAAATTCCCCTGGAAAATTGATTGCCGATACCAACAAATTCCGAGAGAAACTTTTTATGATCATTTTCGCTCCCATATTTAAAAC
Organism: Episyrphus balteatus; assembly: GCF_945859705.1. Lineage (NCBI taxonomy): Eukaryota > Metazoa > Arthropoda > Insecta > Diptera > Syrphidae > Episyrphus > Episyrphus balteatus. Next base: position 44,415,833 of record NC_079136.1, read on the forward strand.
ATGGGAAACATTTCGAGGGAAATTTTTATTCATGATAATCCCCATTAAAAATAACAGTTCATCTAGTGAAAAAGATTGTTGGTTTACAAAAATATTATAAAGATTTTTCTCTTGGATTAAAAAGAAACATGATTTTGGACACGAAAACATTAAAACATGATTTTAGTTCAAAAAACATGAAAATTATGCTAAATCATGATTTCTGGCAGCCCTGCTTCAATATTCACATTTTTCACTTTCACGATCATTGATTTTCCATTGTCTTCAGGAGAACGACTACTACTACGACTGAATCAAAGCACTTGGATAACGTGTCGAACATTTCCCACCAACCATACATGGGGAATTACTTAGTCTAAGGGCCCACAACAAATTTTGGGAGTGATAACCAAAATGTGAGTATGCAGATTTATAGCCTTATGCGTTCTAATAACGAAATCAAAAGTCTGGCATCATCTATATTATCTGCAACAATTTTATTCACCAGCCAAATCAAAATGCGGGCACTCTACTGAGTACATCTAGCATTGTACTAACGAAGAAAAAATAATAAAATTTATAAAAATTATTTTTATTTTAAGTGGAGCGATTGAATATAATTCAATTTTAAAGTTCAAGTGACCTCAACTCCAAAGCGTTTCGGCCAGTTACGACATAAGACGCCTTATTTTGGTCGATGTTTACCGACACTTTATAAAACTCGCAGCATGAATAGGTATAATGTAAGGGTACAACAGATCTAACTGATGAGCCCACTGTCGTACCTGGGCGAAACGCTTTAGAGTTGAGGTCACTTGAACTTTAAAATTGAATCCAGCATTGTACTTTCCCAAATGATAAAATCCATTAATGATTTTAACTTTATCTTAAACAAACGCGTTATTATATCATGCCTATCAGCCAGCGATTGTCCATCAGGCAACAAAAGGTCTTTAATTTCTATCCATTTCGAGTTGCATGTAAAAGTAATGAACAAATCTGGACTATGGTAACGACGAACATATGACATAGCATCTTGTGTGAGATACCTTTTTTAAAGCCATGAATGTTCGTATTAAACCCCTCTACAAAAAAAGAAAATCCATTCTTGGGACTTAAGTTATTGTATTCTCCCCTCAAATGTTTCTTTATTACTTGACTAAAACTAAAAACGCGAAAAAAGTTAGGTTCAAATAGCCATATTTCGGTTAATTTTCAATAAAAAAATTAATTGAGTCCAGCATATTGAAGTAAATTTAATCTCCTTTTATTGTTTAAAACATTGCTTATGATTTTCCCAACCCAAAACAAAATTACACCCAAAAAAGCAAAAAAAAAAAAAAAAACTCAAAAAATCGAAAATTTTGATTTTTTGTTATGTTTGTTTCGACTGTTTTGGTATGAATATTTTTTTTTTTTCAATTTTTGAAATACATTATTCCGATAGTAAATTTAATTCTCTTCAAAATGTCAAAATAGCACTCCGCTTTTATCTTCTTTTATAACCCAATAAACGATTCCTGCAAAAAAAACCTGTTGAAAGTCTTAATTCCATATTGCTATGTTTTAAAAAACATAATAAATGGCATATTTCCCATACAAATAAGAGTAGGGGTGTTAAAAAAATGGACCACAAAATTGACCGGCAAGATCCGCATTATTTATCTTTAAACTCTAATCCATTAATCCTCATATTTTGCATATATTCATGCATATGACGTGGACCGCGAATGTATGAAGAAGGCAAAATAGTTAGTTGGATAATATCATTAACATTACCATCCGGATTAATGGCATCACGAAGATGAATTTAGGTACTCCTTAGATCTGAGCTTCTTTTGAATAAAACAAATAAAATTTAATCCACAGCATATTGATGAAAATATCTCCGACACAACAAAATCTGATTAAGTTAATTTCTGCCAACCATTGTACGTAAATGTTGAAAATTATTTGTTTTACTAATAAATTATTTTGAAAGTCTGTCTTAATTAATTTGTTTACAAATTAAGCTTAGTTAAAATTTTTAAAAAGTGAGAGTGTTTCTTTACTCGTACAAATTGACAACTATGTAAAGATGGGAGAAAAGGTAATACTTTTTTTTACACAAACCATCTACATAATAATACCTTAAAAAAAAAAAATTACCAAAATCGGACCAGCCAAACGCGAGTTTATCGGCCACACACACTTAACGAACTCTATTTTATATATAAGATATCTCTTGCAAGACAAAATAGAATAATTTAATTTCGGTGTCATACAAAATAAATAATGAGTATGGCTTAATAATAAGAACTAGCCGACCCAGCCCTCGAAATTCGAGTGCCAATTTCTTTATTTTTTTTTTTATTTGCAACAATTTTGAACACAATAATACCAAAATAGTTTCTTTATTTTTTATAGTATTTGTTGTTGTTTTCTTACGATCAACTACACTTTTTACACAGGAATATATAATATAGGTACCTACTTTTTGATATATTTTAAGCCTGATTTAGATATTGTTGAACTACGTTTTAACTACGCTCAACTACGTAAAAAAAGTATCGAAAAAGAAAATGCAAAGTGTAATCTCCTTAAGGGCATTGTGTTTGCACCTTGCATTTCAATTCAATTCAACCTGTTTCATGTTCCATTCGTTCAAATTCCATCCGTCAATCATTCAACCTCCACCAACTTCACTCAAATTTGTCATTCACACCATTTTTTTTTCATTTAGCTTGTAGGAACATGAAAACAGACCGAGTTCTTTTTGCGATTGTGTGTGTGTCCTTTGACAACAATTTTAACACGTACGTCAATCTGAAATCAAAAAAAACTTCTGCAAAATAGAACCAGAGATTCCTTTGATCAATAATTTTGTTTATTTTCTTCGGTAATATAAATTCAATTAAATCAAAATCAATAGGAAATTGCAGATATTATTAAGATCTGAGTGAAGATGAAGTAGAAAGTTAATTATTTTGGCCGTATGCTGTCGTTTTACAGAGACAAAATATCCTGAAGACAATCACGGGAAGAAAAGTTATAGTAATTTGACTTTTTCACAATAACTATGCCAGGAAAAAATATATTTTGATCGCAAATGGTTTTCTTTTTATTTATTTTATATTTTTCCGCAATAAAAAAACGATATTCAATTAGAATTTACTCTTTATTTGAAGTTGGTGTTCTCAAATTAATACAATACAATACGAAGAAAACTTTCAGCTTGACGTTTGAGAAATGTCAAGTCTTCCAGGAAAATTTTAATGAATGCGTTCAGACACTTAATAATGATTAAAGATATGTTCACATTTATTAAAGGTATGTTCAGGTGTAGATCTTCATAATATACAGTAGTAAAAAGGTAATCCGTGGTACTATGTGGTGAGAAGCGACATTTTTTAATCAAACAAATCAATTCTTAAGGCATTACCACGACAACTGCGTAGCACAACAACGTTTTTTTTTATTTTTTTATGTTAAAACCATAACTAAAATGACCTAAAAAGTGAAAAAGTGCTAAATTTACAAAATTAAATTTTTTTTTATTTCTTTCTAGCAATATTTGTTTTTTACTTGCTCAATAGGGCAAGTATTGGTTTCGTGTAAAAAAAAATTCGAGGTTTTAATCAAAACTAACATTACGATGATGGAGAAGTCCGAAAAAGTGGTTTTCGTCATGACGTCCGTCGGTCTGTGCGTCGGTGCGTCGGTGCGTCGGTGCGTCGGTGCGTCGGTGCGTCGGTGCGTCGGTGCGTCGTCACAAAAAGCTGTACATGAAGCTGCAGCCTAAACGGGTTGAGGGATTTTCTTGAAATTTGGTACAGATGATTTTTTTGTAATTTCCAAGGTTGGTTTTTTTTTGTTTTTTAATATCTCGCTTTAAACGTATACCTCCCATACAAAGTTTTGGAGTTATTGCAACTTTCTCGAAAACGGCTCTAACGATTTTGATTAAATTTAACATACGTAATGCTGTTTTTAGTTCTAACATAACTGCGTTTTTAGTTTTTCTCAAAAAATGCGGATAGTGAAAATATGACATTAACTCTTTTTTAAATCGCGGATGTCGGCTCTTCCCGTACATCTTAATGGAGTTATTGCAATTTTCTCGTAAATGACTCTAACGATTTCGATTAAATTTTACACAAGTAATGTTATACGTAAATCTAACGTAACTGCATTTTAGTTTTTCTCAAAAAATACGGATAATGGAAATATGACTTTACATTTTTTTTAATCTTTGATGTCGGCTCTTCCCGTACACCGTTAATGAGTTATTACAATTTTCTAGACTAAATTTGACATACATAATGCTTTAAGTGATTTTAATATATGTAGCTAATTGCATTTTTTGTTTTTGTCAAAAAAAACACGAGTAACAAAAATATGGCGTAAGAAAAACCAAAAAAAAAATAATTTCGTATTTTTGTATTTCTTATGAAATTCCTTAAAAAAATCAAATTTTAACTAATTCAAAATTATTTTTTTCTAAATCTTTGACATAAAAGCTACTTTTATCATAAGAGCAAGTACGTGCGGCCCCAGTCGTGCATTTTATTTTTTTTAATTTTTGGAAAAAACTACCAAACATTTTTTTTGAAACCAAAAAATAAGCTTTTTGCATCATTATTTTTTATTTTGTCGTCGTAAAAACTGTCATAAAATGAGTTTGAATCTATCACTTTTTGACTTTTTGCAAAAAGTTGCCGTTGTAGTTATACTTTTAAAGCCTTGAGGCTTAACTACAATGACCTAAAAAGTGAAAAAGTGGGAAATTTACAAAAGTAAAAAAAAATTATTTCTTTTCAAGCTCCATTTGTTTTTGGAAAAAACTACAAAAATTGTTTTTCAAACCAAAAAATAAGCTTTCTGCATCATTATTTTTAATTTTTTGGTCGAAAAAACTATCACAAAATGAGTTTGAAAATGTTGACTTATTGACTTTTTGCATTAAGTGGCTTTTAACTACATTGGCTCAAAAAGTGAAAAAGTACAAAAGTGAAAATTTTCAAACGCATTTTTGTATGGTTAGAAAATTAACGGGCTAGAAAATTAACAAAAAATGCGGAAACCATATTTTTTTTGTATAAAAACAATTTGTTAAATGGGCTAAAAAGTGAAAAAGTGGGAAATTTACAGAAGTAAAAAATTTTTATTTCTTTCTACCGCTATTTTTTTTTTAGAAAAAAACTACAAAAATTGTTTTTTTAAACCAAAAAATAAGCTTTCTGCATCAATATTTTTAATTTTGTGATGGGAAAAACTGTCACAAAATGAGTTTGAAAATGTTCACTTTTTGACTTTTTGCAAAAAGTGGCCGTTGTAGTTATACCTTAACTCTTTTTTACAAAATTTTCAAATTCATTTTTTGACAGTTTTTCTTACCTTAAAATCAAAAATAATGATGCAAAAAGCTTATTTTTTGCTTTAATAAACAAAAACAAATAGCGCTAGAAAGAAATAAAAAAAATTTAATTTTGTAAATTTCCCTTTTTTTTCACTTTTTAGGTTATTGTAGATAAGGAACAAAAAAGACGTTTTTGTTAGTTTTCCCTGAACCTCATAAGAAAAACGCTTTGCCATGCGGCGATAAAATATTCGTGCCTTTTATGCAAAAATGTAAACGTCTAAAAGTGAAAACTTGGTAAAATGGTAAAGGAACTGTCAAAGTCAGCTATTACATGAAGCCTCAAGAGGCTTGACTCTTTCTTCGAAATTTCTTTTGATAACACACCCACAAAAAAAAAAAAGTTCTGACCTGGGGTTGCGACTAAGTTTTTCATATAGTTTTTGGGTCGCTGAAACCGAATCTGGAGTCCGTTTTGCCCCATCACGTCAGGTTTTCGAGATAACCTAAAAAAATGTCACGAAAACAAAAAATTTTTTCACTGATCTGGATATGCGAATATGTAAATCATATAATTTTTGGATCACTGAATCCAGATTCGAAGTCAATTTTGCCCTATCACGTCAGGTTTCTGAGATATCCTCAAAAAATGTCAAAACCAAAAAAACTAAATTTCTTATTTGGGGTTGCGTCTAAGTTTTTCATATAGTTTTTGGGTTGCTTAAACCGAATTCGAACTCTATTTTTCCGTATCATGTCAGGTTTTTGAGATATCCTCAAAAAATGTCAGATAAGAACTTTTTTTTTGAGTTTAGACATTTTTGAGGATATTTCAAAAACCTGACGTGATACGCCAAAATAGACTTCGGATTCGGTTTCAGCGACCCAAAAACTATATGAAAAATTTAGTCGCAACCCCAGGTAAAAACTTTTGTTTTTTTGGGTTTGACATTTTTTTGAGGATATCCCAGAAACCTGACGTGAAAGGGCGAAATTGACTTCGAATCTGGATTCAGTGATCCAAAAACTATATGATTAACATATTCGCACATCCAGATCAGAGAAACAAATTTTTTGTTTTCGTGACATTTTATGAGGTTATCTCGAAAACCTGACGTGATGGAGCAAAACGGAATTCGGATTCGGTTTCAGCGACCCAAAAACTATATGAAAAATCTAGTCGCAATCCCAGGTCAGAACTTTTATATTTTTTTGTGTGGCTGCCCTACTAACAATTTTGCTTCTATAATGCTTTAAAGAAGCAACAATTGCATCTGTAAAGCTTTATAGAACCAAAATTGTTTCATTCTGTGAGGCGCGTACTATTACACGATGCCTCTTGAGTCAAGGACTCAAATTTGACATTTATCTTTTGAATTAAAATTTGTTGTTGTTGTATTGCACCAAGAAGCAAAAAGAAATGTGAGGGAATGTTGAAAAAAGAAAAAGTGGAAAAAGAAACGTCAAAAAAGAGTCTCGGACTCACGACCCACGACTCTCCGGTGGGATAATTTTTTCTTTCATCTTTTTTCTCTTTTGCACTCATTATGTTTAAAAAGAGTCGCGCCTCTTGAGGCTTCATGTAATTGCTGACAAATTCTTATGTTCTTTCAAGAGAGAAAAGGACGAAAATAGATTTCATTGGTATCAAAAGTGTTTACAAAAGTAATAGACTTGATTTTAATAGAATTCGATTTTAACAAAAAAATTCATGGTAATAAAACAAACATCTTACTTTCTAAACTTAGATAACTAAAACAATGAAAGTTAACCATAGTTTACGTGCGATCTTAAAACAACGCACCAATGTGAACCCACCTTAATGTTTTTTGATTTTCGCTGAATGCTTTCATTCATTCATTCAGTCATGAATGACATTTCATTCCAGTCGATTGGAAATTTTCCAATAGAATTCCAGTTGTTTTTGTTTTGTTTTTTTTTTTATTTTGTATCGAATTTTAATTTGTTTAATTTCGTTATTTCGGTTAATAAAAAGTAAAAAAAATGTGATTCTGCACATCTACGCGTCATTCTCTTTCGTATCGTGTATAATTTATGCCCCTTCGGTTTTTGGGGGCCCGGTAATTTGTACCACAAAAACTATGCTCGCCGTTTAATTATATGATGATGTGTGTGGCATTTAAGAATGGCATGCAAGTTAACTGTGGAACTAAAGTGTGAGAAAAAACGAGCATGTTATAGCTCGTGTTAAAATTGAAACCACTGATTTTAACATGAAATAAGAATTTTTTGCTAGCTACAACAACATTCTCAAATAATGATGTCGTTGAAACAAAAGAGCTGATTAGCGAACTTTATTATTTTATTTTATTTAAAATAGCCCAACAAATTGGAACAGTAAAAAACTTGATTTTCTCATATGATTTACGAAATTTTGAGGCCAACTTCTTTGAATAGGATAGTCTCCAAGTAAACAAAAGTTGCGCAGATCATGCAGTTAATTGTAGATCAACCCTTTCGAACAACACCAATGAACTAGTACAAACCATTTAATAATATTAATATTTAAATACACATAATTCTGAATTTAATAGCATGCCTATTAAAGGGATTTTGTTGATTTTGTTAATTTTGTTTTATAATAATAAATCATACAAATTAAAAAAAAATGTTTTTTTTTTCAAGGTAAAAGTCTGACTTTAAAAATTGTATATTTCCAAGTATTATACCATATAGCTGAGTTTTAAAATTTGTTTGGTTCTATTCAACAAGGACACTCCTTTTTATCTCTAAAAACTAAAATAAATCTTTGGCAATGAACTTTCTTCATCTTAAAAAGAAAAATGCAAATTCGCTCACGTCCATCATACCAAACAATGTGCGGCCTAATCAAACACAGATAAAACCGTCGTCGGTCGTCCGGGTCCCGGCTTCAAATTCTTAACAAGACCAAAGCAAACGGGTCAAACAATGCAACACAATACATCATAAGAATTCTTGCTATACCGCCGAAAAAATGCTTGATTATTTAATGTGGCTCCTTAAGAGTTGATACACTCCGAGTCAGTTAATTAGTATTTGATTCGAAAATCTTCTGTCCCTAAATAGGTTAGTCTTCGAAATGAACTTCCTTGTTTTTCAGCAGTTCTTTTGTTTTGTTTAAAGAACAACTTCTAAGAATATCAGAATTAAACAAAAATACTTTCTGCAAAACAAAATCTAACATCAATCAAGAACTTCGTAGTGTAGAAGTCCAAACATGAAAATGAACCTTGAGTACAATGTATATCTCCACAAAGGATATAGCCAGATAGCAGCAGTGATGTCTCATAAACGAGAGAGACCCACTCGACCAACAAAAAGTGCAAACATTATTTTGTAGCATAATTAACTGTATTCCAGAGGGTTGCTGTTGCCTAATTTCTTCGTTTGGCTGGACCATTTTTGTTCCTTTTACCTTATTTTGGTCCTTCGTCCTGTAGCGTAGCTGCCTGATGCTGCCACTGCCACTGCCGCCGCCGTTAGTCGTCGTTATCCATTTAGGAAATTCTCTTCTTCATCATCATCGTTTAACTGTGTAAATCGACAATGTTTACTTGTTATAGTTCATCCTTAAACCAAAGAAAGAAAAACTCTCAAAAGAATCCAGACAATGAATGTGGAAAAAAAAAGAGAAGCTAGAAATATATACAAAGAAAGAGAGATGGCGACAACAAAAAAGAAAAATTATAAAAAAAGTCTTCTTTGAAATAAGCTATTTTTCTTATCCTTGCTAAGAGGCTGATGTTGAAATCTTTTTTATTTACTGACCCTCACCATTTAGTGCATAAAGCACAAAGGATACTGGCTTTAGGTTCACAGTGACGAAGACTTGCAAGCATAGAATAAGGAGCAAAGCAAGCACACAGGCACATACAATAATATACAAAAGAGGCCTTGCCTTGCCTCTTTTCCCGTCTAAACAATGTCTCATAACTTTAAGGAAGAAATTATTCAAGATGCATGGGAACCCGAAAAAGAAATTAAATATGGTTCTTTAATTTAATTTTTTTTTTAATTGTATGCTTTTTAACATGCACAGCACAGTTATTTATTATTATTTATAAATTACACGGTGTAACACTCAAAAAATACGCGGGCGGAGACCTATCAGGTTTTGTAGAGCTAGTCGCACTGAATACGAAACGGTATTTAAAAATCCCCTAACACCCCCAAAATCTGGAGTTACGGGCAAAAAAACGGTTTTTTGGACCTTCGCCCATTGAAAAAATTCTAGCTTCGACAATTTTTTACCCATTTTCGATTTTTTTACAGTTTCTGATAGAAGATAAATATACCTTTTTAACAATGTATAAAACATGTAACTCGGTTAAACCACTTAGAATTTATAAGATGTCAAAGTTCAAAAATTCAATTTTTTTTGTCATTTGCCCAACTTCGGCATCAATTTAAAGTATATGTTTTCAAAACAACATGCTATTTAAAAAATATATTCTAAAACTATATCTATTTTCCAATTGATCGAAGTATTTTTTATGAAAATCACTTCAATATTGGCTTAGAAAAAAAAAATTTTCGATTTCAACCCAGATACAGAAATTCGAACTTTTAGGTATAGAACAAAAATGTTGTTTCGGCACGTAGTAGGATAAGTTGGGCGCCAGGATTTGATGAAGGGTTTTTGTAGAGGAGCTGAATACAAACATTTTTTTTCTTTGGGAGGGGGGTCTATCTCCCCCCGTTTAGGTGGGAGGGGCATTTTTCTAAAAAAAATTATCAAAATAAAAAAAAATTATTAAAAAACAACGGCAACACTTACAGTAATAAATGATACCATTTCCAAAAGGCAAAATTGTGCATTTGATTCTAATTTTTAAATCAATATAATATTACCAATAGTTTTTGAAATAATCGATTTCAAAGTTAAAAATAGGGGAACAAATTTTTTTTAAAACTCATTTTATACTATTTTTGTCCAGACTGCGAATTTTAGTAAATAAATTACTTAGACAGAAAACTGCCTCAATTGATTCCTTATCGAACCGTGAAAACTATATGTTTCTATGTCTTCTAGTTTTTGGGAAAATTGAAAAATTATTTTATCAGATTTTTCTTTTTTCAAAATATTTTTTGTTTTTATTTTTTTTTATTTTTCAATTTTCTCAAAAACTAGAAGACATAGAAACATATAGTTTTCACTGTTCGATAAGGAATTAATTGAGGCAATTTTCTGTCTAAGTAACTTATTTACTAAAATTCACAGTCTGGACAAAAATAGTATAAAATGAGTTTTAAAAAAAATTTGTTCCCCTATTTTTAACTTTGAAATCGATTATTTCAAAAACTATTGGTAATATTATATTGATTTAAAAATTAGAATCAAATGCACAATTTTGCCTTTTGGAAATGGTATCATTTATTACTGTAAGTGTTGCCGTTGTTTTTTAATAATTTTTTTTTATTTTGATAATTTTTTTTAGAAAAATGCCCCTCCCACCTAAACGGGGGGAGATAGACCCCCCTCCCAAAGAAAAAAAATGTTTGTATTCAGCTCCTCTACAAAAACCCTTCATCAAATCCTGGCGCCCAACTTATCCTACTACGTGCCGAAACAACATTTTTGTTCTATACCTAAAAGTTCGAATTTCTGTATCTGGGTTGAAATCGAAAATTTTTTTTTTCTAAGCCAATATTGAAGTGATTTTCATAAAAAATACTTCGATCAATTGGGAAATAGATATAGTTTTAGAATATATTTTTTAAATAGCATGTTGTTTTGAAAACATATACTTTAAATTGATGCCGAAGTTGGGCAAATGACAAAAAAAATTGAATTTTTGAACTTTGACATCTTATAAATTCTAAGTGGTTTAACCGAGTTACATGTTTTATACATTGTTAAAAAGGTATATTTATCTTCTATCAGAAACTGTAAAAAAATCGAAAATGGGTAAAAAATTGTCGAAGCTAGAATTTTTTCAATGGGCGAAGGTCCAAAAAACCGTTTTTTGCCCGTAACTCCAGATTTTGGGGGTGTTAGGGGATTTTTAAATACCGTTTCGTATTCAGTGCGACTAGCTCTACAAAACCTGATAGGTCTCCGCCCGCGTATATTTTAAAACCTCATTTTTGTAACACCGTGTTATTGACCCTCTTTAGAATCAAACGCACTGATTCGTATCAATTAAAACCCTTTCCTCATAACCCTTTCCATGTTCCTTACTTTGGCAATCAAAAATATGAATCACAATAATTGTAGTGAAAACCAAAAGTTTGTAGCTCGCATGGTTTTCGAGTTATTAAAATTTCGCAAAAATTAGTCTGAAGTTAGCGGACAAAATCTGAAATGATTAAAAACAAAAGGTTTGGCTGACCTCCAAATTTGTAGCTTTTTAAATGCTTTTCAATTCTACAAACTTGTAGCCTCAACAGTTTTTTTGTTACTAAAAATTTCGTTTAAAAAGACTGAAGTTAGCGGACGAAAATAGGAAAATTATTATTTCTTTCTATACTCAAAACTGTAGCTAATTGAATGCAAATTTGTTGCGCAAAAATAGCTCCTCTCAGTCATTATATATTTCAATTTGAAGTTTAAAAGTTGCACTTCCCATTCGCTGTACCAATGCACAAAAGTTTAAAGTTTTTTTTTTTTTACCAGTAATTGTAACTTTTCAAAACACAATTTTTTGATGCAAACCCGAAGTTTGTAGGTCCAACATTTTTTTAAAATATTCAAGGTTTTGCTAATAAAAATAAACTCAAAAACGACCTTTCAAAATACAAAGAAATGCGAATTTCAAAAAAAAAAAAAATTTCAGAAGTTTGAGGTAACTTAGAGTCAGATGAAATTCGAAAACTTCAATTTTGTAGCCCGACTAGTTTTCTTGTTATTCAATATTCTGCTAAAAAAAGACTCATCGTCATAACGGTCAAAATTTTCAAAAAAGTAGCATTTTTTGATTTTTTTCTTTTCTCGAAATTGTGGCTTTGCAAGACAGAATTTTTTCCGCAGAAATTAATTTTGTAGCTCTTCTCAGTCATTCTATATTTCAATTTGATGTTTAAAAAGTGCACTTCCGGTTCGCTGCACAAATGCACTAAAGTTTAAAAACAAGTGCACAAAATGCACAAAAGGATATTAGATTATTGGGCCTGCGATAAATTTTTTGTAATATTTTTTTAAAGTTTTTCTACAGAAAACAAAATGTTACGCATACGCCATAGTTACCATATAATCCAATACAGAATAAGTTTAAAAGATAAAAAAGGGAAGTTATTAACTACACAAAACAGTTATGTTTTAATTTAAAAAATACCTATATTTTAAAAATTTAGGTTTTAGATAGAAAAAAAAAATTCTTTAAAAGTTCTATAAAATTTTCTTCTAGGTATCACTCAGGGCTTAGAAAATGAAAATATGAAATAAAAGGACCATAGCAGTAACTATGAGTAATTTAAAAATATATTTTAAAAGATATAAATATCTTTTAAATTAATGAACATATTACAAAACTAGTGATTTTTTACACTTAAAAATATTAATTTTGCCTAAGATTTCTTTGGGGAAACCTTGTTTATACTCAAGTATATTTTTATATAAAAAAGTGGTTGTCTATAAAGCCGGTTAACGGACAATGATTTTACGTGATAATGTCGTAAGAAAACAGGTTGTGTGCTTTTAAAATGAGTCAATTGAAGCGTTTATTTATTTCAAACAATCATAATTAACAAGAAAAAGCTAAAAAAAATTACCTTTTATCTATTCTCATTATATTAATTTTTTTATTTTAAAAGCTTACAAAAAAAAAAAATTATACCATTAAAAAGCCAAATATTTCTTCTAAATAATAAAACCATTTTTATATTTTTACAATGCGCAAAAAGTATTAAAATAATTTATTAAAAACAATCACTTCTTATGAAAAAAGTGAAAAAATCATTTCCATCACCCAAAAATTCAATTTTTTGATATAACAACCTATAATAAATTTTATACCACCTGAAAGCTTATTGCTTTAGCTTAAAATATTTATATCGATTATGTCTATTAGGATCAATTTTGATCAAAAAAAGCAAAAAAGAACATATAATTTTATGTTCTCACGCTATTGAATCAATTTTTTTTAAGACAACCTATACAAAGTTTTATACCATGTAAAAGCTTATAGTTTCACCTTTCATATATGACGTTTCAATCTTATTTCTGCGATGCCTAGAAAAAAAGTAAGAATTTTTTAAAACCAACCATGTCGAAATTCCAAACTGAGATTACGGTACTTCCCACACTGGTGGCTGTTCATGATCAACAGATCTCCACACGTGTTTTGAGGTATTTGGCAAGTTTTTTTTAATTTAACATTGTGTAGCTGGTAACATCATCAGGATGCTCAATAAAGTTAAATAAAATTTGTATTTGCTTTAGATCAAAAGATAGAACCTGTTGAATAATAAAACATTATTTGACCGTTATCTCAAAATTGTGACTACAAAATTGATTGAAATTTTGCACAGATATAGTCCTGTCTATTATCTACAATATAAATTTCATTTATTTATCTGTTGAAGAAAAAAAATAATAAAAATAAAAAACGGTTAAAAACGGTCAAAAAACTTGGAACAAAAAAACTTATTTTTCCCGTTATTCAGTCAAAAACCATTTTAAAATACCAATTTTTTGCACAGTCATAGACAACATGTTCTATAAGCTTAAGATTTTTTGAATGCTAAAAAAAATTTAAAAAAAAATAAAAACTCAACCAAAAATATCCCAAAATAAGTAGGTGTTTTTTTTTTTTAAATTCATATTTCGAAACGCAGAGACTTAAAAAAAATCCGTATCAGACCCCTAACTGCTTTTTTTTATTATCTTTTGAATGATGTTTTTCAAATTGTCAAAAAAATTCCCCTACTTTGTCAAAGGTCTACCTCATGTTTTAGTTTTAGAAAACCATAAATAGCTTGGTTTTGAAATTTTTTAGAATTTTTTCAATACCATTGTCAATTCATCTATTGATTTAAAAAAAAATCAAGTCTTTACATTGTCGCGTTTAGAAAATAGCCAATTTTTTGAAATTTTGTTTTACCCCTATTTACCCTATTAAAAGATAGAATTTTTTAAAATTCTTCAAAAGTATTTAACTTTGTTGTTTTTATTTTGAATTTTGAAATTTGAATTGAAATTTTTGCCGCTAGACAATGGCGTCACTTTTTTGTGGTGGCTGCCATGGTTCATCGATTTATAAGACGTTATCACGTGAAAAAAATATAAATATGTATTATAACACTTCATTATAATTTTTTTTAAATAAGTCATCAATTGTTAAAGTATAATGTTGCAGCATTAAAAAAATATCTATTGAATGCCTTATGACTCCCATACAAAAATGTTCATTGTCTTTTAAAACTTTTTTATAGTGCTGTAATTTCTTAACGTTGCGTGATACAAGAGACTTTTAAAAGACAACTTGATGAAAAATAAGCTCAGCTCCAATAAGTTTGTAGAACTTTTTTTTCTCTAAAACTTAGAGTATTTAAGACAAAACTGGCCTTAGAACTCATATAATGGCATTGTAATCAATTCAGCTACAATTTGTCACATTTTTATGAAAAATAAAATTAAAGAAGTACTAATATATAATGTAAATTAAAAATTGTTTTTTTTTTTTAACAAAACGTACTTTCAGATGAAAATGCTGGCAAATATCAACATTCAGGAACTTACATCACTTTTCTTCCATTTAATTACTTAACATGACCTATTTCCCTTTGGCCATCATCATCGTAAAATCATATGATAACGAAATGATAATAAAACAACCATTAAACATTAAAGTCCAAGAAAAATATTCTTTTTCTTTGTTTAAGACCATCAGCACGAGTATATCTACCATGCCACACCAGAACGATGGAATGTGGCATCATCAATACCAACACCCAAACACTCGTGTCGGAGGCAACAAAATCAGCAAGAGCAGCAGCAACACTCTAGACGTAGATTGCTCACAATAAATTAACTCGAATAAATCATTCAGTTCTCGGTGGAGTTAAAGGACAGCAGTGGGAGTGTAACGAAAACTCCTAATCAGCAGTTAATTTTTATCTTTAATTAAGAGCACGTCCATCTGTCGTCCTCATCGTTGGTTGGCGTCGTCGTCGTTGTGTTCGTCTTCTTTTTGGTCTTTGTAAACTTTCTTCCGTTCCGTTCGTCCTTGTGTTCTTCTCATTGCCAAGATTGTTTCTTATATGCTACTATTTCTGGCAAAAACAAACTTTTACACACACATACACATAAAGTTCACTGCCGAACACCAGAAGCCGATTGGAATTGTTGCGCGCTGCATTTCAAGGAACCGAAACATGTTCCTGGGAATTGGAGAGAGGAACACAACACAGCTATTATAAGAAACCCAAAGGATACTCCACCAATTCAGCCATGAATTGCAAACGTTCGTTTTTCGTCGGTAACTTATAGTACGTTGTAAATTGCCATTTTTGTGGGTCTGGATCTGAGCATGGGGATGGTGGTGTTGGCTCCTTGAAAAAAAAAAAGATCTCCTCTGTAACAAGAAAGCTTGTGTGGCTATAAATATCTCCTTAGCACTACACAGCACAGACGGACGTCCTTCATGAATCTTAAAATGTGTGATTTTGTTTTTGTTTGTTGTTGTTGTACTTTTATTAGTTATATATAAATTTGTTTTCTTATTTGAGTTATTTCTTCGTTACAATAGTTTATTTACAAAGTTTAGAAGAAATTTAAGTTTAGGTACCACTTAGTTTTCGGTGCAATTGCTGAAAATGCAGAAGGAATTTAAAAATAAAACAAAAAAAGGACAATAAAGTTTCATTACAAGTCGATTTGTTTGGGTATTTTTAACAGGAAATGTGACTTAGAAATATTTTCTATTAATAGGTCATTATAATTTCAAGGAGTAAATATTGAAGCTACTCATGGACTTGCTTTAAACCGGCTCATACAAAAGCTAAGCACAAAATAATCATTTTTATCAAAAAACAAAACCGACTTTCATGGGTTAAAACTGGAATTAATGGTTTTCTTATAAATTTTATAGTCAGAACTGTAGAAATTTAAAGAACACTGCAGCCACCAGCTTTCGAAAAAAAAAAAAATTATCAAAATTGGTTCACTCACAAAAAAAAAAGAAAATTGATAATCTAGTCCTTTTTGGAAGTCGGTAAGAAATGCAGTTGTATATTACCTTCTCGTTCAGCATTCTATCCAAAGAGTGTCATGATTTCATCTGTAGGTACTCCTTTTGGACAGGTGTCATTTTTGTTTTCGTCCGTCCGTCCGTCCTTTTGTCGTTTCGATCTATGGCCTAAACGAATAAATAGGTTTGCTTGAAATTTTGTACAGATGGCTTTGATTTTCAAGACCTCTTGATTGTTTTTGTTTTTGAAGTGATAACGTCTTATAAATCGATGAACCATGGCAGCCACCACAAAAAAGTGACGCCATTTTCTAGCGTCACACTCTCGCACTTTCGCAGTGCGGCAAAAAAATTAAATTCAAAATTAAAAATAAACTATCAGAGATACAAAAATCTCCTAAAGCTTATTTGAAAGATAATAATCTAAAGCCTAATCCAAATGAAGGATTTTTAAAAATTCCGTCATTTAATAGGGTAAACAGGGGTAAAACCGAAAGATGAAATTTGGGCTAAAATCTAAACGCGTGGTGGTAGAGAAATGATTTTTTTGTTATAGATAGAGGAGACTGATTTAAGGATAACTGCATTTAAGAAAAAATTCTGAAACTCCACTATAACCTTTTGTTTGAACGTTGATCAGGTGTTGTGGGTATGACAAAATGATGATTATGGGTAGGGGAAATTTTTTTTGACAATTCTAAAGGTGCCAAGTAAAAGATGAAAGAAAAAAAATTAGGTGTCTTATACGGATTTTTTTCCAACACTCTGCGTTTCGAAATATGAATTTTTGAAAAATACCTTTTTTAGGGGTATTTTTGGGTAGTTTTTGATTATAAGCTTTTCTCAAACTTATAGAACATGTAGGTTTTGCCGTTATGCATATATGTACAAAAACTTGGAATCGTTTATTGAGTTTTGACTGAATAACAGAAGAAACAAGTTTTTAAAAAACATGTTTTTTAACCGTTTTTAACCGATTTTCATCGTTTTTTATTTTTATCTTTTTTTATTTAATAGATACAGAAATAAAATATATGAAGTAACGATAGACCATGACTACGACTATATGTGTGAGAAGTTTTAATCATTTTCGTAAACACAATTTTGAGATAACGGTAAAATAAAATTTTAGAATTCAACAGGTTATAACTTTTGACCAAGAGCAGATAGAAATTGTATTAAACTTTTATGAGCATCCTGATACCTTTCATTTGGTATATCAAACATAACGGTAGACTAACTACAAGCTACACAATGTTAAATCAAGAAACTTGTGAAAAACCTCCAAACACCAAAGCAGATCTGTTGCCCCATGAACACATGAACAGTCACCAGTGTAGGAAGACCGTAATCTCAGTCTGGAAATTCGATATGGTTGACTTTAAAAAATTCTAACTTTTCTTGTAGGCATCACAAAAATAAGATTGAACCGTCATGTAAAAGGTGAAATAATAAGCTTTCACATGATATAAAATTTAATATAGGTTGTCATTGAAAAAAATTAATTCTATATCATGAGAACATAAAAATAAATGTTTTTTATGCTTTTTTTGATGAAAATACATGGAGTTCAAAAAATTCTAGCTCTTTTTGTAGATGTCTCATAGACCTGATATATGTATATATATTTTGATCTAAGACAATAAGCTTTCAGAAAAATTTTTATAGTTTGTCATTGAAAAAAATTGATTCAATAGCGTGCGAAGATAAAATTATAGGTTTTCTTTGCTTTTTTGATGAAAATGATTGTTTTCAATAAATTAATTTTATACTTTTTGCGCATTGTAAAAATTTAAAAATGGTTTTATTCTTAAGAAGAAATACTTGCCTTTTAGATTGCATAATTTTTTTTGTAAGCTTTTAAAGTAAAAAAATTAATATAATGAGAAAATAAAAAAGGTATTTTTTTTAGCTTTTTCTTGTAAATTATGATTGTTTGAAATAAGTAATTTTACGACGTTATCTGAAAAATGTCAGGTATTGGAAATATTATGGCGCTGTCGTTTTTTTTTTGTTGCAAAAATTCAAATATTTTTTGGTTAAATCGTTCATACATATGTTGTTTTTGGTCTCAGAACTAATTTTATTAAAAAAATTTGAAGCAATTTTTTTTTTAAGGTAAATATTTTTTTAAATTTAAAAGTTGCATAAAAAATAAAAAAAATGGTCAATTTATTTTTTGTATTTTTCTAAAAAATGTGAAAAATTAAATTATAGTAAGCTGAAGCTGCATATACATAAATGTAGGTTCTTTGAACTAGATCGTACGACTCAGTCGTATATTAAATTTTGCTGATTTTTTTTTGAAGCAGATTTCTTCGGCATTAGTAAAGTATTACTCAAACTGTTTATTACGCTATTTTTGACACAAAACATGGACTAAAGCAAAGTAGCGTTATTTTAAGTTCTGTAAATGACAGACGATGACGTTTGTTTATCCTATTTGGGATAGCAACTATAATGCAAGAAGAATACAGAACGAAGAATTGAGCGTTAAATCTTATAAAACCAAGTGAAAACAAATATATGCAATATAATTGCATTCCACTCAACCAAAATACATTAGATCACTATAAATTCAAAATATCGTAGAGGCGTTACTTTCGGTGTGATTATATGTAACAAATGATATTAATTCCATGACTAAGATTTTTCTCAACTTAAGCATTAGCGAAAATTTTATTCATATCTAAATTTGAGCGGTCACTTGAGTAGGAGTTAAATAGTTAAACCTTAATTTGAGAAGGTTCTTTTTGTCGCCAAAAAAATAAAAAAAAATGTTTAAAATTTACTTTGCCATATTTCAAAAGAGTGAAAAAAAGTGTAGTGTTTCCTCAAGTTTTGGATTATTAGTGCGAACTGAGGAATTCCTGGCATAAAAGTGCCTCCTAAGAGATAATTTTAGTTCAAGAGAAAACTAATTTCAAGAGAAAATAAAAATAATAATAATAAAAAAAAGTACTCATACACCGTAGTGAACAAAATACAACAATTTATTTAAATCAAACGAAAAGTGTTATTAAAAGGAAACAAACTGTCAGTTTATGTTTTGTTCATTCAATAAATGGAAAAAAGGTAATTAAGTATTTTCGGTAATAATATAAAATATTTGAGTTGAAAAAAATGTGTGTCCACTGTCCAGTGTTTTAGTAGATTTCTTATATATTTTGAATGTGTTTTTCTTATAGCTATTCATTTTAATGAGCAAAACTAAATAACTATAAGTATGTATTATCTTGCAAAATATAAATATAAAGAAACTTATGACAATACTTATAATTATCAAACAAAAAGCTTCCAAAGAAAAAAAAAGAAATCAAAATAACCACACAGCATTTATAATTCATATTTAATTCTGTGTGATTTCTTTCACTTAATGCTAACACTTTTAATCCAACTGAAAAACTAGCATAAAACATAACATTACCTCGAAGGATTATGCCCCATCAAAAGCTCACTTAAGAGAAGATGAGCTTCTTTCTTGGGATGCCATTCTCTAGTTTCACCTCAAAATGGCATATAGTCTACTCTATTTGTGTGTTTATTTTCCAAGAAATTACGGTAATGGTGGCAAATGCGGTAGATACAAGGACTTTAATGTTGAGCTCTTGCTTTTGTTTATATATTATAATAATGTGATGATTGTAGTTGTTGTTGTTTTTTTTTTTTTTTTTTCTAAAGACTGTCAAAATGTAAACAAAATGTATATAGCTAAGTTCAAAATCTACTTAATAGTACCTACACAAGATGGATAAAATATTGTTACCTAACTTTTGCATTAAGGTCGCGAAAAATAATCCACACTCTGTGGTGTCCGTATATCAGAATAAGTGTGCAAACATACACGAGATGCAGAACATGAAAGTGGAAAAGTTCACCATTCTACTGGTGATGCTTTGTCCGATGGTTGATTCTTAACTGAAGAAAACCTCTTTTCTCTCGGTCATTTCAATATTAGATAGAGAGAGAAAGCTGCAAAGCTACTGCAGGATAAGAGTGTGTTAGAAAAATTCTATCTGCAACCTTTAATTAGTTTTAAACAAATTAACATAAATTTTCGTTAGGTTCTTAATGTGCGATATGAGGTGATGGTGTTTGTAGTTTCCATTATCGCAAATTATATGGGAAAACTATATGCAAACAGATTTCGGGCGAGAAAAGTTGTGTTGAAAATGGAAACAAAATTATCCTATAGGTTAAATTTGATCAGGTTTGGTTTTTAGATTTTGGTAGATGATTAAAATTCTAAAAAAGATGGTTTTAATTTTTACATATTGTTTGCTTTTGTTTGCAGGTTTCTAACTAAACGAAAATAATCCAGCATTCACCATAAGATGCATTTATTTTGAAATTTTTCTAACCTTTAACGGCCGCATGGATGCTCAGTTCTTGCAGATTTGTTTTAATTCTTTCCCCAAATCTCTTCCGGTGAAAATTCTTCTTCTCCGCTGAATACCTCCAAAAGAATTTAACTTTGGATTTCAATTAATAGTTTAGCACTATGGAAGTACATATAAACTCAATTGATTGAAACTTGTTCCAAAAATATAATCACTCAATCTAAAAATAATTTCGATGAAATTTAGGTTAAATGAAAAATTGAAAATCGTTAGATCAAATTTAGGATCCGTAAAAAAATCGATCTCGAGATAACAATCAGACATGACCTTACCGTGATGGAGAATTGCAAAAAAAAGTAGGTCCCGCAATTCTGTCTCTATGTACCTCGAGCAGCAGCCTAAACTAATAGAATGATTTTTATCAAACTTGGTAGTTATCAGTTTTCGGTGTTTTACTAGAGAGTTAATTTAAATTTTTCTTAAGACCAAAACTAAGGGTACCTGCCTCATAACGGAAAAAGAAATTTTAATATTTTTCAAAAACGGCTCCAACAATTTTGACTAAAATAAGACCCAATTTAAAAAAAAAAATATTTAACGGTACTTTCCATGAAACAGTTTTTTTTTTGGTTTCTGAATATCTCGTACACGAACAACTCGATATCAACTGAAATTTTTATACAAAAGCTTTAAAGTAACGGTAATATTAAAATTTTGGAATTTTTAAAAAATATTTTAAGATTTTTTTTAGTCAATTTTTTGAAGACTGTTAAGTAAAATATTTCGGTTTTATGTTTTAATTAATTTATTTTTGAAGTTATACTTCTTATGGGAGGGTGGGTATGAAAATTTACTTTTTGACAAGAATGTCAAAGGGATTATGACGCGATTACCCTGGGTAGCAGGGCTGTCGTTTCACCTTTAGAGTAGGCAGTACTTTAGTATTTAAAAATGGAGTACGCCGCAGTACGGCAAACATAAAACACACAACACGTTGCAAGTTACATGTTTCATGTGGCAAGTTGCATGTGGCAAGTTGCATGTGGCAAGTTGCATGTGGCAAGTTGCATGTGGCAAGTTGCATGTGGCAAGTTGTATGTGGCAAGTTGCGTTTGGCAAGTTGCATGTGGCAAGCAGCATGTGGCAAGTTGCGTGTGGCAAGTTGCATTTCAGCTGAGCTGAAAGTGAGCTGAGCTGAAAGTGAGCGCCCCCAACTTCCAACGCCTATATCTCGGAATTTTGAAGAAAATATAAAAAAAATGTTTTGATGCCAAAAGGTAGCGGGGACTCTAACCTACATTTGGGTACAACTCCCATCCCTGTAGGTGCACGCGTTTTCAAACCGGGAGAACTTAAAAGTAAAAAAAAAAATAGGCACGATTCTGAAAAAATAGGCATGATGTGGCGGGTTAACATGGAAGGCGATTTTTTAAAAATCTGACAATGTGCAAAGCGTAGGCCCATGACACAAGCTATCATTTGGCATCACTCCCAAAAATTGCTCCCAAGCGGTTTAGCTTCCAGGAGCGTTCAAAGATTGGGGGAATTTTTCGAAAAAAAATTGTACCCCAACTTTCAAACGCGATTTTCTCG
Source organism: Episyrphus balteatus (assembly GCF_945859705.1). Classification (NCBI taxonomy): domain Eukaryota; kingdom Metazoa; phylum Arthropoda; class Insecta; order Diptera; family Syrphidae; genus Episyrphus; species Episyrphus balteatus. Next base: position 44,438,215 of record NC_079136.1, read on the forward strand.
GAATTTTGAAAAAACTCGAAAAACCGGATTATACCACTATCGAGTAGCTAAGAATATAAGCTATCATATGGAACCACTCCCATGTCTCTAGGTGAAAGCGTTCAGCTCCCAGAAGCTTTTTCGCGCCCCCAACTTCCAACGCCTATATCACGGAATTTTGAAGAAAATGAAAATAAAATTTTTGATGCCAAAAGGTAGCGGGGACTTTAACCTACATTTGGGTACAACTAACATCCCTGTAGGTCCACGGGTTCTCAAACCGCGAGAACTTAAAGGAAAAAAAAAATTGGCACGATTCTGAAAAAAAAAGGCATGATGTGGCGGTTTAACATGGAAGGCGATTTTTTAAAAATCTGACAATGTGCAAAGCGTAGGCCCATGACACAAGCTATCATTTGGCATCACTCCCAAAAATTGCTCTCAAGCGGTTTAGCTTCCAGAAGCGTTCAAAGATTGGGGGATTTTTCGAAAAAAAATTTTACCCCAACTTTCAAACGCGATTTTCTCGAAATTTTGAAAAAAAATCGAAAAACCGGATTATACCACTATCGGGTAGCTGAGAATATAAGCTTTCATATGGCACCACTCCCCTGTTTCTAGATCAAAGCGTTCCAACGCCTATATCGCAGAATTTTGAAGAAAATGAAAATAAAATTTTTGATGCCAAAAGGTAGCGGGGACTTTAACCTACATTTGGGTACAACTAACATCCCTGTAGGTCCACGCGTTCTCAAACCGGGAGAACTTAAAAGTAAAAAAAAAAATAGGCACGATTCTGAAAAAAAAGGCATGATGTGGCGGTTTAACATGGAAGGCGATTTTTTAAAAATCTGACAATGTGCAAAGCGTAGGCCCATGACACAAGCTATCGTTTGGCATCACTCCCAAAAATTGCTCTCAAGCGGTTAAGCTTCCAGGACTGCTCAAAGATTCGGGGATTTTTCGAAAAAAAAAATTTACCCCAACTTTCAAACGCGATTTTCTCGGAATTTTGAAAAAAAGTACAAAAACCGGATTGTACCGGAATGTGTTTTTATGATAAAAAAAGAAATGTTTTACAAAAAAAAAAAAATAGGAATATATTTACTATTAAAAAAACCAAGAAAAAAGATCACGAAAAATTATCTGTTTTATTTATAAAAATATCCATGTGCTAAAATAATTCCATTAATAACTAGAACCAAACATCTTAAGCTATGGTGTTTTATAAAAGTTTAAAATATCTTCATATTTCATTATACTTTCCAAATAAAAATCAATTGTATCCTCTCACCCATCACAGCTCAGCTCAGCTCACTTTACCTTAGCTCACCCAACAGCTCAGCTCAACCATCAGCTCGGCTCATAGGTACATAGCTCAAAAGTGAGCTAGCTCAAAATTTGAGCTGAGCTGAGCTCAGCTAACTTTTGAGCTTTGTAGCAACCCTGCAAGTTCCATATTGCTACTACTAGTGCTGAAGCAAACACAATTCTCATAAAATTACCACATCGCACATTTTATGCGCAATTCATTTACTTTCGTTAACCATATACCGTACGTTCTGAACAGCCTAACATGAGTAAATTTCACAGAATAAATTGAAAACTACATGGACGCAAGGAAGATGAAAGAATTAATTTATTGTTCACTTGATAAAAATGTAAAAAAACTAGGTGTGGATTAATTACTTAATAATAGAAATTAAAAATATCAAATGAAATTCATTTACATATACTGAATGAGAAGTATAACTTCAGTCGCGTGTACATGTGTACACACATTTTTTTCAAAATGGCGTAGGTACTAACTTTTTTTTTTATTTTTTTTCTTGTACCTATTCTTTACATAAATAAAATAAAATTGGTAAAATTTCTTTCCCCTTACTGCATATGAAACCAAATTTTGATCTTATTTTTTTAAATAAATTCATTTTTTTTTATTTTTTTTAATGAAGGGCGTTTTCGTTTTGAAACTACTGAAAGAACTCATGTAAAGCACTTTTTAATTTTTTTGCGGTAGAGGGTTAAAAATTGCTCTAACAATTTTCAATTTTTTTTTTTTATTCCTTTTCATACAAGAAATCAGATGGAATACTTCGTTTTCTGATCAAAATCATTTGAAACGGTGTTTTATTAGAGCTTTTACCATAAGAGCAAGTAGACAGATAGATAAATTCTTTATTTGTTTTTTTTTTTTCATCATAAGATTTTACAAATATAATTTCCTAAGAATAAGGACATGGCATTGACTGCCGTCTGCCTGAATTGACATTTCATAAGTGATACAAACAAAATATAAATTTAAAAGAAAATGTAAACTTATTTAAATAAAAATATAAGAATATTTTTTTTTTTAAGTAAGATATTATAAAAAAATTCCAATTTATAAAATAATACATTATTTGTTTTTTAAATTACTCAAAGATAAGTTTGGACAATTTCTACGTGATTTGAAACACAAAATTACAATTTATAAAAATAATACAATTTTAGAATACTAGGATTTACTCAAAGTAAAATTTTGACAATTTTTACGTGATTTGAAACACAATAGAAAAAAAAAAAATGATTTGCAACATAAAATGAGATAGTTTAAAACTACAATAAAAGGCTAAAAATTTATTTAACAGGTAAAACTGTTCCGGTAGTTAAGAGCGTGTTGGCAAAATTTAAATACGTTTAGCCAACCTAGTGCTTCATTATAAGGATATCGTAAAATTCTTGCATTGTTAAAACACTTTTCCGAAAGTATAACCGACGAATTTCTTGTAAAATTGGGTAAATAGCTAAAAAGTGGTATAGATATCTTCGATTTCTCTTTTGTTACTCAGATCACATAGCTGCGGCAAATCACTTCGGTGTGGTAGGTATAAAGTTTAAGTTTAAAACTTCGACTCTGGCCTTAAAATAAATAAAAAATGCAAGTACGTACGACACAGTCGTGCAATTGATTTTATATATGTACATTTTTTTTCAAAAAATAATTGGTATGCCATTAAAAAGGCAATATTAAAATGTCAAAAATTAAAAAAAAAAAAAAAAAATCATGTGTGCAATTCACACGTGGTAGAAGTGAAACCTTAAGAAATCATTTTTACCTACCTATTTTTATTCTATCACCTTCGAATCCATGTTTTTTATACGACAACCTATATAAAATTTATATCATCTGAAAGCTTTTTGTCTTAGCTCAAAACATATATATCGATCAGGTCTATGAGACATCTACAAAAAAAACTAGAATTTTTTAAACTCGATCAATTTCCATAAAAAAAAGCTAAAAAAACACGTATTTTTATCTTCTCACGCTATTAAATGCATTATTTCCCTAAAAACCTATACAAAATTTAATACCATCTGAAAGCTTATTGTTTTAGCTCAAAATACATATATATCGATCCGACCTATGAGACATCTACAAAAAGAGCTAGAATTTTTTAAACTCGATGAAATTTCATAAAAAAAAGCAAAAAAAATTATTTTTATGTTCTCATTCTATTAAATCAATTTTTTTGTTTGACAACCTATAAAAAATTTTATACCATGTGAAAGCTTATTGTTTCACCTTGTATAATGATGCATAAATCTTATTTCAAAGATGTCTACAAGAGAAGTTAGAATTTTTTAAAGTCAACCATGTCGAATTTCCAGACTGAGATTACGGTACTTCCTACACTGGTAGCTGGTCATCGCCAACAGATTTCCACAGGTGTTTTGAGGTATTTTTAATTTTTTTTTCAATTTAAGATTGTGTAACTTGTAGAGCACGTAACGTTATGTGTGATATATCAATCAAATTTGTATGTGCACTAGATCAAAAGATATAACGTGTGTTGGAAAAGAACATCTTTTTACCGTTATCTCCGAATTTTGAATATAAAATTAATTGAAATTTTGTAAAATTATAATTTATTTAATTACCTATCTACAGTACAAATTTCATTCATCTATCTATTAAAACAAAAAAGTTATAACTAGTTGAAGTCGTGTCGCGTTTTCGTTTCATCTTGTTTCAAATCACTACGATACTAAAGAAGTTTTCACTTGAAAAAATTTAATTTTAAACATTACTGAATAAGTCAAGAACTTAACACGTACTTTTCATAAGGATATAATTCAGTAAAATATATTATTTTATGGAACCTATATTTATAAATCAAGCTCCCTACTAAAACCATCTACGAAGGCAGCATATAAGTAGGTACTTACTTGCCCTAGTCTTATTGAAACTGTAAACTAAAAAAAAACTGCCCTTCTAACGATATTCTTCATACTTGATATTAAATTTAGTGTTTTATTAGATGGACATAAAAAACTGTATAGTGTTCTCATATATTTTCTCTTATGTGTAGATACAACCTAGAAAAAAAAACATGATATATTTAAGAGAGTGGAAAACCTTTAAAAAATAGTCACACGAATATATCCACTATAATGTCCTCGTGATGACACCAAACCTCCAGAGAGTTTCGGAAGTCGGCACATTGCATTTTCATTTTCCCATAACAGCGCACCACGTATAATGGCAATAATTTCCTTTGATATATAAATTCAGTTCTTCTGTGCTGCTGATGCTCTCTGATGCTGATCCATTCTGATCCGGCATCCTTTCTCATTCGGCCTCATCCTGATTTACGCAAAGTGCTATAATCTGGGGAAAAGGAAGAATTAAACGATGCGTTGCTATTCATATAGGTACACTCCATAACACACTTGTGTATGAAATTTCGGTATATCGTAGTGTGAGTGTGAAAAAATAAAATCTGGATACAAAAATATATCCAAACCAAAAACAGAATACTTAATGTGACACATATCGTGCATGCACTCCCAAAAGGCCATCTCTCCAATATGCCTTGCCTATCCTATACACAAATGGTATCTATAGGGTTGGGGAGTTGCAAAAGTTGCAAGGTCCTTCTCTCTCTAAGTAGTATTAAATCCTCTGAACTTTTTACCAATTTCCACCCTCTTGGACTTGACACGCAATTAACTTCAGGTGCGATCATCGCAAATACGATTGCGACCGAGATTTTTATTTTGTTGACCTGAAAGAGGAAACTTGTCTTTCTTTTTTTTCTGTTCTGTTGTTGCCTTGTCATCTGACACCCGCAATGCGTATGTTGTCTTTCCTTTGGTCGACTTCTTTAAACCAATTTGTGTGTTCATTTTTCAATTAAAAGAAAAAAAAAAAAAAAGATTTTTGCCGAAACGCAAAGTGAATACGCAGGTTTTTTTTTTAATTTTTTGCTCGTGAAAAAGTCCTCATGCTGTGTGCTATATGCATGTATTTACTCCTTAAAGCTAAATTTACATAATCAATCGTAGTGACAACAGCCGACGACATATTGCAGCGTTGCCATTATCAGAATAAATTATTATTTTTGTACTGGGGGGTTATTCCGTAATTTTTAAAATGATAAATGATAAAGTGGATAATTGTTTCACAGTTTGAGAACCTTCGAAAACATTTGAAATCATGCCTAAGCAGCCTAAGTCCCAAAAGTAATGGATCAAACAAAAACAAAAATTTCAATACAATATTAAAAAATAAACTATTAGATATACTTCTATAGCTTATTTAAAAGATAATAACCTTAAGTTAAATACATTCTAAGGATTTTTAAAAATTCCATCTTTTAATAGGGTAGATAGGGGTAAAACAAAATTTCAAAAAATTGGCTATTTTCTAAACGCGACAATGTAAAGAGTTGAATTTTTTTTTAAATCAATAGATAAATTTATTGCAAGACTGGCAATGGTATTGAAAAAATTCTAAAAAATTTCAAAACCAAGCTATTTATGGTTTTCTAAAACTAAAACATGAGGTACGCCTTTGACAAAGTAGTTATTATAGATAGGGGAATTTTTTTTTGACAATTTGAAAACGTCATTCAAAAGATAATAAAAAAAAAGTTACTGGTCTGATACGGATTTTTTTTTTAAGTCTCTGCGTTTCGAAATATGAATTTTTGAAAAACACCTACTTATTTTGGGGTATTTTTGGTTGAGTTTTTATTTTTTTTAAATTTTTTGTAGTATTCAAGCTTATAGAACATGTAGTATACCTATGACTGTAATACTGCATACATGTGCTAAGAATTGATATTTCAAAATGGTTTTTGACCGAATAACGGGAAAAACAAGCTTTTTTGCCCCCAAGTTTTTTGACCGTTTTTAACCGTTTTTATCTTTTTTTCTTCAACAGATAAATAAATGAAATTTATATTGTAGATAGATAATAGACAGGACTATATCTGTTTTTGTAGTCACAATTTTGAGATAACCGTAAAATAAAGTTTTATTATTCAACAGGATCTATCTTTTGATCTAAAGCAAATACAAATTTTATTTAACTTTATTGAGCATCTTGTTGATGTTACCTTTCCTTTGGTATATCAAACATAACTGTACATTCACTACAAGCTACACAATGTTGAATTAAAAAAACTTGCGAAATACCTCAAAATACGTGCGGAGATCTGTTGATCAGGAACAGCCACCAGTGTGGGAAGTACCGTAATCTCAGTTTGGAATTTCGACATGGTTGGCTTTAAAAAATTCTAACTTTTTTTCTAGGCATCGCAGGAATAAGATTGAAACGTCATATGAAAGGTGAAATTATAAGCTTTTACTTGATATAAAATAGGTTTATAGGTTGTCTAAAAAAAATTGATTCAATAGCGTGAGAACATAAAATTATATGTTTTTTTTTTTTACTTTTTTTGATGAAAATTGATCGAGTTTAAAAAATTCTACCTCTTTTTGTAGAGGCATCTACAAAAAGAGCTAGACATGATCGATATATATATTTTGAGCTGAAGCAATAAGCTTTCAGGTGGTATAAAATTTATTATAGGTTGTTGTATAAAAAAAAATGAATTTTTAGGTGATGGAAATGATTTTTTCACTTTTTTCATAAGAAATGATTGTTTTTAATAAATTATTTTAATACTTTTTGCGCATTGTAAAAATTTAAAAATGGTTTTATTATTTAGAAGAAATATTTAGCTTTTTAATGGTATAATTTTTTTTTTGTAAGCTTTTACAATAAAAAAAATTATATAATGAGAAAAGAAAAAAGGTAATTTTTTTTTAGCTTTTTCTTGTAAATTATGATTGTTTGAAATAAATAAACGCTTCAATTGACTCATTTTAAAAGCACACAACCTGTTTTCTTACGACGTTATTACGTAAAATCATCGTCCGTAAACCGGCTTTACAGACAACCTCTTTTTTTTTCTTAAAGTGGTAGAAAATTGCGTATACATTTTCAAAGTTTAACGTTAAACGGTCACTGTGGCGTATGAGTAATATTTTTTTAAACACATTATTTGCGTTTTATTTATGGGTTAGCTTTAAAATAAGTAAAGAATGGAGTGTCGATGATTTTATTTTGTGTTAAAACATGGAGTGCTACCTATTAAAGGACTTTGTTCCATCCATTCAGTATTTATTTACAGTCCGTAATCGTAAATCATTGTTTGATTGTAGTTTCTTCACTTGATGAGAACAATGGTAATTTTGAATAAGCAACAAGGTGGTACTATTGTCTAAGATTAACCTACTTTTAACTGCATTTTCTAGTATCGTTGACACAAGGCCATAACCGTAAATCTGCATTTTTGGACATTTTCACTTTAATATGTCATTTAACTTGTTATCGGTCCCTCTATTCACTGAGTCGAATCGAATCATCAATCTGTTGCCAACAAATCTAAAATATAAATTTCCGATGCACGAGTTTCCATAAGATTGCATGAGTTTCCAAAACTTTAAAGCAGTTTTTCTCAAAACTACAATTTTGCAGATACGTGGTGTAAGTAAATATTATTGGGAATTGCTTAGAACTGCTATAGACAAGATATTTATATTAAATTTTTAATTAGATAAATTTTCTGAAAAATAAAATTAGTGACATCTTGCTTAGATATTAAGTTTGTGCAATTGCAGTAAATTGGCAACGCTATGGTGCATGCAGTCAGAGCAACGAACTCCTGTTGGGACATGTGGCTTTGCATAAATATAACAGAAAAACCATTTCATGGATCTTTCGTCCTTTTAAATGTAAAATTCTGCTCATTTTTGTCGGAATGCTATTTTGTACATCACGCTATATCACATATATACTTCTATAAATGTATATTTATGTGCCTGGGACCGTGGGAACAACTTTTTTCACGGTAAGTGCATCCCTACGTGGCATTAAGCTGCCAAGCTTGGTAAAAAAAATATATATATCTATATATGGTGGAGAGGGTCTTTTTTTTAGTTTTTCAGTTGACAGAAGTTGAAACTTGTGGAAGGCCTTGTTGCTGTTTAAAAAGAAAAGAAGGATGTACGAATACATTCAAAAATGAGTTCAGTCACACATTTGGCACTGCTTAATGCAAAACTTTCAAATGTTTTAACGTACCTTACGTTTGTATGTAGGTAAGGGTACACAATACACACGTACGACACTCATTTATGCATAAATATATAATTTAGAACATTTATAAATACATGGAAACAGTGTAGTTATAACTGAAGAACTTAATGAGTTTTGTTTTGGAAATTTCCAACTTACTGCGAAAAGCTGTTGTAAAAGTGTGGCACTTTTGGGCGCTGCTTTTATATATCTATAGGATACAGATATAAAGAATGGTATTTTCGAAATAACACTTAAAGATGTGTGAAACTTTTTCCCAAACTCGTTGTATGAAGTGGAGGTAATTAAAAATGTATACATGTATAATATTACATTTTGTTTTCAGCATGAGTTAACGTCTTGAGATTTTGGGATGATGACTTATGTATGGATTTGAGATGTGGTATACACAAATTTGGCAGTTTATTTTCTTGCAGGAACCTTTGTTAGAAAAATAAAAAAAATTAAAAATTGTTATATTAAGTGAAGTAGGCACTGACACTCAATAGTCACAACTTAGAAAATGCTATCTGAACAAATATTTTTTAATTTCTGATCCTTATTTGAAAGGACTAATAAGAGGAAGATTTTATTCAATTATTTAGTATAAATGTTTATTTTATTTCGATTTGGGCCAAAGTTATAATTTCCATTATTTGCACGTTATATCCACGTACACTGTGGCGTATACGTGTTATATTTTAAGTTTTCATTTTTACCATGTATTGAAGTCATAAGACTGAATATAAAAATAAATTACAAAACAATAGGAAATTTAAATACCATTTATTTCAAAGTTCAAAATCCCCAAATTCGCCCATTTTTTTTTTAAAGCTGCGATTGCAAGAGTAGGGAAGAAAATTTACCTGCATACAATCTGGCCATACAACAAAGTATTTCAGATATTTTTTTTAATGCTGAATATAAATATAAATAATTATAATCCTTTTTATGAAAATATAAATATTTTTTGAGAGAACAGTTACTAAAGGACAAGTTTAGGATTCGTAAAAAGAAATGTAACTCGGGATTACAATAAGACATGACATTACGACGATGGAGAATGTCAAAGAAATGGGTCCCGCCATTCTGTCTGTTTCTCTGTATGTCTCTATCTCGGGATGCAGCCTATAGCACTGATGCGATTTGCTTCAAATTTGGTCGTTAAGAGTTTTTAGAAATTCAATAGAGGTACAAGTCATTTTTCTCAAAAATGGATCTAATTATTATGATTTAAAAAATACTTGCAAATCAAGTCCTGCATTCGAAATAAAAAAAAATTGCTACCGTTATTAACGGTACCTGCCATAGAACCGTTTTCTTGATTTCTGACCTATCCTTAAACTACCTTGCTGATTTCAGCAAAAAAATTTATACAGACGCGTATTTGTAGCCGTAGTACTAAAATGTCTAAGAAAATTTAAAATGTTCAGTTTTGGAATTCAAAAAAAAATTTCAAAATTTTATAATTTTTTTTTTTTTTTGAAATTTAATTTTCTGTGTCGAATAACATTTTCTTCTGAATAGCATACCAATTTTTTCTTGAATTTTTTTTTTTTTTTTTTGATATTGATAATAAAAAAAAAAAACAAATAAAAAACTATCAAAAATTCTACAAGAAACTAAATGGCATACCCAGTTTTTTATAAACAATTATTTTGAACTTAAAAATAGCATATTTCTTGATACTATTTAAAAGATTAACTGCTTCGTCTTCTTATTTCATTTCGATTGTTCTATTTTTGTCATGAAATTAAATCTAAAACAAAAATATTTTTTTTTTTTTTTTGGCTACAATTATAATTATTACCCCTCTCTTTTTACTTGCGATATAGGTACTATATATCAAGTTATGCATTCGTACAAAAAAAAAAAGTTGAGATAACATTTTTCCATGACATTACGATGGTAGAGAATGCGAAAAAAGTGGGTCCCGGAAGTCCGTCTGTCCGTCAGTCTGTCAGTCTGTATAAGGAGCTACAGCCTGAACGGATGGACCGATTGACTTCAAACTTGGTATGTAGAGGCTCTACAGAGGGGTTTTTGGAATTAATTTTTTTGGTCCAAAAATAAGGGTACCTGTCATACAAAAATTTCGGAAAAGTTTAATTTCACGAAAACGGCTCCAACGTATTTGTTAAAAAAATTCAAATGTTAGTCTTTAAACGAGGTCTATCTTGTGAAGAAAAATTTTTTTTTTGAAAATCAATATTAACGGTACCTGCAATAGGACCACTTTTTTCAAACCGGATTTTCTGCAAAACTGGTTATTGTATTTTTTTGAAATTTTGTTTTTAGATGTTGATTAGTGATTTCTACAAAATGGCATACCAATTTTATTTTACAACTTTTTTTTTCAAAAAATTATTTATAAAAAATTAGTTTTTTAAAAAACGGCTCTAAGGATTTTGAAAATTTTTTTTTTAAAATGCACCTTAATATATCAAATAAAACTGAGTTTTTGTTTTGTGGGGCGATTTGATTTCAGATATTGTTTTATTTTTTTGAAAAATGAATTTTTTTTTTAATTTGTTTTTTTTTTTTTTTTTTTTTTGTTATATACCTACATTTCCTAAGTTTCTGTATAAAAAGTCTTAAAAACTTAAGCAACTTGAACTCTAAGAGCAAGTTCGTGCGACCCAGTCGTGCATTTTATTTTCTATTGAATCCAGAGGAATAAATCATTTTAAGACTCAGTTTTAATTTTTTTTTTATTTTTTTGGTCTTCTTGATTTCTCACTAAAACGAGATTCCAATCAAGATTTTTATAAATTTAAATTAAACACTCTTTTTAAGTTTTGAGAGGGGATTGCAATTTTAAGAAACTTCCTCCAAGGTGTTAGCACAGAAATTCAAAAATAGAAAAAAAAAATCAACCAAATAATTTAAAAGTTAGAGATGAACCCGTGCACTCTTTCACCTCGTTATATGAACTTCATAAATACATATTATACCTATATATCCAGTTGAAAAGTGCATTCTGTCACCTTCTTTTGTCCTTCAATCCTTCTAGGCAAACAGCCCATTTACCTATGTGCCATCATCACCATCATCATCAAAACTAAAACAAAATTCTCTATACATATATGTAAACATATGGCATATATATGGATTTAGTATAAACACCAGGTAGTATATAGAAAATGCCTTAACATATGTGAAATTTCCTATCAGTTCGATCTAAGGATGTCAGTCAGTTGAGGCAGAAACCATCATACCTAGGTTCATATGTGTCATCCATTCATGCAACCATATTTGCATTTACCAGTAATCGCTTTGCTCCATCGATGAAATGGAAGGATAATGGAGAGTCCTCGCCTCCTTGCTCCTGGGTCTATAGGTGACGAGAATAACGACGAAAATATGAATTCCTTTCATATAATAGTATACCAGGCCATACGACTGACAACGACGACTGACTCTATATATCAGGAGGACAAGAGAAATCTCAAAGACACACAGTTGAAGAGCTTTTGATGACTTCCACTAGATAATACGACTGAGTGACACCTTCAAAACTTGGATAGTGCTCCTATCGTGGAAGTAAGATAGAACTCCTCAAAACTTATCGTTGCATATTTTACGCCATCATATACCGCCCGTTTCTCTCTCTTTCCTGAAACTAAAACTAAACACGCTCTACTGTCATATCAATATTATGAATCCTTGTTCCTTGCCTAACAGCAGAGCAGAGGTGTGCTACTGCTGCTGCTGCTGCTGCTGCTGCTGGCGTTGGTGATGATGTCAATTATAATATATGGGGCGTGCAAAATGACGCGATCTTATCTGCGAATTCTATGGTAGATTCCAATTTTATTGCTCCTTGGATAGTTGGATAAGCGCTGCAAAGCGAGTGCTGCTTCTGCTTACCTACATACCTACTATATTCGAATGGTGGACAAGGAAGTCTTAGAGAATAGTCCGCATGCAAAGACATTATTTGTAAGGATTTCTTCCATTTTTCCGTTTCGTTTTGTGTGTCCTGACCTGAATATAATATTTATGAGGTGAGCCTCCTCGAGCTAAGAAATTGGCTTTTTTTTTCTACCTACTTTCTTTTCTATTTTTGTCTTCACATTGGTGCATTGGCGGCGGCGCGGCGGTAAGAGAATTGGAGGAATGCTTTCTATGACATTCTGTATGGTAAAATAGAAAGGTGATTCCTTATTCTTATGTTTTTTTTTTTTGTTTTTATTCATTTCTTTCTGTGCACTTTTGCAATTCTGCGATTTCAAATAAAGATTAGGACAAGGATTTGAGGTGGACTAAGGGAATAAATTACGAGATAGTTTTTCATTTTGATCTTGTGTGCTAGCTATATGAGTGGTGTTGGAGTAAATTTTCTTTCAAGTCGAACAAGGGGACAATGTTCTTTCTTAAGACAAGAGTAGCTAGGTTCCATTTTTTTAAGCTTAAAAGTAGAAAAATAATCGTTTGGAAAAGTATACCAAGTAGACAGGAAGTTTGTTAGTGATGCTTGCGATGCGTTTTGACCATAATGGGTCAGAGTTTATAAGATCTAAGTCAAAATGATAACATTCAATGTCGCACTTCCATGTTCTAGTGCGTAGAAGCATTGAATAACTATATATAGAAGTGACACCGGAAAAAACGTCCGCTATGTTTGAGGGGTGGAGCCACAATCGTTTGAGGGGTGGCGCCACAATCGTTTTAGGATTGTGTATTCGATGGCCGAAAAATCCCTGAAAAGGACTTTTGGTTACTAAGTAACCACATTTACAATATTATTTATATTTGGTGTATTTGTATTAGTTTTGTTTTGTGCTAGTAGTGTGTTTGTTTATTTTTGTTTCTGTAATATTGAAATTGAATTTATTTTAAATTTTTGTATTATTTTGAATTGAATATTTATTTTTGAATGTTTGATTCTTATGTATGTTTGGAAGGATTTTGTTTTTTGTTTTTATTAACGAAAAGAAGAAGATTTTCTTCAGTTATAGAAGTGTTTATTTAATTTTGATTAGGGTGCTTTTTGTAATAATATCTAGGCCAAAGTTGTAGTTCACATTGTTTGAATGTTTTCCACATGCACTGTGGCATATACTTACTATTTTCTTAAACCGCATAATGCAAGAGTAGGTAGGGATCAAGTTCATACAATATGGCCATATTTCACATTATTTTAAAGTATTTTAATACAATACGAAACAACCTCGTTTATTTGCTTAAACTGATTTATGTTTGCGAACAAGGACTCTGGATATACGGCTTTGTTCAAATTTGCAACTGCAAATAAAAATTAAAAGTTTTTATAAAATATTAAATTTTGAAAAAAAAAATCTTTTCGTACCATTTTTGTATACTTTTCTTTATTTTTAATTAAAACATTTTTGTTATCTAAAATTTAAACGATATTTATAAATAAAATGTTAAAATAAACTCAAAAGGTAAAAGGGCATATTTTGATCGCAAATGCAAGAAAATGTGGTTTTGGGATAGTTCCAATGATTTTTCTATTTCACCATTTGAAATAAAATACATATTTGGTTCTAAGATTCTAAAACTAGAAGAATGTAGCTTTTACATGCTTTTTATTTTGTCATGATATAGTCAAGCTATGCATTCGTACAAAAAAAAAGTTGAGATAACAATCAGACATGGGATTACTATAGCCCTGTTCCACTGGAGGTGGTAGTCTGCTAATAGTAGATTTTTTGTTTAATCTAGTACTATCATCTACCTACTCATGCTCTTCTTCCCGAGTGGATACGATTTGTATTGAATTCGTTGAAAGTGCGTTCCATTGAAAATCGCTAGTTAACCATTAGTAGTACTTTGCCACCTCCCAAAGGAACAGCTAAATGGATCTACCGAGTAACATCAAACTTGGTATGTAGCATTTTTTTGCAGAATCTCCATAGGGGTTTTTAGAACTAATTTTTTTTTATCAAAAATAACGATACCTGTCATAAACCAATTTAGGAAATGTTTAATTTTCTCGAAAACGGTACCAGTGATTTTGTTTAAAAAAATTATATAATAGTTTTTGGGCAATCATGGACATTTCTTAAAATTATTATTAACCTACCGTAGAACCGTGCCAAACTACCAATTTAATTTCAACGAATTTTTTATACAAAAGCATTTATATAGTTTAGATATAAAACAGAAAGAAAATTTGGGAAAATAATAGTTTTTGGATTAGTAATTTCTACAAAATTGCATACCAATTTTATTTTTGAGTTTTTTTTTTTTAATTTATAAGGTTCCAACGATTTTGAAATTTTTTTTTTCTAAAAATCTATCTTAGTAGAAAAAATCAAATCGAATTGGTACTTGTTTTGGAGCTATCACGAATTTTCCTTTGTTCCTTAAACTTTTTGGGCTAGTGTATAAAAACAACTCAGGTTAAAAGCTAATGCTCGGTTAAATTTTATGGTTATGAAACTCAAGTATTAAATTTAGCCGAGCTTTAGCCTTTAATCTGAGTATTAAATTGTTTATATTGGTTGAGAGAAATATGTATAATTCAGTTAAATATTTAAGTGAACCTTTAATTTGATTACACTGGTCTGCAAAATTTAACTATTTTTTTCTCCTTCAAATAACTTTTTGATATTATGAAAGATTAGATTTTCTTAAATCTAAATCTGGTTTCAGAAAAATTCTATCAGGTACCATTTTTGTAAAAATGATTTTTGAAAAATGTGGGTAGTTTCTAAAAAATCATCCTTTTAGATTCATTTGAACTTGTATAAAATTAAAACTACTTGTCGCATTGAGCTCAAATTTGAAGTACTTATTCCTCATAATATGGCAGGACAAAAATTAAAAAATTACGATTTTTCAAAAAAGTAGTCACAAAAAAGTTTCTTTATAAGGGTGAAAATATTTTTTTTTTCGGAAATGTGAATACAATATTCGAATTCCTCGGAATATTCTACATTAATTTCATGCTTGATTCTCTATAAAATATTGTGACCGAAAAAAGTTCTAGCGACATGAAAAAGCATAAACCAAATTCGCACCCGTGTGCCTATCACGTCAAAAAAAAAGAGGTGTGCCTACAGAGGGATATGTAAAGAAAACCATAATAAAATACATTAAACAAAATTTTTACGTGTTTTGTAATTTTATATATACTATTTTTCTAATTATAAATATCTTATTCACTAAACCGCCTTGTAATGCTTTTTTTTCTCCTAGAAACAAAAGTATACTTGTCTTATAGTATTTGATGTGATGAGTTAGAATCCGAAGTCAAAAAAAATTCTATCACGTCAGGATTCTGAGATATTCGCATTAAAGTATTTTGAAAATCTCAAAAAAAACTACTATATCTTAAAAATCAGTTGTATAGATCTCGCCAAACTAACTAATTTAAGGTGTGCGTCTAATCATGTGAACCGAAAAAAGCTGCCCTTTTTCTTACATCAAGGACAAGAAGGACTAAAAAGTACCGTTAACTTCCACTCACCCACTAATTCTTTTTGTTTTTCTATTAAGAACTAAATAACCATTCTAATAAATACAATTTTTTTGGTTATTCTTGCACACACACAAAAAAAAATGAAATTTATGTAAACGAAAATTGGTGCGTCTAACCAAGTGAACCGCACTGTACATATAAGCGTGGTCGAATGTTCGGTATTCGACCGAATCATTATTTGCAGCATCTCTAGTTGGTGCCGTTAAAAAATTTCAAATTTCCCTCCTTGGAATCAAAAATAAACAAAAAGTTTGAGCCAAAACGACTTATTGGTTTGAGCTCTTACCTCATTTAAATTATTACATTAAGTTTTTCTTAACGTTTTTCTTTTTTTCTTTAAGGGCCATTAGCTGAAACGAACCTTAAATAATTCATGTTGAACATAAATTTTAAGGCTCTATTTTGACTTCGGCGTAAACTGTCACATAAGGATTTATGTTGTAATTAAATGCTTAAGTTTCGATTCAGCAAAAAAAGACTCTAATTGTTACGCATTTCATAATATTCCAAAACAAAATATAATATAAAAAAAATAGCAATCTCTGTGGGGATACGAACTCAGAAAGCAAAATTAAACAGCAATCACCTTGTCACCTACGCTAATAGGACTATTGAAACAAGGGTAACTTTCATGCCCTATAAGCTATAACGTGCCTAGGATATACAACAATAATATTTAATTTTGTTCAAATTCTCGTCGTTAATACAAAATTTCTTGTTTTTAGTTTCGAGTTACTATGGATACATTTATAATGTCAACTAACTTTTCAATATTTTTGTTTGATATTTGTGTAATTTTGTATGTATGAGTAAAATTTCCTTATTTTATTTTTTCATTTATAGGATGTCGATGTGTCGATACGATTTATTTTTGTTTGATATTTGTTTTATGTTTTATGTGTGAGTAAAATTTCCTTATTTTTTTTTCTACTATAGGATGTCGATGTGTCGATACAATTTATTTTTATTTGATATTTGTTTTGTTACGTTTGTATTTGTGAAATTTCCTTTTTTAAAAACAAATTTTTGGAAAAATAATTTTCTAAGACAAGCCCCATTCTCTCTGGGGATTTTTTAGTACATCTGATTGCCGAAAAAAATAAAATTCTGTAGCGCTAGAAACTATCGGTGTCACTTCTATATATAATTATTCAATGGTAGAAGTCTTTTGATTTATTCTTTTATAAAGAGCTTTGGGTCTTACCATTGAATAATTATATATAGAAGTGACACCGATAGTTTCTAGCGCTACAGAATTTTATTTTTTTCGGCAATCAGATGTACTAAAAAATCCCCAGAGAGAATGGGGCTTGTCTTAGAAAATTATTTTTCCAAAAATTTGTTTTTAAAAAAGGAAATTTCACAAATACAAACGTAACAAAACAAATATCAAATAAAAATAAATTGTATCAACACGTCGACATCCTATAGTAGAAAAAAAAATAAGGAAATTTTACTCACACATAAAACATAAAACAAATATCAAACAAAAATAAATCGTATCGACACATCGACATCCTATAAATGAAAAAATAAAATAAGGAAATTTTACTCATACATACAAAATTACACAAATATCAAACAAAAATATTGAAAAGTTAGTTGACATTATAAATGTATCCATAGTAACTCGAAACTAAAAACAAGAAATTTTGTATTAACGACGAGAATTTGAACAAAATTAAATATTATTGTTGTATATCCTAGGCACGTTATAGCTTATAGGGCATGAAAGTTACCCTTGTTTCAATAGTCCTATTAGCGTAGGTGACAAGGTGATTGCTGTTTAATTTTGCTTTCTGAGTTCGTATCCCCACAGAGATTGCTATTTTTTTTATATTATATTTTGTTTTGGAATATTATGAAATGCGTAACAATTAGAGTCTTTTTTTGCTGAATCGAAACTTAAGCATTTAATTACAACATAAATCCTTATGTGACAGTTTACGCCGAAGTCAAAATAGAGCCTTAAAATTTATGTTCAACATGAATTATTTAAGGTTCGTTTCAGCTAATGGCCCTTAAAGAAAAAAAGAAAAACGTTAAGAAAAACTTAATGTAATAATTTAAATGAGGTAAGAGCTCAAACCAATAAGTCGTTTTGGCTCAAACTTTTTGTTTATTTTTGATTCCAAGGAGGGAAATTTGAAATTTTTTAACGGCACCAACTAGAGATGCTGCAAATAATGATTCGGTCGAATACCGAACATTCGACCACGCTTATATGTACAGTGCGGTTCACTTGGTTAGACGCACCAATTTTCGTTTACATAAATTTCATTTTTTTTTGTGTGTGTGCAAGAATAACCAAAAAAATTGTATTTATTAGAATGGTTATTTAGTTCTTAATAGAAAAACAAAAAGAATTAGTGGGTGAGTGGAAGTTAACGGTACTTTTTAGTCCTTCTTGTCCTTGATGTAAGAAAAAGGGCAGCTTTTTTCGGTTCACATGATTAGACGCACACCTTAAATTAGTTAGTTTGGCGAGATCTATACAACTGATTTTTAAGATATAGTAGTTTTTTTTGAGATTTTCAAAATACTTTAATGCGAATATCTCAGAATCCTGACGTGATAGAATTTTTTTTGACTTCGGATTCTAACTCATCACATCAAATACTATAAGACAAGTATACTTTTGTTTCTAGGAGAAAAAAAAGCATTACAAGGCGGTTTAGTGAATAAGATATTTATAATTAGAAAAATAGTATATATAAAATTACAAAACACGTAAAAATTTTGTTTAATGTATTTTATTATGGTTTTCTTTACATATCCCTCTGTAGGCACACCTCTTTTTTTTTGACGTGATAGGCACACGGGTGCGAATTTGGTTTATGCTTTTTCATGTCGCTAGAACTTTTTTCGGTCACAATATTTTATAGAGAATCAAGCATGAAATTAATGTAGAATATTCCGAGGAATTCGAATATTGTATTCACATTTCCGAAAAAAAAAATATTTTCACCCTTATAAAGAAACTTTTTTGTGACTACTTTTTTGAAAAATCGTAATTTTTTAATTTTTGTCCTGCCATATTATGAGGAATAAGTACTTCAAATTTGAGCTCAATGCGACAAGTAGTTTTAATTTTATACAAGTTCAAATGAATCTAAAAGGATGATTTTTTAGAAACTACCCACATTTTTCAAAAATCATTTTTACAAAAATGGTACCTGATAGAATTTTTCTGAAACCAGATTTAGATTTAAGAAAATCTAATCTTTCATAATATCAAAAAGTTATTTGAAGGAGAAAAAAATAGTTAAATTTTGCAGACCAGTGTAATCAAATTAAAGGTTCACTTAAATATTTAACTGAATTATACATATTTCTCTCAACCAATATAAACAATTTAATACTCAGATTAAAGGCTAAAGCTCGGCTAAATTTAATACTTGAGTTTCATAACCATAAAATTTAACCGAGCATTAGCTTTTAACCTGAGTTGTTTTTATACACTAGCCCAAAAAGTTTAAGGAACAAAGGAAAATTCGTGATAGCTCCAAAACAAGTACCAATTCGATTTGATTTTTTCTACTAAGATAGATTTTTAGAAAAAAAAAATTTCAAAATCGTTGGAACCTTATAAATTAAAAAAAAAAAACTCAAAAATAAAATTGGTATGCAATTTTGTAGAAATTACTAATCCAAAAACTATTATTTTCCCAAATTTTCTTTCTGTTTTATATCTAAACTATATAAATGCTTTTGTATAAAAAATTCGTTGAAATTAAATTGGTAGTTTGGCACGGTTCTACGGTAGGTTAATAATAATTTTAAGAAATGTCCATGATTGCCCAAAAACTATTATATAATTTTTTTAAACAAAATCACTGGTACCGTTTTCGAGAAAATTAAACATTTCCTAAATTGGTTTATGACAGGTATCGTTATTTTTGATAAAAAAAAATTAGTTCTAAAAACCCCTATGGAGATTCTGCAAAAAAATGCTACATACCAAGTTTGATGTTACTCGGTAGATCCATTTAGCTGTTCCTTTGGGAGGTGGCAAAGTACTACTAATGGTTAACTAGCGATTTTCAATGGAACGCACTTTCAACGAATTCAATACAAATCGTATCCACTCGGGAAGAAGAGGATGAGTAGGTAGATGATAGTACTAGATTAAACAAAAAATCTACTATTAGCAGACTACCACCTCCAGTGGAACAGGGCTATAGTAATCCCATGTCTGATTGTTATCTCAACTTTTTTTTTGTACGAATGCATAGCTTGACTATATCATGACAAAATAAAAAGCATGTAAAAGCTCACGGGTCGTTTGAACGCGACACTACTCGAAGTGTCTTGCACCCCATATGTTTTGATGCAGAAATGTTCCTTGGGGTCTAAATAGTAAGAAAAAAGCTTTTTTGAAATTTTCTATCGAGCTATTCGTTTTTTATGAGCTTAATAAGTTATGAAAAAACGTACTTTTACGTACTTTTTCACACGTTTTTGTTAATAACTCTGTTAATAATAATGGTAGAAACTCAAATAATGGCTCTATTTTTAGAAGAAATATGCCTCTTTTTAACGGCATTTCAATCAAATTAGTGGCATTTTTAGATCTTCAGATATTCGAATCTAAGTCCGTTCATTTTTTCTGCCCAATTCGATTTCACTAATCAAAAAGTTTTTTTTTTATAGAAGTCAGGGTATACTTTTCTAATGGTTTTTTGTATGTTGAACTCGAATCCGAAGTCAAAAAAATTCCATCACATTAAGTTTTTGAGATATTACCGTTAGAAAATCAAAAATACCTTTTTTAACAGTTTTTAGGGTTATGTCATCTTGCGTGATAATTTTTTATAATTACATTTGTAGCGGTTTCTTAAAGAACTAAGTTTCCTCTTTTAAAATCCGTTTAAATTATTTCGATATCGCTTTTCTTCTCAGAGAAATCCTAAAATCAATTCAACATGTTTGGTGAATATTCTCTATGAAAAAAAAATCTTATGTTCGTTTGGGTTTCATGGCAAATCGCAAAAAAATTTTGCATTCCTTTAAGTTTTTTGGTAAGTTTATGGGTAAGAAAACTTTTGACTAACCAAAAAACTTAAAGGAATGCAAAATTTTTTTGCGATTTGCCATGAAACCCAAACGAACATAAGATTTTTTTTTCATAGAGAATATTCACCAAACATGTTGAATTGATTTTAGGATTTCTCTGAGAAGAAAAGCGATATCGAAATAATTTAAACGGATTTTAAAAGAGGAAACTTAGTTATTTAAGAAACCGCTACAAATGTAATTATAAAAAATTATCACGCAAGATGACATAACCCCAAAAACTGTTAAAAAAGGTATTTTTGATTTTCTAACGGTAATATCTCAAAAACTTAATGTGATGGAATTTTTTTGACTTTGGATTCGAGTTCAGCATACAAAGAACCATTAGAAAAGTATACCCTGACTTCTATAAAAAAAAAACTTTTTGATTAGTGAAATCGAATTGGGCAGAAAAAATGAACGGACTTAGATTCGAATATCTGAAGATCTAAAAATGCCACTAATTTGATTGAAATGCCGTTAAAAAGAGACATATTTCTTCTAAAAATAGAGCCATTATTTGAGTTTCTACCATTATTATTAACAGAGTTATTAACAAAAACGTATGAAAAAGTACGTAAAAGTACGTTTTTTCATAACTTATTAAGCTCATAAAAAACGAATAGCTCGATAGAAAATTTTAAAAAAGCTTTTTTCTTACTATTTAGACCCCAAGGAACATTTCTGCATCAAAACATATGGAGTGCAAGACACTTCGCGTAGTGTCGCGTTCAAACGACCCGTGAGCTACATTCTTCTAGTTTTAGAATCTTAGAACCAAATATGTATTTTATTTCAAATGGTGAAATAGAAAAATCATTGGAACTATCCCAAAACCACATTTTCTTGCATTTGCGATCAAAATATGCCCTTTTACCTTTTGAGTTTATTTTAACATTTTATTTATAAATATCGTTTAAATTTTAGATAACAAAAATGTTTTAATTAAAAATAAAGAAAAGTATACAAAAATGGTACGAAAAGATTTTTTTTTTCAAAATTTAATATTTTATAAAAACTTTTAATTTTTATTTGCAGTTGCAAATTTGAACAAAGCCGTATATCCAGAGTCCTTGTTCGCAAACATAAATCAGTTTAAGCAAATAAACGAGGTTGTTTCGTATTGTATTAAAATACTTTAAAATAATGTGAAATATGGCCATATTGTATGAACTTGATCCCTACCTACTCTTGCATTATGCGGTTTAAGAAAATAGTAAGTATATGCCACAGTGCATGTGGAAAACATTCAAACAATGTGAACTACAACTTTGGCCTAGATATTATTACAAAAAGCACCCTAATCAAAATTAAATAAACACTTCTATAACTGAAGAAAATCTTCTTCTTTTCGTTAATAAAAACAAAAAACAAAATCCTTCCAAACATACATAAGAATCAAACATTCAAAAATAAATATTCAATTCAAAATAATACAAAAATTTAAAATAAATTCAATTTCAATATTACAGAAACAAAAATAAACAAACACACTACTAGCACAAAACAAAACTAATACAAATACACCAAATATAAATAATATTGTAAATGTGGTTACTTAGTAACCAAAAGTCCTTTTCAGGGATTTTTCGGCCATCGAATACACAATCCTAAAACGATTGTGGCGCCACCCCTCAAACGATTGTGGCTCCACCCCTCAAACATAGCGGACGTTTTTTCCGGTGTCACTTCTTACTTTGTCATGTTACGTATGAAATCAGACAAATTTAAAGTTTGGCCTTAAGAAATTGAAAAAGTTTTACAAATTTTTCTTTTTCATCTATAACGGTTTTAAAGGAATTTATGGCGACTTCAGAAACGGTAATAACTTGAAAACAACAAAACTTCGTGAAAGCGTTTTCGAGTCAGAATTATCTAATTAACTCATGGTTTTTATCAATATGGATGGCACTTGAATATATAAAAATTAATATAAGCAACTTGGAAGCAATGTAAACAAATAGTACCATTATACTGGTTCACAAAATTACACTTTTTTTTTTTTGCCGAAACAAAAATATACTTTTCTGAAAGTTTTCGGTGAGCTGAATTCGAATCCGAAGTCAAAACAAAAATTTATTAGCTGCCATTTTTGAAATACTTCGGACCTTTTTCTTTTGTATAGGAAAATTGTTTGAACATATTATCTTTCAAGACCTGTTTAAATCTTTCCAATATCTTTTTTACTGCCTGAGAACAGTTCTTATAGAAACCGTGACTAAATATGCTCAAACAATTTTTCCTTAAATAAAAGAATAAGGTCCGAAATACTCAAAAAAACGGGAGCTGATTTGTTTTTTCTGACTTCAGATTCGAGTTCAGCACACCGAAAACCTTCAGAAAAGTATATTTTTTTGGCAAGAAAACCCTTGTAAACTAGTGTTATATCTTCATTACCCAGGCTTAACTTCACTTAAAAACTTTTCAATTTTATAAATTAAAAAAAAAAATTTTGACGGTTTCTAAACCTTTTTTTTGCTCATAATAATTTCTGAATTTTAGCTATTTTTTTGTATACAAAAAATAATAAAAATTTAAATACTCTTATTTGATCATTAAAAATTCTAAGTTAATTGAAGAAAATAAATGGATCTTTCACTATTAGCATGCTATTCTAAAGAAATTATTATGCGACACATCAAAACAAAATTTTAAAAAAATTATCAAGAAGTGTTTTCAAAAACTTGATTTTGCAAATAATCCAGTCAAATAAGGATTTAACCTCGGAATGAATGTTAGTAGAAATTTTTTTTGCTCAATATCTTCCTTTTTCCATTCTATAACATAACTCAAAAGTCTAGAAAAATCTCATGTCCGCTTGTCGCGATTTCAAGGTCAAATCGCGAAATGGAGATTTTCAAAATTAGCAAAAATAGGCTATGGTATTATATACACATATGATACATGATTTCAAGGTATTTTTTAATGCTGATTCCAAAAAATTTAAAATCAAGGCAATCTGACGTCTCTGAAAAAAGTTATACCTGTTTTTCATCTTTCAACCCATATTATTATAACAGTTGCTAACTTACTACCGAAAAACCCTTAAAAGTAATTGTAGCGGAATAATATTTTGCATGAGGGTTTTCATATCCATTATCATTAAGAATCAAAACAATGCAATGCAAAAAAACATTTATATCTATGACAAAATGGTATTTTTTGAAAAAAAGGGGAAATTTTGGGATATGCACTAAAAAACATCCTGGTACAATCTTGGAATTAGTGCTAATAGGCTAATTTTTTTGTTTCTATCTTTGTTTGGATATTCTATAACTTATGTCAAAAATCTAAAAAAATCTCATGACCGCAAGTTCTTATTTTCCAGGTTAAACTAAGTTAGGTGCAGATTTAAAAAAAATAATAAGAACATTTTAGATTCTTATATGTATACCAACATAACCCATATCATTTCAAGGTATTTTTTAACGCTGATTCCAACAAACCCCACAAACAAATCAATATGATCATCCCTGAAAAGTAATGTACCTTATTCATGTTGATCTGACACAAATATCTGAAGAGTAGTTTTTCAATTTTTTCAGATCTGCACCTTATCTTCAAACCAAGAAAATTAGGACTTGCGGACATGAGATTTTTTTAGATTTTTGAGGGTAGTTAAAGAATATCCAAACAAAAATTAAAATGAAAAAATTAGCCTATTAGCACTTATTCCTAAGATGAACAAGAATCTTCTTTAGTGCATATCCTAAAATTTGCCCCTCCATCAAAAAATACCATTATTTTCGTAGGTATATATATTTTTTTAATGGATTGTTTTGATTTTTAATAATGATGGATTCTAAAATCTTCATAGAATCAGCATTAAAAAATACCTTGAAATCATGTATCATATGTATATAATACCATAGCCTATTTTTGCTAATTTTGAAAATCTCCATTTCGCGATTTGACCTTGAAATCGCGACAAGCGGACATGAGATTTTTCTAGACTTTTGAGATATGTTATAGAATGGTAAAAGGAAGATATTGAGCAAAAAAATGTCTACTAACATTCATTCCGAGATTTACCCCTTTTTTCTCCTTATTTTACTGTATTAAAAAAAAAAAAGAAGAAATTTACAACACTCAAACGCTTCAGTATAAAAATTTTCGTTGAAATCGCTTAAGTCGTTTATGAAAAAGTCAGAAATCAAGAAAACGGTTCTTTGGTAGGCACCGAAAATAACAGATTAAAATATATTTTTTTGTACCTATTTCAAAGGTAGGGCTTTATTTGACACAGTACATCTATGTTTTTTAATAAAAATCGTTACAACCGTTTTTGAGAAAAACAATGTTCTGAATTTAAGTCATATGACAAGTACCTACCTATACCTACCGTTGACTTTCCCTCTAGAGAATAACCCAAAACTTTAAACTAATAAGTTTGAAGCAAAACGCTTCAGTTGTTTGGGCTATAGTCCAAACAGCCCAGTATTTGTCTAAAATATTTTGTTCTCACCATCAGATGCATTATTTCAGAACCAAATGAAATAATTTAGTAGTTATTTAAAATACAATCAGGTTGTATTATGAAGCATTTATCCCTAAAATCGTTTCTGCTATCTTCCTACACAGTTATAAGCATATCAAGTTGATTCAGGTCTTACATCATTTTTGGCCAACCCTTTATGTGTCTTCATCCCAAACACATAGCCTCAATAAATTAAAATCTATGCAAAATTTGAAATAATAATTCCAATATGCTGCTTTTCCCACTATGACTAATTCCTATCCACCATGATAATTCCTAAAACTGCAATGAAACAAATTAACCACTCTGCATGAGTTTATTGGTGGCTTCTTTAACCGAATTCCAAAAAATCCAAAAGCCTTTAAATCAACATCCCAAATGAGATTTTGTCCACCATAATAAAAATCATTGCAATCATAAAATAAATAAATCTCGGTCACATATGGTGAGGCTAAATATATTTTAGAAACCGGAAATCCCCCCCAAAAAAAAAAACGTACATATAGATGCCATATTGCCAGCTGTCAGTAAAAATACAAAAATATTATATATAATTATTGCTGGCAGAAGATTTTTATGACTCTTGGGGGGCCTATATTTGACCACTAATCATCAATGTATGTAGAGAGAGCGAAAGTTCGAGAGAACTAGAAATAATCACACACAAAGCAAAGACCACAAATCATAAACAATAAATACCACCACTAGGTGTCACCTCAAACATCCTACACACATTTTGGCATCCGACTGTGACCATATCCGTGCCACGTATTCACAAATATACTTTTAAGCCCACATACATGCGTACACACACACACATTTTTATAGAAATTAAAATACGATGCAATATAATTCGCACAGCAGCGGCGAGAGTCCTTCGGACAGAGGACATCGTGTTGATAACATTATTCGCGGCGAATGCTTTCACCCGCAATGACCCGCTGACGCGGTGACCTGACAGAGAAGATAACATGAGATGGAAATTTTGTTTTCAACCCGGACACTCCAATTCTTTTTGGGATGAAATAGGTCAGTGGTGTGGAATATGGTCATAAAAATGTCAGAAGGGTAGAAATAGTTGGAGCTCGTGTAATGTAATGTCCGGGAGAATAAAAAGCCTTTGGACTGCGTTACATGATTGGAGTGGATTCTTAATTTTATAAGGTTTGATATCTTATGTTAACAAATAAAATAAAATGCACGACTGGGTCAAACAAACTTCCTCCTAGAGTTCAAGTTGCTTAAATTTTTAAAACTTTTTATATAACAAAGGAGATGGGGCAAAATTATATGGGACCTGGGCCATGAGCGTACATTAATGAGACTAGTCTCAAAATGAAGCTGGAGGTTAGTATATTCAATCTATGATTTTTTTTTTCAAATCGTAAGTCAGGGTCTTGAGATGCAAGGCTCCAAAGTTCGTTCTAATAACCCTTACTTGTCCCTTTTACATGCAAATATCATGAGAGCTACAAGAGAAATATCGATGTCAAATGAAAGGTTTTTAAGTACCATGTAGTTAAAGACTAACCTTTTAAACAATATAAAATATATATTACACAAAACGAAGAAAAAAAATCGATTCATGTTCTAAATTAATGGCATTTATTTTCAAATTAAATATGCTTGCGATCGACACGTACGCATGTGTAGTTATAAAACTGTTTTAATTTTGTAGAATGCGATTAGAACCCGTTTAGAAGCTTGTTTATCTGACCAAATTATGTCATGTGGGGAAAACCAATCGGTTAATACACATTTCAAAAAACTTTGTAGATCACTTATAGAAAAGGAACGAATAAGATGTTGTTATTGTAAAGAACAATTTTATTTGAACATTGGTTTATTGTATTTAATAACATTTTAATTAATTTCAAAGAACTTATCAGTTTATTATACATAGTTTCAAAAAGCTCCAAGAAATATATTTTAAACTAAAACTGGGACAAGAGTGGATTTATCGAAAATCTTCTTTAGTATGTATTTTGTAATCTAGTTTATGTAAACAAGTGAGTGTAGCCCAGAGTTCATCACAAGTAATTATAGTTTTTGTGTCTCTCTAACATAATTTGGTCAAATAAACAAGCTTCTAATCCGCATTCTAAAAAATTCAAACAGTTTTATAACTATACCTGCGTGTTAATTGCAATCATATTTAAATTGAAAATAAATAAATATTTTGAACAAAAATCGATTTTTTTAAATAACATTTTACTTTTCTTTATTTGTTCGCCGTTTCTTTGTTTTGTGTAATATGTATTTTATATTGTTTAAAAGGCATTAAAACAACCTTTCATTTGACATTAAAAACATCAATATACCACTTGTAGTTCTCATGATAT
This sequence comes from Episyrphus balteatus, assembly GCF_945859705.1. Taxonomy (NCBI): domain Eukaryota; kingdom Metazoa; phylum Arthropoda; class Insecta; order Diptera; family Syrphidae; genus Episyrphus; species Episyrphus balteatus. The sequence goes on from NC_079136.1 coordinate 44,465,928, forward strand.
TTGCATATAAAAGGGATAAGTAAGGGTTATCAGAACGAACTTTGGAGCCCTGTATCTCAAGACAATGACTTACGATTTGAAAAAAAAAATCATAGATTGAATATACTAACCTTCAGCTTCATTTTGAGACTAGTCTCATTAATGTACGCTCATGGCCCAAAAACGCCCCATCTCCTTTATCTATTGACTAAAAAAAATTCAATTCTTTATATTGTCGCGTTTAGAAAATAGCCAATTTTTTTAAATTTTGTTTTACCCCTATTTACCCTATTAAAAGATGGAATTCTTTAAAATCCTTCAAATGTATTTAACTTTAAGTAATTATCTTCCAAATAAGCTTTAGAAGAGTTTTTGTGTCTCTAATAGTTTATTTTTAATTTTGAATTGAAATTTTTGCTGCATTGCGAAAGTGCGAGAGTGGAAAGTGAGAAAATGGCGTCACTTTTTTGTGGTGGCTGCCATGGTTTATCGATTTATAAGACGTTATCACGTCAAAAAATTTCATTAAATTGGTCGTGTCGCTTAGAAGAAAGACATCTATCATCAAAACGGTTCCAATGCAAGTACCTTCCATTAATAACGGTCAAAAAAATATTTTTTTTATTTCAAAAGTACGACTTTATTACATTTGTTTTTTTTTTTTTTTATCAAAATAGTTAGAACCATTTATAAGAAAATCAACCTTTTCCATTTTGGTCATATGACAAGTACCGTTAATTGTAGTGCAAAAAGCAAAATTTCAATTTCCCTCAAGGGAATCAACAAAAATCTCTATCATTTTTTAGATTTTTGACATAAGATATAGAATATCCAAACAAAGATAGAAACAAAAAAATTAGCCTATTAGCACTAATTCCAAGATTGTACCAGGATGTTTTTTAGTGCATATCCCAAAATTTCCCCTTTTTTTCAAAAAATACCAATTTTTCATAGATATGAATGTTTTTTGCATTGCATTTTTTTTTTTATTCCTAATAATAATGGATATGAAAACCTTCATGCAAAATTTGGTTCCTCTACCATAACTTTTAAGGGTTTTTTGGTAGTAAGTTTGCAACTGTTATAAAATAATAATATGGGTTGACAGATGAAAAACTGGTATAACTTTTTTCAGAGACTTCAGATTGTCTTGATTTTAGATTTTTTGGCATCAGCATTAAAAAATACCTTGAAGACATGTATCATGTGTTGTGTATATAATACCATTGTCTATTATTGCTAATTTTGAAAATCTCCTTTCGCGCTTTGACGTTGAAAATCGCGACTCGCGGACATAAGATTTTTCTAGACTTTTGAGGTATGTTATAGAATTCCAAAACGAAGATATTGAGCACAAAAAGATTTTTATTAGCATTCATTCCGAGATTTACCCCTTTTTTCACCTTATTTTACTGTATTACTATAATTTTCAAGAAGTAGTATTCCGGAATTCATCACTTAACTTCACAAGTTGAAAATGGACATAAAAACTAAAAAAAAAAAAAAAAACGATTTAAAAAAACATTTCTTCAAACAAAACAAATAAATGAGGTAACAAAACCAAATGCAACAACTTGTTACCTGAGTCAGCATGACACCTAACAAGATCATTAAATATGAAGGCTATATCACATGACACTCCATAAAAAGAATTAATTCAAAATTCCATATATGCAAATCAAATTTGTTTTTCGTTGTCTTCAAAAAAATATAATAGATACCACCAGCATAATGACCACTGGCGATCTTCATTCATCGCTATTAATTTTGTCATTGTACTAAAAAAAAAAAGATCTTAGCAGAAGTCATCTTCCAAAACAGCATGATGCATCTCATAGACAACATTTGAATGGTGTTGTTGTACCTACTTCAACTTCGAACTCAAGGGGGACTTTTAACGATCTCCAAAAAATGTCATAGAGACAAAAATGGTCTACCACTGAACTGAAACTATATTGACACCAACAACGCCACACTCTCTTTCCACACACCTTTTGTCAAAAGCTATTCAATTTCATTAGGAAAAGTTGTTCCCCTCTCAAAAACATGATTTACAGTCGAATTTACTGTGACAATTATCGTTATTGTTATGCTTTATGTAATCCGTTATAAATATGCAGCCCAATGTAGCGCCCAGCAGCGGTTGTGACCTGTAGCATTGTAGATAAAGCAAGACCAAACTGGAGAGTGTGCCTCTGGGGTCTGGGGGGCTTGAACTTCTTTAATTATAAATCACTTGACAGTAGACAGACGACAACACCCAGCAACTATAAACATTATTGTCAATGAATTTTTGAGAATTTTATGTGGCGCGTGTTTTTTTTATTTTTTTCTTCTTTGGGGCGTTGAGTGTTTAAATTTTCAATCTGGGACCCTTGGAATGTTCTCATCAAAGAGATAGATCTAATAATAATAAAAATTGTTCGTCTGGTGATGGATGGTCCGATGACAAGTGCAACTTGTTTTCTAATTTTGGCTAAATTTTGAATGAACAAACTGCTGCTCTTGTCCAATTAAGTGCCAGTTTTTTCTTTCCATCTGTACATCAGCATCTGGAAGTGTCTACTTTATAGGGCTTTGTGATCATATACACAAATTGAATAGGTATGTTGGAAGATGAATGTGGTATTAAGATGTAATCTCCAGACATCGCATGCAATCTCAAATCCAAAGGAATGCTCGAAATTTGTGTCGACGATTAGGTTGTGCTATTTCTGTTCGAACAACTTATAAGCAATTTATTTCGTGTGCATTGTGCATCGGTTTTTGGGGACCTTTGGTACAATTTTTTTGAATTTTTCAAAGTCTATTTTTGGATTTTTTTTTTTTTTTGATAATTGTATTGCTGGCATTTAATAGAATGGTATTGCTTAAATTGTACTATAGCTGTTTTGAAAGACATTTTGGATGAAAAATTAATTTCATTGCTTTGGATGCAAGATGAAAATTACGAACGTGGCTTCTCCAATATAGTATGCCCCTGACGTTCGAACTCAATACAGTGCATATTCTGAGATTTGTTCGTCGAAAAAAAATAAGATTTCTTTATGTCTTTTGTAAGCTTCCTTTTCATAAGTTCTTCAATAAGTCTTTTCTATCAGTTGACAATTGAATCGGAAAAGATTTGCTGTAGACCTTAACAAAAATGCCAACAATGAACCGAAGAAAATATGATTCGAAAACACTTTACTTCCTTAAAAATAACAAGAAAAGCCTTACTTTCGGTCTTTAAGAAGCTTTCGTTTTTCGATAGCTGTAGCTGCATCAAGAAAACTTATAGGAAAAATCTATAAAAACGAACATACAAAATATGGCTTTAATATATATTTACTAAAATCGATTTGTATTTAATTTTTGTTTTTGCCACTCCATTTTGTAGTTATTATTCAACACCTTAAACCAACAATATTTTTTTTTAATCCAAAGAAATGGTATTTTTGAAATTTAAAAAATACTCTTTTCATCAAAAATAAAACATTTTATAAAAAAATACACATGCAATTTTTTTTTTTGCAAAACCGTCCAAAATTTCATACTCGGGCTAATATTTGACTTTTAGGTCAATGTTTTTCAAAAACAGGTATTAAACATGGTGTTTTATTAGATTATATCTGACGAAACACGAAAACAATAATACCTAAATGAGAATGTCTCTCTTAAGTTTGCCAAAAAACCCATGTATTTTAAGATACTTGGGAAAACCTGCACCATAGGTTAAATTTTAATAAGTGTTTTTGTTTTTTTTTTTCGTTGCAAATAATTCAAAAGGCAGAGGCTATTTTGTTGTTGGGAGAAATGAACTTGATCATGTGTGATTTTTATTGGATGAGCTGAATTCAAAACTGTCTTTTTTAAGCAATATGAGTTTCGTTTCTGGATTACTGAATCAGCAAATCTATATTATTGCAAAAATGTATTCCTGCTAAATACATATATGTATATCAACCCTAGAGGGTTGATGACCTTTCTAGCAACCATTTTATTCAACTAATACTTCTACAAATATGTATTTTTGCAGAAGGTATATGGATATCAATTTTAGTAAGACTTGTGTGAATTTGGCAACCCTATGGCTTCGAACTACGATTTCTGTCGATTTTTCAAAAGAGATATTTCTATCATTATTTTTTTGTTTTTTTTTCTTAAATTTAATATTCGTCTGATGGCAACCCTTTTTACTTCAACCTACTGCGTTTGTTAGTCAATTATTTTCAAATATTTTCTTGGGCTTACAAATACAGTCTTAGAAATATGTATGTCCTACAAAACATGATGTACCTATTAATAAATCAAATATGTACTACATTTTCCTAAAATCGATTTCAGTACATATATTTAAATACCTGAACATAAATTTGTCAATAATTGATGATACCATTTTAAGCTTACACGAATTTAATTAACTTCTCAAAATCCAAAAAAAAAATACACTTTAATTTTACCACAACAATAACTTATACCACAATGACATTGATTGACAAAGGTTTTATAAAATTCTGTCACACTTGTCATTAAGATGCGCGCCCACTGACTTTTGATAATCTTTTTAAAAAGAAAAATGCAATTACCTTATCCGGCCTACGTCATATCATTGCAAAAAATTAATCAATTGCCGTTGTCACAATTTTTAATCATCAATATTAATTTTCCACGCAAAAAAAAAAAATTCATTCCTTTTCCTTTAGATGATGATGTTGGGATAATGCACAGGAGGAAGTGGAAGAGAGCAAGACTCATCATTCTCAGTCAGTATTGTTTTTTTGTTTTTCTTTTTGAACAAGACAACAAATAAACAGAAGACAAAAAAAGCCAGAAAATTGAATTCTCCGTAACAGTTCCATTGTGCTGCATAAAACTTCATACAATAAACCAAACCAACTGAATGCTGAACCCCCACACTGTGCAATGCATGTCAACTATATAGTCTCCCTTGTGGCAGAGAGTCCATATATGCAGTCGAAAAATCCTCCTGATGGTCAAACCCACTAAGGTAATTTATCTTTCGTTCAGAGGACAGTCAGTGTGTGTGAGAATTGAACAACGAAAAAATAAAATAAAAAAATACATTTTCTTAAAAAATAAAAAAAAAAGGATGGACACACAGATCTATAACATCCTTGCAGTTGTACGAAGCCGCCGGAAGTTGTTTCATCACAGGAACAACAAAAAAATTCCACTTTTTAAGTTGCAGCATTCCATATGTCGCTTTTTGAAATCATAAATGTTCTATTGTTGAACAGAAATCGATCCTTCAATCCTGGAAAAAGCTTTTTTCTGCCTGTTGTGTCCTTTAATTTGTATTTTTTTTTAATTTGTCAGTTAATTTATTTGCATCCTTTCGGATTGGAATTTAATTTAAAATGTCCTTTTCTCAAATTAATTCCTCGTTAAATAGGATCTTAGATTCTGGGTGATTCTAACTCTATACTCTTTTAAGCTTAATCTCTCATTTCGAATGAAGGACATCTGAAGGCATAACGACTTTGCAGTTTCAATTTCACGGTTTTGGTTTTTCTCATTGCTAAATATCAGGGCTGGCTTGTAAGCAATATAATAAAAGTAATCGGGGCCATTTTTCTATTCATTCAGATGAAGGATCCTTCGAAAAGTTTCACATCCTTATATGATACTGAATTCAAGATTATGGCTAAATGTAACACTAACATGGCGAAGAGCAGAATTCTGAAATTTTTACTTGCTACCTGAAGTCAAAATTACTTATGTGATTCGTCCCTGGGTGAAAATGTCAAGTTTTTCACGTCAGCCCTTCTTTGTAACCCATTTTCTGACATGGAAATTTAAAAAAATAGAGAACAAAAAACTAGAACGTTCCACCATAAGTTTGAGTAATGACTTAGGTACTTTTACCATAAAAGCCAGCATCAACGGAACATGTACTCCAGCCCAGGTCACACAATTGACCAACAAAGCACTATTCGGATGGTGCAGGAATAAAAAAAAAACTGTATTTTGCTAGAAGAGTGGGATGTCAGCAATCTGGTGGAAAATCCGGCGTAGGTTTTATACAAAAAAAAAAAGCTCTCAAAATAGAAATTGTTATCCGTGATTATTTATTTGTCCCGCAATTTCGTATTTTTTCTTTTTGAATATGTTATAGCAATGATTTATTACCTTACAACGCGACAAATGAATTAACGCCTGAAATTGGTTAAGGTGCATGATATGCATTTACATTGTTAACGAATAAAAAAAAAGATACAAAAATATAGCTTCCCATAAACAGATTTACATATATTAAGCATTAGTCCCAAATTAGTGGAGAAAAGGGAGATTTTAGAGGGTGAAACTGTAGTAAGACTTGTATCCGTATTGAAACTACATATTTTAACAACAAAAAATACAATAGAAATGCAACAATTATGAATTTCACGGCGTTAAAATACAAAAAAATAGTATCTTTCTGAAATATGTGAAATGCTATTGAAAGAATTAAAATTTTTATTTTTGCATCATTAAAACACTATTTCTTTATATATATATATTTTTTTTTTTAATCTTTCTGCCCTTAGACGAATACAAGTGATGCGATCGTTACTCTCCGTCCAAAAGATATTTCGTTGTAATTAATTTCAGACTAAGTAATATTTAATATTTTGTATCTTTTCGATATGAGTTTTTGTTGCAAGTTTTCCTTTCCTCATTCTAGACTCGACTAAGGCATAATATAAAAACACTTAGTTTAACCCTTTCGGTACCAGCGTTACTCTCATGTAACATATCTTTAAAAATTTGTAAAAAATATTCCATCAAATAATTTTTTAGGTTTCGATGGCTTAATTGAAAGATAATAATGCCTAGTTACTGGATTAGTACAAAAAGTTAGTCAAATATTATACTTTTAATTTTTGTTTTATCGAAAAGGGACTGAAATCCATATTTCTTTTTTCGGCAGTCAGATGTACAAAGATCCATCACGTTTTTTTAGGGGTTTGCCTCACTGATAAAAAATTGTAGATATACAAATTTCACTACACCCCCAAAATCTGGACACAGGAAATTTCTTGTTTTCTCAATCTTCATCCGATTTAAGTTGTTTTACCTGTTTTTTTTTTTTTTTTTCTTAGTCGGTTCTTAACTGATTCCTATAAATCGTACCTACTAGGTCTCAAAAAGATTATTTTTAAAAAATTTTCACCAATAATATCGTTTTATCGCTCTTTCTACTTGTAAATAACTTCACCGATTTCTGTGTGGAAGCCTTAATATGAAATTAAAATTTTTTGTAAAAAAAAAAAAACATTTTTGGGTATGGATCTATGAATTTTTTGGAAATTTTGTATGTTGTGTATATAAAAACTTGTTGAGAATACCATATCAATCTTCTTTTTTTTTTTTGGAAAAATGTATGAAACTTTTGAAAATTGAAGAATTTAGAATTATCTAAATTTGTTCTTTAAAGAAAAATTTTCAAAAAGTTCAATTTTTATAGCTTTAATTAATTTCGGAGCAATGCAAGGATATACAAATATACATAGTACCTAAATGATTCATGTCTTAAAATCACATTTTGAAATAAAATAGAATTTTTTAAGAGTAGTCGTCATGGTCTTATCTAAATCCACTCTTTCATATGCAGTTTAAAAAAATCCAACAAATAAATATACGAAAAAGAGCACGTATACGCCACAGTGCATGCGAGCAACGTGCAAATAATATGAAATAGAACTTTGGCCTAGGTGCCAACAAACCCAAATTGTAATTAAATAACACAACTTGCACTTATGTAATGAAAATAATCTTTCTTCCTTTGTAGGTCGTATTAATAAGAGATCGTTTTGAAGAGATCACCACCAGTTCGGGGAACGTTTTTCAATTACTAGTTTTGTGGCGGTAAATTGAATTATGCTGTGCCCGTTTTTAAATAATAGCTTTAGCGACCATTTGAGCATGAAATTTTTATCATAAAACAAAGTCCTCTAAATTTTCAAAAACCATGATATTGAGTTTTGACTCATAAATCAAAAATAAAAATGTATTTCGATTTTTGAAAAAACTGATTAATTGTTTTTTTTTATTAATCATATTTAAAAAAAAATAAAATGCACGACTGGGTCGCACGAACTTGCTCTTAGAGTTAAAGTTGCTTAAATTGTTAAGACTTTTTATATAGAAATTTAGAAAAAAAATAAAATTCGTTTTTTAAAAAAATTAAATAAAATCTGAAATCAAATTGCCCTCCAAAACAAGTATGCAGTTTTGATTGATATATTAACATGCATTTTTAGAAAAAAAAATTTCAAAATCGTTAGAGCCGTTTTTTAAAAAACTAATTTTTTATAAAAAATTTTTTAGAAAAAAAGTTCTAAAATAAAATTGGTATGCCATTTTGTAGAAATCTTTAATCAACATCTAAAAACAAAATTTCAAAAAAATTCAATGTCCCGTTTTCGAAAATTTGATTTTTCAAAAAAAAATTTTCAAAATTTTTTTAAAAATCCAAAAATTATTTTTTTCAAAATTTTATTTTTGGCTTATATTTAAATTATATAAATGCTTTTTCACAAAAAGTTTCGTTGAAATCGAATAAGCGGTTTCGGAGATAATAATTTGAAAAAAACGGTTCTATGGCAGGTACCGTTAATAATGATTTTCCAAAAAAAAATTTTTCATTAAAAGGTAGACCTTAACTTAAAACTAACGTTTGAATTTTTTAAACAAAATCGTTGGAGCCGTTTTCGAGATATTTCAATTTTACTAAAATCGGTATATGACAAGTACCGTTAATTTTGGTCCAAAAAAATTAATTCCAAAAACCCCTCTGGAGAGTCGCCAAATAACGCTACATACCAAGTTTGACATTAATCGGTCCATCCGTTTAGGCTGTAGGTCCTTATACAGACAGACAGACAGACAGACAGACAGACGGACTTCCGGGACCCACTTTTTTGGCATTCTCTACCATCGTAATGTCATGGAAAAATGTTATCTCAACTTTTTTTTTTTGTACGAATGCATAACTTGATATATAGTACCTATATCGCAAGTAAAAAACAGGATATTGAAAGATCAATTAAAAAAAAAAAAAATATTTATAAAAAATTGGTTCGTTTTTTAATGGCTCTAACGATTTTTATTGTAAAATAGGAATCTTACTATTTTAAAAATCAAATTGCATACTATTTTCGGAGTTTAAATTCATTTATGTATTGTTTTTTTTTTTTTTTTAATTGTTTTATGATTTTTTATATATTTTTTTTTTTGTCATAATTCATATATAAAATTTGACCAAAATTGCAAGACTGACAATGGTATTGAAAAAATTCTAAACAAATTCAAAACCAAGCTATTAATGGTTTTCATTTTCATAAGAAATGATTGTTTTTAATAGATTATTTTAATACTTTTTGCGCATTGTAAAAATTTAAAAATGGTTTTATTATTTAGAAGAAATATTTGGCTTTTTAATGGTATAATTTTTGTTGTAAGCTTTTAAAATAAAAAAATTAGCTTTTTCTTGTAAATTATGATTGTTCGAAATAAATAAACGCTCCAATTGACTCATTTTAAAAGCACACAACCATTTTTCCTATGACGTTATCACGTAAAATCATCGTCCGTAAACCGACTTTACAGACAACCTCTTTTTTTACGAAAACATTTTAGTAACTTAGTCTTAAAGCAAAGAAATTTTTTTTTTTGATTTAAAAAAAGGTTCAAACTATTTTTATTTAAAAAATGAAACTGAAACTTTTTTTTATGTGTCGATATTAATATTTCCTTTTTTTCAAAATTTTTCGAAATTTTTAAGTATATAAAAAAAACCAACTTTAAAAAATGGCTTGAAGATTTTCGAAATTTGTTTCTACAAATTCTTTGTTACATTACATTAAATTATATGGTATACTTCGTCTGGAGGTCAAAACCATTTAAAGATATCGTGGGCACTAAGCCAAAACCACGAATCTGCAAAGTTGTAAAACTTAAATGGTTTCAAAGTCTTGGGATATCATGCCAACTCATGTAAACTCGTGTAACGAACATTCATTTTTTAGGCTGCTAGGCAAAAGATGGAGGATCGGGGTCGACGCAGTGAATTTAGGGACCGATAACAAGTTAAATAACGTGAAAGTGAAAATGTCCAAAAATGCAGATTCGCGATTTCGGCCTTGTGCTGAGGATATGTTCTTCTAACTTTAAACCAAATTTTATTTAAATTTTTTATGTTTTTTATTTTTAAATTTTTAAAAAATTCTTTTACTTTTTACATAAGAGCAAGTACGTTCGAACCAGTCGTGCATTTTATTTTTATCAAAATTGCCAGAGATATCTGTGAGAAAAACAAAATTTTTCATGTTGGTCATGTAGCAAGTACCTACAGTTAGTTTTGCTGCTAAGAAAATAATTTCAATTTCCCCTCTATTGAATTGCCCAAAACTCTCAATTCTCATCTATAGGTACTAAATTTGAAGCAAATCTACTCAGTGGTTTGGGCTGTAGCTTGCGATAGGGAACAGATCGATTTTTAAGTACAATTCTCATTGCTTGGCAGTGTTTTGGTGAGACCGTAAACTCCGGAAGTCAAAAAAACTCAAACTCCTTTAAATTTTCCAAAATGTCCATCTACACTACTTCCCTTCCTGGCACGTTTTACATTTTTGCAATCCAATAGTTGTTCCAAGTTAATTTGTTAATTTAGATTTACCTATACTTTTGTTTTGTACCCCAGATAACCAAGTTTATTTTCTGCGGACAAAGTTCCAAATCAGGTCAATTAGGTCAAATTATAAAATGCATTATCTCTTAAAAACTTGTATATGTTTCCATATATTTTGTTATTGACTGCAAGTGGCATGCATTTACCGCTACTCTGTACGCCTATTCAATATCAATAAATTCAACTTATAACAATCTATAACGTTCACAAACCACTATCATTATCGCATTTAACGTCACGCCAAGGCTTTCAAAGAGTCATGTTTTGTGTCAGGTCAGAAGGACAACTCTGGACACATTGCCTTCCATTACCAATATACACTAGCTAGAAAAGCTAGTAGGTATAAATAGAGGTACCTTGTGTGTGCGTGAGAGTGCATGTGCTCATTTCAAAAGCAATTCCAAATCAATAGAGATGCAAACAGGAAATGACAACACGACGAAAACAAAACCTAATTACTTTAAACACTAATATTGTTTAGATGGTTCTCTGGTACCTCTATATACCTTCTATCTCATTCTCTCTCTCAAGGACTCTAGAGTACTTGTTATGGTAATCCTTGAAAATCATGTCCTTAATCCCCATACAACATGGAATACTGTCAGAATGTTTATTACTCCATTCCCGCACAAAACAAAAACACAATACGACCGACTGACGACGACCGACGACGATAGCAGGGATAAGGGATTTCATATATTGGAATGGGAATGGGCCAGAGTCAAAATGGAGAAGCAGCACTCTCTCTCGGCAATCTCATTCATATTATAGAGAAGGAGGACCTCGTCCTCAATATCTATCTACACTCTCGTATACTCGTAGGTATATTCTCGCTATAGTCCTTTCAACCGAAAACTGTAGCGGTTGTATGGGATGCAATGCGGTACGGTACAGTGTGATTGTTATGTATAACATGCTTTTAACACGCCAACACAATGAAGTGAAATTACAACGAAATGTTGTCATAGTTTGCCATTGCCCCTCCATTTGCAGAGAGATGGCCCTGTTTTCTTCATTTACCATTTCTCTGCTCCACCACCACCAACCTCGACATCGACATTAAAACAACAACAAAACATCAGAAAAAATAACCCAAACCTAACCGAAATCTCTGTAAAGGACATTCACCTAACTCCTGTGTGGTTGAATTAAATTTTACAACTCTCGCTAGAATATAAATTCTCCACAATATGACACACGCAGCGACCTCTGGCACAATTAACAAGGAAACATCATCATCATAACCGTAAAATGGAATAATTTTTACCATGACATTGTTATTTTCTCGAAGCGGCTTTATGGCGAGGGAGACTAGAGGGCGAGAAGGGATTCAATTGGGACACTGGAAAAGGGGGATTGGGAAGTGTGAGGTCGAGGAGGATAATATGAATAAAGAACTGAGAGGAACAGGTGTACAAAGCGAGTGCACTTGAAGGGCTTTAGCCAAATTTGCCTGGCAAAATGTGCTCCAACTTTGTTTTTTTTTTTGTCATTTTATTCCATTTTTCCAAAAAAAAAAGATGGTAAAAAAAGCTCGAAGGTAGTAGTCTAACCAATTCAGAAATTAAGGATTGCAAGAAGAGTGTCCTTGCTGGTGTATTAGGGCAGTACTTCTTGCTCATGGTCATGGTTTTTTTTTTTTGGAGGAATAGCCCATTGGTGGCTAACCACTCGGTGTGTCCTTTTTTTTCTTTCGTTTTTTTTTAGTTTTTTTTTTTTTGTTTGAAATTTATTTCCATCTTAAGCTGCAACGTCTGTGAAATACACAGGTGCTGGGAGCATCAGAAATGTAGATAAATTCGGCTTATCGTTTTAACGGACCGTTGTGCAATTTGCAAGGACACTACACAAAGATGATGATGATGATGCTCTGTAGTGAGTGTGGCATCTCTCTTCTCTCAGGGGTACTTAACGTCAAGATACAGTTTTATACTTTTTGAATATAAACGAAATTTCGGTAACTATATAGAATAAATCTTTTGATTTGAATGGTATTTTTGGTTTAAACAAAAAAGTTGGTTTCATTTTCTTCTAAGAAACCGCTTTATGGTGGGAATGAAATCAGCCTGGGAAACATTAGAAACTTGAAGTGAGTTTCAAGATCCTAGAAGAGGTGATTGAAGAGTACTTGAAAACTTTTTTTTTATGTAAATTAAAAAAAAAATGGTTGTAAGCAATGAATTTTTTCATAGGTCTTTAACATAGGCACCTAAAAATTGTGGGAAGTCACTTGCCTTTTTTTGTAAACCCGAATTTCGTCCCGAGTAAAAATGAAAATCTGCCGCACCACCGCTGCACCACGTCCGCACCATTTCATTAAATAAAATAAAAAAATGAAAAAGAATATGCAAAAATTCGCACCGCATTTTGAATCAAAAATTTGGTGGGCCAACGCCGCACCGCGTCTGCACCATGATCAAAAATTCTATTCTCGTACTTATACAAATGTTTAAGTCGTAGTTTATTTTTTAATTTTCAATAATCCAAAATTATGTATCATGGTGCAGCGAATTTTTCATAGAAAATGAAATGGTGCAGACTTGGTGCAGTCTTATTGCAGTAGTGGTGCTGCTGTGATACACCGAATTTTTCAAAATGAAATGGTGCAGACGTGGTGCAGTCGTATTGCAGTCGTGGTGCTTCTGTGATACATCGAATTTTTCATTCAAAATTAAATGGAGCCCCAATTTTTCCAATCTTTCTAAACCAGTAAAGAAATGTAAGTTAAGATTCAATAAACTTGTTAAAGACAGGACCTTGTCAATACATGGTCGGATTTTATCAGCATTCACAGAAGACTAAGCAAACACTCTACCGCAGCCAATAGTTAGTAGTCCCTCTGAATACATTTGGTAATCAAGTATTACTCAGCATCATTAAAATATAACTAATACCCGGTTTGGAAGCTATAGACTTCTATCAAAAGTTCCCGTGTTTTATTATTCTTATTCACCCCCTTCAGGAATATCTAAACGATTAAGAATAAAATAGGTTAAAAGATTTAAAATCCATAAACTCACACTTGAGAAGATTTCTCTCCAGTTTTATGCTCTTCCAACCTATTTAAGACCTCTCTGCAATTAGTTGTGAAAAAAATGAAATTCTCACAATCATCAATGACAGACAAGCCCCAAGCCCATAATTGAACCAATTAAAACTCCTAAGGTTCTTTTGTTTGCTAAAAATAGTTCACAAACTAAAGTGCAAAGGAATGGTCTATCAGGAAATGAATTCCACTTAAAGAATTTTTGCCATCTTGGTGCAATTAAAAGTTCCTTCAAAAACAAAGAAAAAACTAAAATCTATGCCAACTATTTGTAGCCCCGTCAGGTCTATCTTCCTTTCACTATACCTCCAGTCGAATAGGTAAAACTAAACCTCATTTAATTTTCCCTTTAAAACAAAAGTCCTACTGGTCTACAATTGCAAACACTTTCTAAGACTGGGGCAGTGTGTATACAGGACATAGGACATTCATATTAAGTATACAAAACTGTTAGAGGAGTAGGTATAGGCTTGCTTACCGCTTTTGGCTCGCTGCTTCTGCTCACCTAAGGGGTTGCGATTTATTGTCTTAATGTCCTGCAGCCAGCAACAGGATGTGGTGCATACATATATACAATAACAATAACAATAACAATTAGCGCTGGCTGGTAACACGCAACCATTGTCCGACGTTGTGCAATTAGCATAATGTCCTCGAACAACTATATTTTTGGTAGCCTAAACCCTAAACCATGATTTCGGAAGCAGCCATACCACCAGGACACGATACGACGACGGGGACGATGTTATCCATTTAATGTCCTCTCGTATAACGAAAACAACGCATCCCTTAAGGCGACTTCATTTGCAGTGAAAATATTTGAAGAACCAAAAATGGAGCTTTTGTGTGTAGAAATGGGAAAAGTGGAAAAGTTAGGGGAATAATACACTTGCGGGTAGGTAGAGAGTGTACACTCATAATGACTTGACACCATCAAAACTCAGACACTCTCTTGTTGGAGTTGAATTACAATTAAGGATAATTTGACGGTTTTATTTTGTTTTTTTTTTTTCTTGAATTTAATTTTGGTGGGAACACATATGGGAATCTATAGTTATTCATGACTAAGGAAGGACACACAATTCACAGGAGAAGATCATTAGTTGCAACTGCCATGAATTTTGGGAATGAATGACTGTCACTTAAGATAAAGGGATTCTAGTGGCAAAGTCGGTCGGTGGTTTCTGCGGGCATTTCGGTTGAGAGAGAGTGATGGTGGGTGGGTGATTAAATTTAATCACTTCTGGTCGGACATCGAAAGGGATGACCCTTTTCCGGTATAGGATTTAGTTTGTGAGCCATCACGTATGCGGGTTATGTTTTGTGTACCTATCTCTATATAAAGTGAATGCAGAAAAAGAGAACAATTATAATTGATGAGTAGTGCAATTTTGTATATTGAAAGATAAGATAAGACATTCGGACGCACTTTATGACTGATGATAAATTTTGATCGCTTATCCGCAAATTCATTATCTGTTGTCTTGATATTAGGGTCGTGGGAAACCGCAGGAGATGATAAAATGCAAAAATAGTTTGTTTTTTTTTAAGAAATGTTAGAGTTTGGAAAATATTCACTACTAACAATTTTGCTTCTATAATGCTTTACAGAAGCAACAATTGCATCTGTAAAGCTTTATAGAACCAAAATTGTTTGTCGATTATTAGGATATTTTTCTAGATATTTGGGGCACCTTGTAGAATTTTTGCTTGGTCGCAGAGCCTCTTGCTTGGGTGATTAAATCCCATTTCTATAGAGGATTGTCAGCTTCTTCATATAAGTCTTCGATCTCGTGAACCATATTGGGAGCTATAGTAGGTGGATGATGGGCCTAATACGTTACTTGCAAAGTTAATAAAATGCACGACTGGGTCGCACGTACTTGCTCTTGTAGTTCACAGTATCTTTATCTTAAATATCTATTGGAAATTTAAGATTTTGTAGAAAAAAAATCAAAAAAAAATCAAAAGTTTAAAAATTAAATTAAAAATTTTTTTTTTTTCAAAAATGTTTCTAAAAATATTTTTTTTTAACATTTTATACTTAATGATCTCTGTAAATTTTAAATAAAATAACTAATGCTTTGATGAAATATATGAACTTAAAAAATATGTCAATTTTTGAAAAACGGCAACGCCATATTTCCGTTCTCCGCATTTTTTGAGAAAAACTAAAAACGCAGTTTTGTTAGAATCAATAAGAGTATTCCGCACATTTGATCGAAATCGTTAGAGCCGTTTTCGAGAAATTTGCAATACCTCGAAAAAGTTATATGGGAGGTATGCGTTAAAATGAAGATATTAAAAAAATAAAAAAAAACGGGTCTAGGGAATTACGTAAAAATCATCTGTACCAAGTTTCAAGCAAATCCATCCATCCGTTTAGGCCCTAGCTCGATGTACAGATGGACGTACAGACGCACAGACCGACGGACGGCACACATAGGAGTATTTGCAGTAAAAACCTGGTCATAAGTCGATTTTCTGAAAATCAAAATTGACACCAAAAAGTTTGGCAAAGTGGGTGCAAAATAAACCTGTGTCAATATGCTGCACTCATTTTTTTTGTTTTTCGATCGTGTTTTGTTAAAAAATGAGTTCAAAGTTAACTGTTACATCTACCTCATTTTTATTTGAATTCGAAGTATTTTGTCAAGTGTTATTCTATATGCGATATCGAAGTGTTGTGATAGAAATCTAAAAAAATTTAAATGGAGAATTCTTCTTCAGTTATTTATTAACGATATTAATAAAGTTTTGAAAATGTTAGATGGTTTTTTCTATTTTAATTTGGGCTTAGAACTAGTATCTAAAAACTTGATATTTTTGGTAAGTTATTATTTGAATTTTAATGATTTTGTTTTAGTATACCCCGTTATTCTGCGATGAATTAAAACTTATGAGTTAGTTTATATATTCTTTAACACAATGCAACAAAAATTGGGTGCTCTTAGGTGCTCTTTAGAGAATCGAGGGTCAATTAGTTTTTCACTTTCTGATAGAAAATACTCCTTACTTTATGCAACGTTTTTTATTTTTAAATTAAATTTACTGATGTTATTTATTTTGGGTGATCTTAATTAAGGTTGGGGAATAGAGAAAAGAAACTGAGAATTGCGTATTAGGGATGAGGAAAAAAATTTGAGAAAAATAATGTCGACAGGCGGAGTACAGGCCATTAATCAATTTTTTTAGTTTTTGGTAAAAAAATTAAAATAACAAAAACTATGTTTATATTGTATTTTTTTGTAAGAATACTCATTTCAAACAGAAATAATAACAAAAACCACAAAAAATAATTATGGCCAGGTTTTTGATGGCAATACTCCTATGTGCGGCATGACGAAAACCACTTTTTTGATCTTCTCCATAATCGTAATGTTGGTTCTGATTAAAACCTCGATTTTTTTTTCTACACGAAACCAATACTTGCCCTATAGAGCAAGTAAAAATTAGTCTTCAAGCTAAGCCCGTTCCTTTCTGAATCAATGGATAGATGGATCCCAAGCAGCGTTGCCAACCCATACACTCAAAATTATGCCTCACTTGAAAAAAAATTATGCCTTTTCAAATAAATTATGCCTCAATTTAGATTTCTGTTTAATTAATTAACTTATATATAGGCTACTTATTTGTCACGAAACTATAACTTATTTTCTTCGAAAGGAATTTTTCAAGGAAACTAATACATTACTTTACACAACAGGAAAAAAATTAGCGACCAGTTTTTTTCACCAATAAGAAATAATAGAATATTTGCAAGAGTTTTAGACCTTTTTTAAGCAACAAAATCGCTTTTTGCATATTCTTTTCAAGTAAAATTGATAAGTGTGCACACAATTCTTCGAAAAATTAAACACTACCAAGAGTTAAATGGTAAAAACGAATTCTGTAAATAAAATTTCGAACAACTTTTATTTAAAATACATATGTATATGTAGTATATTAATTTTAAGTTTTTTTTTTATCAAAATATTCAAAAAATTATAAGAAACTTTTAAAACATAAATCAAAAAAATCAAAAGTGGAATGAAAAAATTATGCCTTTTTCACAAAAAATAAGCCTCAATGCCTACGCTAATAAAATTATGCCTAAAAGGCATAATTATGCCTCAGTTGGCATCGCTGATCCCAAGTAACAATTTGGCTTGCATAAAAGGTCCAATTTTTTTTATATTCGACAAGCTATTGTTTGTATAGGTTTAGTTTATGGCTTGATTACGCAAGTCAACAATTTTAGAAAGAAAGGAGGTCTCCTTAAAACTTCATGGAGGTGTTTAGATTAAGCCTTGTAAATTTTAGTTAAAACCCATTTCCGGCTAACGTTGCGTTTTCGCAACGTCATGTTTGAAGACTTCTGGAACCTAAGTTATTATAATTTAAAATAAACTAAAAATAAGTTTTGAAAGATAGTTCAGTTATCTAATCGACCTTTTTTTGGATTTTTTTGTGAACAAATTTTTTCGTGCTTTTATAGGAGCTCTTGAAAAATTTGAGGTAGAATTTTTGAATGCAATTTGTTATTTTGTTTTCAACAATTTTTTAATACTCAGTGTATTTATATCTATAGTTCATTTCTTCATAAAAATATTCAAATAAAACGAATTTTTGATAAGGTCCATTTTCGGCAAGCGTTGCAAAAAAGCAACGTGAATTTTCCGGAAAACCAGAAGCTTTTCCAATTTTTTTTTTCGAATTTCTTCTAATTAGATCAAAAACAATAAGTGTGTAAAATTTCAAGTTTCTAAGTCAACTGGAACTTGTAGCCGCCGGAAATCGGTTAAAGAAGGCTTTTATAAGAACCTTTTGAACCGTTTTAAGGAAGCCTAGTATTTTCAAGTGACAGAAGGCCCTCTATAAGACCTATTCCAAGAGGTTCTTTTAAGTATGCAATGTTTTTATCTTTTAAGTATGCAATTTTTTTTCTTAAAAGTGTGCAACTTTTCTAGTGCACTCGAAAAAAAAAAACATTGCATTTCAATGTTCGAGCATGGTCTACTTGTAGAGTTCTGCGCTGGTATGCGGAGGTACGTGGGATCGATTCCTGGCCGGGCCATATGGAAATTAAAAAAATGTGTTCTTTTTCGATCAATTTTCGATCCGATTGAGGAAATTCGGTAATGTTCGCCAAAATTTTTTGCATAAGACCTATCCTTCATCTTACACAAGTTAAAAAATAGTTTGCATTGAACCTTATACAAGTTAAATTGTTACTTATGATATGGTATGGCTTTGACCGAAACTCCGGTGTCCGGTATGACGGTGAATGTCAGCTGCACTTCATGAGGAGGGTCGTCGTCATTTTTGAGCTGCCATATCGTGTTGATGATTTGATTATCATCATAGTGATTTCAGTGATATCTTTTGAGTACTTCGAGGAATTGTAAATCACCCTCTTCAAATTATAGGGCTCCCATCTTAGACGTTGCCATCTTCAAAATCAACTAAACACGACATAATATGTGAATTGTGAAGAGTTAATACTGTAGACCTTGGAAAGAAGAGCCAGGCTCGTTTCAAACTTCTACAGGACATTGGGTGATATGCATAAAAAATAGTAAATGCTTTTACTAGAGAATTTTCAAGTATATACTATTTTTCATATGCATAAAAATCAAGTAAATTCTGAAAATTAAGTATTTACTATCATTCATAGTAACTACTTTTTTGGATGAACTTTTTCAGTAAATACTTTATTCCATATGCATAAAAACTAGTAAGTACTTTTTTTCTTTAGGAATTACTAGATTTTTTCAAGGTTACAAAATACCAACTTGTAAAATTGATAGTATATACTTTTTTGTTTTAAAACCGCAATTATGAAGCCATGAAACTTATGAATAGAAGTCTTGAGTCATATTTTGACGCAATCTTTTCATGGTTTGTCTTTATAATGGATGGTTGTTAATATTTGTCGAAATGGCAGAATTTTTATGTATCAATTACCAAAAAGTTTAGAATGATCGATTATCGGGCTCAGAGTTAAATTAAAAAAAACTTTATTAATAAGTCATTATTGTAAATGAATAGTAATTTTTTTTCAATAAGTTTTTATTTTAAGTAATGTCAAGTTTCAAAACTATTGAGATAATTTCAACTCTGAATTATATTTGAATTGCCAACAGTAGATTAACTTTACTAGCCATGAATAATATATTTTAAGGAATTCGCAATGAAAAAAAAATGCAAAACTGTGTCGCACGTACTTGCTCTTATGTCAAAAGTTGCTTAAAATACTAAAGCTTTTT
The DNA here is from genome assembly GCF_945859705.1 of Episyrphus balteatus. Classification (NCBI taxonomy): domain Eukaryota; kingdom Metazoa; phylum Arthropoda; class Insecta; order Diptera; family Syrphidae; genus Episyrphus; species Episyrphus balteatus. Next base: position 44,485,876 of record NC_079136.1, read on the forward strand.
ACAAATTCATAAAAGATTATTTTAAAAAAATATAAAAAAAAACTTTAAAATAATATAAAATTTGGTTTAAAGTTAAATAACGTTTTTTTTTTTTTTTTAATGCATCACAAAGAATTGGAAATCTAGCCGTTTTTTCAAAAAGAAGTTTTTTTTCATATAAAAATGTTCACAAAATTTTTTAAAAATAAAAATGGTATTCCATTAAAAAGAAGATATATTAATTGATAAATAAAAATAAAGTTTCAATAAAATCATTGAGTCGTTTTCAAAATAGATTTTTTATACAAAATTTCGATCTTTTTTTAATCCAAAAATGATTTTATTGAAAATTTTGTTTTATTTTAATATGAAGGCCACTAAAACGTTTTTGTTCATATTTTTTTATTGAAATTGGTTGTGTCGTTTACTAGAAAACGGTTCTATGGGAAATACCGTTAATTACGGTCCATATTTTCAATATTAAATTTTTTAAAGAAAATCGTTAGAGCCATCATGTAATATCTGATTGTTATCTCAAGTTCAATTTTTGTATGCTGCTGTTAAGTTCACTTTTGACTCACAAAAAAAGCACGAACAGATGTTCACATCACAAACTCAAATTTAAGAAACAGTAAAAATTTGTATTGGATTACACGGTAAAACTTTCAGAACAATTTATTTGTAAGCCCTAGTACGCTGCTAAAGCTAAACGAAAATTTGTCTAGGTCTCCAAAGTCAAAAAACTCTTTTTTAGCAAGTAAAATGACCTGGACAATTAAATGCTAGTGACAAATGATTTTAATTTTTCCAAATGTGCGGGCATAGCTAAGAATTTCGTTGGCTAAGCTGAAAGTAATTTTTCGTTCAATTTAGTTGTGCTTTTTTTTTGTAAGAAAATTTTCGTATCGCTTCAGCAGCATACGTACCAGGCTTAAATTCGAAACGAATAGTAATCATCTAAAAAAAAAGTATTAACTATCATTTTTGGGTGAATTCTAGTATTTACTTGGATGAATTTAGTATCTACTTAAAGTATTTGCCTGCTAGCAGGTACTTTTTTTTATGCATACGAAATTAAGTCAATACTATGAATTTTACCTTTTACTAGAATTTATAGTATTTACTTTCACCTTTTACTTTAAGTAAGTACTACTTTTTTATGCATATCACCCATTGTCTCATATGAGATCATGCCCCTACTAACAATTTTGATTCTATGAAGCTTTTCATAAGCTTGTAAAAGGCATTATAGAAGCAAAATTGTTTGTTTGAGGGGCCCAGGATGGAATTTTGATGGTTGTTCATTTTTGCTGTTACTTGTTTTGTCAGCAACCTTGACGAACTATCAAAATCATAACTCATATCATTGATAACAATTACTTTTTAAATTGATCTTTATCACAACCAAGATAATATGGTTCACACATGATTTTCTTAATGACACAAGAACTTCGATTAAATTCAAGTAATCTGACATTTGATCAAGAAAAAGAAATACACTGAAAGTCATGAAAACATTAATTTAATTCACACCCAGAGAGTTACACATTGTATTTATTTATTTTTTTATGCGAAAAACGAATTTCTTTTGTTGTTTTTGTTGTTGTTATTAGAATTAAAATGATAACTAGAAGCAAAGAACGACTACAAGAGTTATACCATCCCGCTACCGGCCGTCATACCATTCCCGGATAATCCGATTACATCCGTTCGCACAAGAAAGGATTTTCGACATTTGCAAATGTTTGTCTATTAATTTTCTTTTACAGAAAAGATATAAAATAAAGAAAATAAATACAAATACAAAAAAAAAAAAAAATACACACGTATAAAAGAATCAGAATCAAGAAACAGGCTAACGAAAATAGCAATAAAATACATGATGATGAAAAGGAAAGCGGGTAATAACAAATCTCTACGTGAAATGCTTGAAGATTTGCAATTATCCTTTGGATAGCTAAAGCTCTCTCTTCTTGCTTCGTTGTTTTTCGTATTTTATTTTTGTTCGTCCTTTTTTTTTTTGTGTTTGGTTGGAATGAGGAGAGTGTTAAACGAAACACTAATCCTTTCATTGAGTTTATGTTGATGGTGTGCCATGTATTATGATGCTATCTCTGATGGCTAACAAGTAATTATTTTTTGTTCTATATACCATTTTTGCCTCCTTAAAAAAGCAGCAAGAAGCAATTAAAAAGGAATCATTTTAAATATCCTGTTAAGGGATAGAATTAAACGAGACGATTGTTTAATTATTTTAAATTAATTAACAGAAATTAGCAATTATACAGGTAAACTGGTGATTTATTTTTTTGAATATATTTGCTTATTTTGCCTATTTAAAATTATCTACGGGTTGAATCTAGACTAAAAATTAAATCCTTTTACCGTAAGAGGTGGAAAGATCAAGAATTTGATTTATTAATGCACGGTTAAAAATTCTAGAGTATTTTTTAATACAGCTCTTTAATTAAAGCAATTTTCAATAAAAAAAATATTAGAAATATTAAATATTAAAATTATTTTTAATCTTTTTTGTATTAAATTTCAATATTTAAGTATTAAGTTTACTATGTACTTGTAATACAAAAAATATTAGAAAATAACCTCCGTGGGTTAAATTCTAATCTTGTGTTTAATTTTAATACCGCTGTATTAGATTTTAATATTTTTGTATTACATTTTAATTGTAATTGTATTAAAATATAATACAAATTTATTAAAAACTAATATAAAAAGTATTAAATTGTAATACAAGAATTTTAAATTCTAATCAATCGACAGAAGCAGCCATTTTAAAAAAGAAAAAAAAAATCCATTGTTAGAAATAGGTACCTTTAAGAAAAATTATATCAAAAATGCCACATTTTGTGAAACCCATAAAATAGAAACAATAATTTCACTATTATTATATTATTTATGGTTAATATTAATTTTCAGTAATGATTTTTAGAAAAAGAATATACGTTTAGAATTGAAATATTTTTGTACTATCTTTTCATAAAATTCTTATTAGAAATTAATATAAAAATTAAATTTTAATAGGCAATACTTGAAATTTAATACATTTGGTATTAAATTCTAATATAAACTGTGTTAGGTATATTTTAATACAACTATATTAAATTTTAATACTTTGTATTCACTAAAAAATTTTAATATTTTTCATGTACCTATTAAATTTTAATACATTTCTGGTGTAGATCTATATGTAATCCAAAAAGTATTAAAAAATACTCCAGAATTTTTAACTGGTGTAGTCATTTAAATCAGGACTTTTTAACCCATGAACACACACTTTTTACTTCCTGAAGTTCTCATTCATTATGAAGACTATTGAATGAGGAATTTTCACTTCATGAAGAAACATTTTTGACACCCTGAAGTTCTCATTCATTATGAATACTTTTTAATGAGGACTTTTTACTTCATGAAGACACACTTTTGACACCCTGAAGTTCTCATTCATTATGAAGACTTTTCAATGAGGATTTTTTACTTCATGAAGACGCAATTTTTACTCCCTGAAGTTCTCATTCATTATGAAAACTTTTGAGTGAGGAATTTTCACTTCATGAAGAAACATTTTTGACACCCTGAAGTTCTCATTCTTTATGAAGACTTTTGAATGAGGAATTTTCACTTCATGAAGAAACATTTTTGACACCCTGAAGTTCTTATTCATTATGAAGACTTTTCAATTCATTATGAAGACTTTTGAATGAGGAATTTTCACTTCATGAAGAAACATTTTTAACTCCCTGAAGTTCCCATACATTATGAAGTCTTTTCAATGAGGACTTTTTACTTCATGAAGTCACAATTTATACTCCCTGAAGTTCTCATTCATTATGAAGGCTTTTGAATGAGGAATTTTCACTTCATGAAGAAACATTTTTGACACCCTGAAGTTCTCATTCATTATGAAGACTTTTGAATGAGGAATTTTCACTTCATGAAGAAACATTTTTAACTCTCTGAAGTTCCCATACATTATGAAGACTTTTTAATGAGGACTTTTTACTTCATGAAGACACACTTTTGACACCCTGAAGTTCTCATTCATTATGAAGACTTTTCAATGAGGACTTTTTACTTCATGAAGACACAATTTTTACTCCCTGAAGTTCTCATTCATTATGAAGACTTTTTAATGAGGACTTTTTACTTCATGAAGACACACTTTTGACACCCTGAAGTTCTCATTCATTATGAAGACTTTTCAATGAGGACTTTTTACTTCATGAAGACACAATTTTTACTCCCTGAAGTTCTCATTCATTATGAAGACTTTTGAATGAGGAATTTTCACTTCATGAAGAAACATTTTTAACTCTCTGAAGTTCCCATACATTATGAAGACTTTTTAATGAGGACTTTTTACTTCATGAAGACACACTTTTGACACCCTGAAGTTCTCATTCATTATGAAGACTTTTCAATGAGGACTTTTTACTTCATGAAGACACAATTTTTACTCCCTGAAGTTCTCATTCATTATGAAGACTTTTGAATGAGGAATTTTCACTTCATGAAGAAACATTTTTAACTCTCTGTAGTTCCCATACATTATGAAGACTTTTTAATGAGGACTTTTTACTTCATGAAGACACACTTTTGACACCCTGAAGTTCTCATTCATTATGAAGACTTTTGAATGAGGAATTTTCACTTCATGAAGAAACATTTTTAACTCTCTGAAGTTCCCATACATTATGAAGACTTTTTAATGAGGACTTTTTACTTCATGAAGACACACTTTTGACACCCTGAAGTTCTCATTCATTATGAAGACTTTTCAATGAGGACTTTTTACTTCATGAAGACACAATTTTTACTCCCTGAAGTTCTCATTCATTATGAAGACTTTTGAATGAGGAATTTTCACTTCATGAAGAAACATTTTTAACTCTCTGAAGTTCCCATACATTATGAAGACTTTTTAATGAGGACTTTTTACTTCATGAAGACACACTTTTGACACCCTGAAGTTCTCATTCATTATGAAGACTTTTCAATGAGGACTTTTTACTTCATGAAGACACAATTTTTACTCCCTGAAGTTCTCATTCATTATGAAGACTTTTGAATGAGGAATTTTCACTTCATGAAGAAACATTTTTAACTCTCTGAAGTTCCCATACATTATGAAGACTTTTTAATGAGGACTTTTTACTTCATGAAGACACACTTTTGACACCCTGAAGTTGTCATTCATTATGAAGACTTTTTAATGAGGACTTTTTACTTCATGAAGTCACAATTTATACTCCCTGAAGTTCTCATTCATTATGAAGGCTTTTGAATGAGGAATTTTCACTTCATGAAGAAACATTTTTAACTCTCTGAAGTTCCCATACATTATGAAGACTTTTTAATGAGGACTTTTTACTTCATGAAGACACACTTTTGACACCCTGAAGTTCTCATTCATTATGAAGACTTTTCAATGAGGACTTTTTACTTCATGAAGTCACAATTTATACTCCCTGAAGTTCTCATTCATTATGAAGGCTTTTGAATGAGGAATTTTCACTTCATGAAGAAACATTTTTGACACCCTGAAGTTCTCATTCATTACGAAGACTTTTGAATGAGGAATTTTCACTTCATGAAGAAACATTTTTAACTTTCTGAAGTTCCCATACATTATGAAGACTTTTTACTTCATGAAGACACACTTTTGACACCCTGAAGTTCTCATTCATTATGAAGACTTTTCAATGAGGACTTTTTACTTCATGAAGTCACAATTTATACTCCCTGAAGTTCTCATTCATTATGATGGCTTTTGAATGAGGAAATTTCACTTCATGAGGAAACATTTTTGACACCCTGAAGTTCTCATTCATTATGAAGACTTTTGAATGAGGAATTTTCACTTCATGAAGAAACATTTTTGACACCCTGAAGTTCTCATTCATTATGAAGACTTTTGAATGAGGAATTTTCACTTCATGAAGAAACATTTTTGACACCCTGAAGTTCTCATTCATTATGAAGATTTTTCAATTTATTATGAAGACTTTTGAATGAGGAATTCTCACTTCATGAAGAAACATTTTTAACTCCCTGAAGTTCCCATACATTATGAAGACTTTTTAATGAGGACTTTTTACTTCATGAAGACACAATTTTTACTCCCTGAAGTTCTCATTCATTATGAAGACTTTTGAATGAGGAATTTTCACTTCATGAAGAAACATTTTTAACTCTCTGTAGTTCCCATACATTATGAAGACTTTTTAATGAGGACTTTTTACTTCATGAAGACACACTTTTGACACCCTGAAGTTCTCATTCATTATGAAGACTTTTGAATGAGGAATTTTCACTTCATGAAGAAACATTTTTAACTCTCTGAAGTTCCCATACATTATGAAGACTTTTTAATGAGGACTTTTTACTTCATGAAGACACACTTTTGACACCCTGAAGTTCTCATTCATTATGAAGACTTTTCAATGAGGACTTTTTACTTCATGAAGACACAATTTTTACTCCCTGAAGTTCTCATTCATTATGAAGACTTTTGAATGAGGAATTTTCACTTCATGAAGAAACATTTTTAACTCTCTGAAGTTCCCATACATTATGAAGACTTTTTAATGAGGACTTTTTACTTCATGAAGACACACTTTTGACACCCTGAAGTTCTCATTCATTATGAAGACTTTTCAATGAGGACTTTTTACTTCATGAAGACACAATTTTTACTCCCTGAAGTTCTCATTCATTATGAAGACTTTTGAATGAGGAATTTTCACTTCATGAAAAAACATTTTTAACTCTCTGAAGTTCCCATACATTATGAAGACTTTTTAATGAGGACTTTTTACTTCATGAAGACACACTTTTGACACCCTGAAGTTCTCATTCATTATGAAGACTTTTCAATGAGGACTTTTTACTTCATGAAGACACAATTTTTACTCCCTGAAGTTCTCATTCATTATGAAGACTTTTGAATGAGGAATTTTCACTTCATGAAGAAACATTTTTAACTCTCTGTAGTTCCCATACATTATGAAGACTTTTTAATGAGGACTTTTTACTTCATGAAGACACACTTTTGACACCCTGAAGTTCTCATTCATTATGAAGACTTTTCAATGAGGACTTTTTACTTCATGAAGACACAATTTTTACTCCCTGAAGTTCTCATTCATTATGAAGACTTTTGAATGAGGAATTTTCACTTCATGAAGAAACATTTTTAACTCTCTGAAGTTCCCATACATTATGAAGACTTTTTAATGAGGACTTTTTACTTCATGAAGACACACTTTTGACACCCTGAAGTTCTCATTCATTATGAAGACTTTTCAATGAGGACTTTTTACTTCATGAAGACACAATTTTTACTCCCTGAAGTTCTCATTCATTATGAAGACTTTTGAATGAGGAATTTTCACTTCATGAAGAAACATTTTTAACTCTCTGTAGTTCCCATACATTATGAAGACTTTTTAATGAGGACTTTTTACTTCATGAAGACACACTTTTGACACCCTGAAGTTCTCATTCATTATGAAGACTTTTCAATGAGGAATTTTCACTTCATGAAGAAACATTTTTAACTCTCTGAAGTTCCCATACATTATGAAGACTTTTTAATGAGGACTTTTTACTTCATGAAGACACACTTTTGACACCCTGAAGTTCTCATTCATTATGAAGACTTTTCAATGAGGACTTTTTACTTCATGAAGACACAATTTTTACTCCCTGAAGTTCTCATTCATTATGAAGGCTTTTGAATGAGGAATTTTCACTTCATGAAGAAACATTTTTGACACCCTGAAGTTCTCATTCATTATGAAGACTTTTGAATGAGGAATTTTCACTTCATGAAGAAACATTTTTAACTCTCTGAAGTTCCCATACATTATGAAGACTTTTTAATGAGGACTTTTTACTTCATGAAGACACACTTTTGACACCCTGAAGTTCTCATTCATTATGAAGACTTTTCAATGAGGACTTTTTACTTCATGAAGACACAATTTTTACTCCCTGAAGTTCTCATTCATTATGAAGGCTTTTGAATGAGGAATTTTCACTTCATGAAGAAACATTTTTGACACCCTGAAGTTCTCATTCATTATGAAGACTTTTTAATGAGGACTTTTTACTTCATGAAGACACACTTTTGATACCCTGAAGTTCTCATTCATTATGAAGACTTTTCAATGAGGACTTTTTACTTCATGAAGACACAATTTTTACTCCCTGAAGTTCTCATTCATTATGAAGACTTTTGAATGAGGAATTTTCACTTCATGAAGAAACATTTTTAACTCTCTGTAGTTCCCATACATTATGAAGACTTTTTAATGAGGACTTTTTACTTCATGAAGACACACTTTTGACACCCTGAAGTTCTCATTCATTATGAAGACTTTTCAATGAGGAATTTTCACTTCATGAAGAAACATTTTTAACTCTCTGAAGTTCCCATACATTATGAAGACTTTTTAATGAGGACTTTTTACTTCATGAAGACACACTTTTGACACCCTGAAGTTCTCATTCATTATGAAGACTTTTCAATGAGGACTTTTTACTTCATGAAGACACAATTTTTACTCCCTGAAGTTCTCATTCATTATGAAGACTTTTGAATGAGGAATTTTCACTTCATGAAGAAACATTTTTAACTCTCTGGAGTTCCCATACATTATGAAGACTTTTTAATGAGGACTTTTTACTTCATGAAGACACAATTTTTACTCCCTGAAGTTCTGATTCATTATGAAGACTTTTGAATGAGGAATTTTCACTTCATGAAGAAACATTTTTGACACCCTGAAGTTCTCATTCATTATGAAGACTTTTGAATGAGGAATTTTCACTTAATGAAGAAACATTTTTGACACCCTGAAGTTCTGATTCATTATGAAGACTTTTTAATGAGGAATTTTCACTTCATGAAGAAACATTTTTAACTCCCTGAAGTTCCCATACATTATGAAGACTTTTTAATGAGGACTTTTTACTTCATGAAGACACACTTTTGACTCCCTGAAGTTCTCATTCATTATGAAGACTTTTGAATGAGGAATTTTCACTTCATGAAGAAACATTTTTAACTCCCTGAAGTTCCCATACATTATGAAGACTTTTCAATGAGGACTTTTTACTTCATGAAGTCACAATTTATACTCCCTGAAGTTCTCATTCATTATGAAGGCTTTTGAATGAGGAATTTTCACTTCATGAAGAAACATTTTTGACACCCTGAAGTTCTCATTCATTATGAAGACTTTTGAATGAGGAATTTTCACTTCATGAAGAAACATTTTTAACTCTCTGAAGTTCCCATACATTATGAAGACTTTTTAATGAGGACTTTTTACTTCATGAAGACACACTTTTGACACCCTGAAGTTCTCATTCATTATGAAGACTTTTCAATGAGGACTTATTACTTCATGAAGACACAATTTTTACTCCCTGAAGTTCTCATTCATTATGAAGACTTTTGAATGAGGAATTTTCACTTCATGAAGAAACATTTTTAACTCTCTGTAGTTCCCATACATTATGAAGACTTTTTAATGAGGACTTTTTACTTCATGAAGACATATAATAAATAAAACAGATTTCCAGCATGAAAAAAGAAATTTTAGCATTTGAATCGATAGATTATCCACCTACGGTAGTTGATTTACTATTTTCATGCAAAAACACATAAATAAAGAGTGAAATTCAGATACTCCAAACTTTGTTGTCGATTTTCTCGAAACATTTTTTTGAAACATAGAACATTATAGTTTTGAGGCAGCGATACATTATGAAGACTTTTTAATGAGGACTTTTTACTTCATGAAGACACACTTTTGACTCCCTGAAGTTCTCATTCATTATGAAGACTGTTGAATAAGGACATTTTACACCATTAAGGCACATTTTTCACTCCCTGAAGTTCTCATTCATTATGAAGACTTTTGAATGAGGACTTTTTACTTCATGAAGAAACATTTTTGACACCCTGAAGTTCCCATACATTATGAAGACTTTTTAATGAGGACTTTTTACTTCATGAAGACACAATTTTTACTCCCTGAAGTTCTCATTCATTACGAAGACTTTTTAATGAGGTCTTTCTACTTCATGAAGACACATTTTTCACTTTTTTCTGAAGTTCTTATACATTATGAAGACTGTTAATGACTCCATGAAGGCACACTTAACACTTTTCTAGAAAATGAAACGATTCGTTAAAAAAAAATATTTTATTTTTAATCCAAAAATATGTAGAAAATCATTTTGTACCTACTTTTTAAATTAATTATACGTAAAAAAAATACGTTCAGGAACTGTATGAGATTCAGTGCAAAAGACAGAAAAATAAAGAAGTTTACCTTGTTTTTTTTTGTTTCCTCCAATATTCAATGTTCAACAAACAACAAAAATATTTGTTGACGGACCTGCTTGCAAAAGTCACATTTGACATTTTAAAGGTATACCTAAACTAATTTACCACAAAAGAGAATATTTTCCTAGAAAACGAGTCTCGAAATATGCCTGGAAGTGGAACGGAATTACACAGCTACTGCGACTGCACTGCACACAATTTTACGCACATTCTCATCAGATATCACACAATTCTCATTCACTTACATGGGAAATGGAAACTGGACATACCAACTCTTATAATTCCAGTTTCCAAGTTTGTTACATTTCAAGGCAGTGTTGCCGTTATGCGACTTTAGTCGCATTTTGACCCCTTTTTTTGCCCCATGCGACCGTGAGACGACCTTTTGAAAAAGTGGTTATTTTGACCCTTTTTTAAAAATCTTGCGACTTTTTTGACCCCAACTCATCTCTAGAAAAAATGTGTGAAAAAAAAAATCTATTTCCATTGAAATAATATTGTTTCAATTCCAGAATTCAACTCGACTTTTTAATTCTGCATGAAAATCTTGCAATTCCTTCTAAGTTGTGAATCGTGAATGTATTACACTGGTTTACAAGGGTTTTGTTGCCGAAACAAAAATACACTTCTCTGAAGGTTTTTGGTGTGCTGAACTCGAATCCGAAGTCAGAAAGAACTAATCAGCTCCCGTTTTTGAGATATTACCATTAGAAAATGCAAAAATACGTTTTTTTTTAATTCTTCGCACCTTCTTCTTTTGTGTAAAGAAAATTGTTTGAGTATATTTAGTAACGGTTTCTATAAGAACTGTTTTCCATCTTTCGACACCTGTTTAAATCTTTTCAATATCTTTTATATTGCCCGAGATATCTCAAACTGAAGTAAGTGGGTTTGGCTTCATATATCATATAGAAGATAATGACGTTATAAAATTTATAAAAATACCAATCAACTTAGGATATCTCGGGCAGTAAAAAAGATATCGGAAAGATTTAAACATATTTTAAAAGGCTGTATATAGTACTTATGAAAACCGTTACTAAATATGCTCAAAAAATTTTCCTTATATAAAAGAATAAGGTCCGAAGTACTGCAATTTCTAACGGTAATATTTCAAAAACGGGATTAATTTTTTTAATGTTTAATTTTTTTTGACTTCAGATTCGAGTTCATCACACCGAAAACCTTCAGAAAAGTATATTTTTGTTTCGGTAACAAAAAAAAGTTTAATTTTGTTAACCAGTGTTATGTAAGTAATTTCACCACTCTCCACTCTGTATCCGTTTAACAAAACTCTGCAATTATGTCTGTGTTTGTATGTGTTCGACTGAGGTGAAAATTTCTCCGTTATTTTACTGTTTCATTTGCTGTTGCTAGGGATGAAGGGCCCGACCCATAGAATCCGTTGCGTCCGTTGCGTCGAAGTTTTAAAATAAAATACACACGTTCTTATGGGAAGCGACCCATAAGCGACGGATCGGACGGAGACGGACTTCCCATAAGAACGTGTGTATTTTATCGAGCTGTCAGTCAAAAACTTCGTTAATCGTTTTCTTTTAAGGCATGTGCACATGTTCTGTTACTGGATATAGATGTTGAAAAACATTTATCGCCAGTGATAAAGTTAAAGAACAGGGACCCGTTAGTGATAAAAAATTTTCAAAAATAAAAAAAAACTCTTGCAGAGCATACATTTTTTACAGACGTTTTGTATGGGAGCTGAAATTTAGCTCGATCTGGGTACAAGGCTTAAATCAATGTTAAGTTGTTTGAAAAATAGTGAAAACATATTTCAGATTAAATATCTAGCCGCGGGTAAATTTTTAACATTTATATGGATGTGAATACAAATTTATCTTTGGTGAAATTTATACATATGTCAGAATTGGGATTAATTTTACGAGGCTAAAATTTTTTTTTAATCCAAAACAAAAGAATTAATGCTGTTACAAACACTTATAAATCTTAACAATTTACTCCGGAAACACGTTCTTCTGTGAATTTCATTTTTGATAATCTACCATTCACTAACAATTTATATTAGGCGTGTTTTTTTTTCTTTATCTATATAGATTTTGAAAAAAAAAACGACATCGATATATTTGAAATCAAAACAATTTACGTGTTAAAAGCAGCAGATTTTTGAAAAATCCAGATAATTATCCAGTTTTAACTTTCTCTCGATAAAAACAGCAGTGCCAAGGTACTTTATTTGTTGTGTTATAGGTACTTTATACAGAAATATATAAAAATATTAACAACAAAAAAAGCGGAGAAAATGGGGTTTGAAAACGCTCTCATCGAAAAAATAAGCGAAATTTTGTTTGACATGATTGCATTGAAATGGCAATATTTCGAGATATACGCAATGCTCTTTTCATATAAAAGTCTTAAATGGATTCTGATAAGATATTTGAACAAATATATACATAAAATTACCAAAGTTTTTTTTCGAAAAATTAGAAATAAAAATAAAAAAGTTTCCACGTTCGATTTTTAAAAAATCGAAAAAAAATTCATTATGGCTACCTTCAAACGCTTATAACACAAGAACGGCGCAACTAATGTTAATGGTCATGGTCTTAACCCTAGAATGCATATATACATATTTGTATACTTATTTCAATCTTTTGTTAAAATAGGACATACATTTTAGTATAAGTTAAATAAGAGACATTAGTTCACATTAGTAGAGTAACTAAAGCAAATTATTAGGGAACCCGGCCGAACAGCTCTGATTTTGACGATTTTTATTTTCAAACGTAGGTAATTAAAAATACTTTAAAGTCTATAGATTAAAAATTGCCGGTGTTGCCGTATTGTTTTTTAAAATTAAAATTAATTTTTTTTTAACAAAACCATTTTTTTTGCTTAAATTTCATAAAACAAATGATAGCAAAAGATTCTCTAGGTAATTTAAGGAAAATATATAAGAGGCAGTAAGGGACAATCTTCCATCGTTTAAGCGATAAATGCAATTTTCTAACATTCTGACCTCAAACACAAAAAAAATATTTTGAAAACAACGGCAACACCTACAATATTTTAAAATACATTTTTAAAAAGCCAGAAGCTCATTCTTATCTCTTAAATTTAAATCCACTAAATTTAATCAAGACTTTTTGAAAAAATGGTCCTCAAACTCAGAATTTAAAAAAAAAAATGTTATTAGAAAAATTTAAAATGACTTTTTTCCAAACTTTTTCTAATAAAATATGAATTTATTTAAAAAAAACTTTTGGCCATAAATATTATCAGTTGAATTTGGAAGCAAAAAAGGTAAAATATATCACACTTTTGAAAAAAAAAATGAAAAATTACTTCAATTTCAATGGTTTTTTTTATTAAAACTGAATTTTTGCATTGAAATAATTAATTTTCTCAAAGACTGTGGTAAATAGGAACTTTAAATTTTTGCTATTTAACTTTCAACAGTAAGGGTTATTAAATGAATAAAAAATAATTTTATGTTTAGATGTTGAACTTTAAAAAAAAAATAAGTTACATTTTTTTTTCAAAACTTTTATTAAAAAAAGTTCTTCGAAAATGAAATACTTTTTAATTTTTTTCATAAACCGTAATACATATTGACATTTCTTTTTATAATTTGAAATCATAATAAATGCGGCCAAAAAAATTTGAAAATAAATGCATTTTATATTACGACCAAGTTTAAAAAACGACATGTTAACATTTTTTCAAAAAAATTTTTTTTTCAAAAATCTGAGTTCAATTACCATTCTTTCAAATCCGTTCATTCAATTAACTTAATTTTAATTTTACAAATATGACTAAGCTTCTAGCTTTTAAAAAATGTATATTTGAATATTGTAGGTGTTGCCGTTGTGTTCAAATATTTTTTTTTGTGTTTGAAGTCAATTAATAAGAAAATTGCATCTATCGCTTGAACTATGGAAGATTGTCCCTCACTCCCATATATTTTTTTTCCTTGAATTTCCTAGACAATCTTCTGGCATCAATTAATTTATGAAATTTAAGAAAAATTTTTGAAAAAAATTTGTTTTTGTTCACAAAAATCTTCAATTAAATTTAAAAAATCAAAACGGCAACACCGGCAATTTTTAATCTATAGACTTTAAAGTATTTTTAATTACCGACGTTTGAAAAAAAAGATCATCAAAATCTAAGCTGTTCGGCCGGGTTCCCTAATATTGCCAATTTTTGAGCTTTAGTTACTCCACTACATATTACGTATTGAAAAGGTTAAATACATTTTTGTTTTGTTTTATTTGATTTTTTTTTAAGTTTTAAAAATAGATTTTATTAAATAATTAATTTTTTGGGTTTCATATATTTTCGATTAATTTTTTTCATAGGTAAGTATACATATGTAATATGTAAATTATTATAATACAAATGTAAATATTCCACTAGTATTAAATGAAAATATTTTTTTTTTAAGTTGTTATGTTTCAATAAATAAATAAAAAAACTTGAATTGATATTTTCGATTTCAATTTATATGGATTTGGTTTGATTTTGATTCATACACAAAAAAATTTGGAAATGCGACTATTTTTTTCTCGTGACCCCTTTTTTTGCTTTTTTTGCGACCAGCCTAAATTTCCCAGCGGCAACACTGTTTCAAGGTTACGCACCTAAGTGAATCTCTTAATTTCTCTTTATCCAAATCATATGATATTGGAACAAAAAATTCCAAAATCCTTTTGACTATTTTGTTTGTCTGTTTGTTTTTTTTTTTTTTTCTATTGTGAAATTGAAAATCTTATTGAGAATTTTTGACTCATTTCTTTTTAATTTTCGAAGTGCTTTTTGTTTGATAATAATTTTACCTTTAAAATGATATAAACGAGAAATGTCAATAAATTACCTTCAAAGACCCTACCGAAACCTAACTAGTTCAGAAACGTGATATTTTATTAAGAAGTACATGTTTAAAAAACTGGCGCCCGAGCAAAAACCATCAATTTTAATTCCAAAGAAGAAAACTCCAAAGTAATAACGTAATATGGAAAGTTAGACACTATAATTATATAAAAATTACATTTAAATTTGTATATATGGTAACCCCATCAGCAAAACATCAACCACCATGTCTCTTAAGATTAAAGAGTTCGTAATCAACGAAACCAATTTCTCAACTCATCTCTCTTTTCAACCAGTTTCTTACTGGAAATGGAATTTGCTGTTGTTGGAAATTTTGATATTAAACAACCAACAACAGTAGACAACCTGGAACCGGCATTCTTATTTGAATATTTTGTGTTGGAAAAAAATGGAATAAGTTAGAAAGAGTCTAATTGAGAGAGAGAGAGTAACATAAAGATGAGCAAATTGAAGAGATGAGCAATGATGAGATTAAAACGAACAATTCCGCAGCATCCAGATACAACTAAGATAAAAAGATGCTTCATTAAAATATCGATCTTAATAAAAATTAAGCAACAAGAAACCTTAACTTAAAGTACAGTGGTGTAAACACCACAGAATTAAATGACAAAAAAAAAGTAAAATGAAAAAATGTTTATCATGGAAGTGGATGCTGAATACTCTACCTGCTGGCTGATTTATTCCATAATCCAATCAAATAAAAACTGGAATTTGGAATCAAATGGGAAAATGCGAGAAAACAACAAATACAACTAGAAAGAGAATATAAATCCAATCCACTGTAAAAGCAAGTACAACAAAACTCACTGGATGGATTTTTATAGTTTTTTATTGAATGGACGGTGGAATGGAAACACAAATGTTGGTGGTGTGTCTGGCTCTGGTGTGTGTTTTTGGCTTTAGGTTTTGCAGTCGCGCATTTACCGTATTTCCAGTTGTGATAGTGCGACACGGACTGGAATGTATTTGCTCTCAACAACTGGTAGCCGCCTTGGACAAAAAACAGTTCGGTTGATGTCTTTGAATGAGTGAGGTCACGATTTCTGGTGTTTGTAATATCACAGAATAAAGAATTATAATTGTGTGATATTCGTTCCCCCGGTGAATTTGTCAACGGTGAAAAGATAGAGATTAGAAAATCTTCGTTTTCATAAAAAGTCCTTAATTCTTAAATTTGTTTAAGACAAAAAACAAGGATTTCGTCCTTAAAATTTTGTTTTGTGTTCAAAACCTTTTTCACTGAGAAAAGAATTCTCACATAAAAAAAGTATGTTTGGGTGAAACGAAAAAGAAAAATGTGCGCTACTACAGTTATTGTTAAATCCTGCAAAGGATTCTTTAACTTCCACAATACATTCCAGGAATTACACCTGTGAAACGGAATTTGCCAATACAAAAAAAAAAGAAGTAAAAAAAACCAAATTAAATTCGGGGCGTTCGCAAAGTGTGTCTGTTTGCTTGCAAAAAAAAAATATATAAAATAAAAAGAAAAAGCAAAATAAAAAAAAGAGAGAATTTCACAAAAGGAAAGTGAATGAAATAATCCTTTTTTTTCGGGGGTTTCCTTTTGTTTTCTGTTGATTTCTGTTTTTTTTTAGAGAATCCCTTTTTTTCCTATATTTTTTTTTCGTTTGCGGTATTTCTCTCTGTACGTATACCTATGTGTCGTTTTTTTGAGTGAAAGTGCAGAAAAAAAATACATACAAAAAAGGAGGGAGGATAGAAGAGGAAAAAATCCTTTTTGTTGTTGTTGTTATTCTTCGATTCTACGATTTTGTTCTTGTTGTGTCTCGTGAAAAATAAGGAAACAAGCAAATCCTTGGTGTAAATAAAAAAGCAAAATAAAAAAAAATAATACAAAAAAAAGAAAAATTTTGTGGAAATAAAAAATTGATCCTTGTTCGTCCTTTTTTTGTGAAAGAGTTTAACCAATACACTTATGCGGTATATATACAATAATATTGAAGGATTAGGTACCTTATTCCTCTCCGTCCGTCAAAGCTTAATTATCCACCAAAACTAAGGATTCACCATTTGCCATTAGATTGACATCGAAGTGTTTGAAACAAGAGAAACAAACGCCCTTTTGAATCTTTGTGTGGAATATTGCATTTTCATCGACACTAACTCGTCGTTTTGTCACAACAAAATAGCGACAAGTTTGTTTGTGAGGAGAGCAAAATAACACAAGTGAGTATTATTGCCACCCTCTTTTTTCTAAACTTTACGTTCTATCATTTTACTTGTTGTGTATCATTTTTGTTTCCTTACCACCACACCCCGTCTGTCTGTGTCTTCTTCTGCATCATCTCTGTTTTATTGATGGAAATTTCAGGAGATAAATCAAAGATGTGGACAAAAACAGAAAAACGCACAACATCAGTGCGAATAAGTTAAAAACAAATAAAGAAAAAAAAAAAAGTAGATACAAGCATCTCACAGCAACAAAAACACGAAGATTTTGAAGAGAAAGACGTGTAGAGTAGAGTAGAAGTTGGATTTTAAAGTATTTTATTAAGGTGCAGGCTATAGAAGACTGAAGAGTGTAGATTGTTGGATGTTTGGTTCGTTTTTTCCATTCCAAATGAAGTTAGGTATTATTCCTCTTGAAGTCATCTTTTGGTTGTTAGACAACACAAAAAAGAGTTGCAGAAAAATCTTCTTCTTCTACAATTGTGTGGTGGACCGGTTAGACTAGATGCAAGAGATGGATGCATCAACTATTACCTACTCCAACTACACTGTATACAAGTTGCATATAAAGGTCATTGTATAGTTAGGTACCTACTACCTACGTTTGGAGTAGATATTTTATTTGTTTAGATTGAAAAAAAAAACTTATTGAATTCGCATATTGACGTTGCTATACTATAACTAAAAGGTACCTTTAAAATAGGTAAATAGGTAAATAAATGTAGAGATTGGGAACAAAATTTGACTTTTTCTCTTATATTTCTTTTTTTTAACAGGGTCCTTAGTCCTGAGTTCTATCGACTGTTAAAAAAATAGGGATACAAATAGTAGAAAGTTGTCATGAAAACTCAATCCGAAAGTCACTTTCTGTTCAAAAGGTGACAATTTTCGTTTTCTCGATTTCTGAATCATTTAGAAAGCGAACCTTTTGTTCTAAAATTTATAGACACTGTATATTGAGTCTTAAAATTTACTTCGATCTGTGATTAAGAATAAGGATGGATTAAAGAAAACAAGCACATAATAATCATTTTCATCAAAAAAAAAAAAAAAAAAAACAAAACCGTCTTTCATGGATCAAAACTGGGTTTTATGGTTTTGCTCCTAGTTTCTATAGCCATAACTGGACGAAATTGTAATGGGACCACCTTTCCAATACAAAATTGGTTCACTTAGTCCAAAGTTATGAGGCAACCAACTTAAAATAAAATAAAATGCACGACTGGGTCGCACGAACTTGCTCTTAGAGTTAAAGTTGCTTAAATTAAATAAGACTTTTTATATAGAAATTTTGAAACAAAATAAAATTCGTTTAAAAAAAAAATAATATAAAATCTGAAATTAAATTGCCCTCCAAAACAAGTATGCAGTTTTGATTGATATATTAACATGAATTTTTAGAAAAAAAATTTTCAAAATCGTTAGAGCCGTTTTTTAAAAAACTGATTTTTTATAAATAATAATTAATTGGAAAAAAAGTTTTAAAATAAAATTGGTATGCCATTTTGTAGAAATCACTAATCAACATCTAAAAACAAAATTTCAAAAAAAATTCAATGTCCCGTTTTCGAAAATTTGATTTTTCAAAAAAAAAATTTTTCAAAATTTTTTTAAAAAGCCAAAAATTATTTTTTTGGAAATTTTATTTTTGGTTTATATTATTATTTATATAAAAATATATTATAAAAGTGCTTCTTCACAAAAAGTTTCGATTAAATCGAATAAGCAGTTTCGGAGATAATCGGATTTGAAAAAAAACGGTTCTATGGCAGGTACTGTTAATAATGATTTTCAAAAAAAATGTTTTCATTGAAAGATAGATCTTAGCTTAAAACTTACATTTGAAATTTTTAAACAAAATAGTTGGAGCCGTTTTCGAGATATTTCAATTTTACTAAAATCGGTATATGACAAGTACCGTTATTTTTGGTCCAAAAAAATTAATTCCAAAAACCCCTCTGGAGAGTCGCCAAATAACGCTACATACCAAGTTTGACATTAATCGGTCCATGCGTATAGGCTGTAGCTCCTTATACAGACAGACAGACAGACGGATTTCCGGGACCCATTTTTTTGGCATTGTCTACCATCGTAATGTCATGGAAAAATGTTATCTCAACTTTTTTTTTTGTACGAATGCATAACTTGATATATAGTACCTATATCGCAAGTAAAAATTCATACGAATTGAATACCTCCTCCTTTTGGGAAGTCGGTAAAAAGTGATCCTATAACAATTTTACTCACTCTTAGGCCCAATTTATTCACTCTCCATTATTTTTAAAGGCTCCATTAAAAATTATAAAACTGTCAAATCGCATACAAATTTTAAAATTTCCCTTTTTTAATGGCGACTTTAAATTTAATGGAGTGTGAATAAATTGGACCTTAATGAATTTTTTGAGGAAGTTATTTGATCAAATCTTCCCAAAAGACTTACCCCCCTATTCATAAACTTTGTATAACTTTATATATCTGTTTAAATTTGGAAAATGTCTATCAAACTTATACACAAGAGTAGAATATCTTAACCGCGAATAATGTAATATTTATTTTTTATTAAATAAAGCATTATTTCCAACTATGTATTTGAAAATAGTTAAACAGTGTCTAAGTAGACAAAAATCTAATGAATACGACTGTGAATATCTTGATAGATTTTAATCTTGGTTAATTTTTCGGGTATTTACTCAACTTTTCGACATCATTAAAAAACAAAAACTGGTTCAAACAATGTTTTCAGTAGCATTCAAGTATTGAAATTTCGGATCCCTTTATATTAATTCATAAAGGGATCATTTTTTTAAATAAATTAAAAAATTGTTTCTTTTTTTTTTTATTTGAATTTTTTTTTTTCATTTCACAATTAAATACGATTTTTTATTGCAAAAATATTTGATTTTTCAAATAAAAAATAATGCAACTATTTATTTTTATTTTTCAAAAAAACAAAAAGAAGTTTTTTTCTTCTTAAGTTTTTATACTTCCATAAAGCATGGCATTACCCTTGTGTATTAAAATGTTCGTTAAAATTTGTCTAGGTACATTACTCATGAATTACATAATGTAATGCATAGTGAAACATTGTATTTAAAAAAAAAAAAATTCAAATTTTTGTATTATTCAATAATGTCTAACATTTTAGAAAGAGTTTTTGGGTTCTCGCAAATAAATACTTAAGCCAAGCACTGCTATTTTTATCCTAAAAATAATATTCCGGCAAACTTCCTGGAGATTGTAGTTTCGTCAAGAAATTTTTGATGCCGGATTTGAAGTAAATCAAATTACTCGTTACTACTTTTATATCGAGTAAAATAATACCTTACATCTACCTATGGTTAGAAATTTTTTTTTTTAAATTGTAGTTCGAAAAAAAGAAACTAAAAGTGAAAGCATAAAAATGCATGTAAATTAAAATGAAACCATTGATAAAGCATCTCATAATCCTAAAAAAAAACAAAAAAATTAAAATATCTTCCTCAGGAAGTTATATGGATGCTATTTCATAACGAGAACACCATAGGTATTATAAAATAAAATTAGTTTTTTTTTTTCTTCAGTCTGAAATGTTTTTACCTTCAAGTTAAAAAGTTAACATTATCTATTTCACCAATCTTGTATTCTCTTCGTGGAAATTTAATGGATTAATTTTCTTTTTGAAAAATAAACCTTTTATCTAATAATAACTCACATCGACGAAAAGAAATATTATTCAAAAATAAATGTTTTTTTTTTTAAATTTGTAATAAAATATCATAGACAAATCCTACAAGCAAACAAAAACTGTATGAGATAAATTGAATACAGTAAAAGATTGTCAAATTACAAATTATGTATAATTCTCTTTAAGTTTTTTTTTAAATAAAAATATACCTACATATTTCCAATATTTTTACAATTACCTTAACTTAGGGTTGCCAGATATATTTTGACGAAACTAGTAATCGAGATGCAAAATTCCGGACTTTCCCGGACAAATAAGGACAAAAAAAAAGAGTACAAAACTAGGACAAAAAAAAATGCATAATTTTATAAAAAAAAAACGAATTATCCTATTAAAATTTAACTAAAAATCACATTTTTAACCCTTGTTCCCGTAGCATTTTTTTCTTATTTTTTCACAAATAAAAAAATAAATAAAAAACTGTGAGACAAAGTTTGGCCTTCTCGGCATAGTATTATAATAAACATTTGAGCTATAATACTACAAAAGTTGCAAAGCAATTCCAGTTAAAAAAATTTTAAAATTCCATTGAAAACCAATTGCGCAAAATTTTAAACGATTTAGTTAAATGCAAATAAAATTTTTAGTAAGTTACTAAGTAAAGAAATGGTCTTTTTGACTTAGCAACTTACTAAAGTGGCTTTAGATTTTCCTTAATCGTTTAAAATTTTGCCATATTGTATATTTTTGAGTTTTGATTATATTGGAACAGAATACAAAACAGAATTGAGCAGATAATAAACAAAAATAAAAACGCCTCGCTTTTAATGAACTCGATTCGTTTTTTGAATAATAAGGGCCAATTTTTCAATAGTCGGATAAACCTCAGAGCTTATTCCTAGGAATAAAAGTTTTTTTTTTATATTGACATGTATTGTTATGATAGTCTAACTGAAGATTGAAAAATTAGGGCTAAATGAATTAAGAGTAGCATACAAGTAGTGAGATACTTAAAGGCTAGAAAAGAGTACAATCCCGGACAATTGATAGGAACTATCCCGGACGTCCCCCACACAGCTAAAAAAGAGTACATGTCCGGGAAAACCCGGACGGCTGGCAACCCTATTAACTTAATTAATTTTTTCTGTGTGAAACCAACACTAATAATAATAAATAATAATTAATAAATATTTATTGTAGCAAATTTTCCACATATTGACATTAATATTGATAGATTTAACATCTTTAACTAGAAATTTTAAATTCAATTTTTTAAAAATAACTTTAACTAGAAATTTTAAATTCAATAATTTTGGTAAAATAAAAATTTAACTTCGTGTTATCATTTAAACTGGTTATGTTGCTGGGTTTTGTGGTTAATAGAAAGGAATATTTAGTTTGATATTGATTGTTTTCAAACAACTTTAAATATTGGCACCTAATAAAAAGAAAAACTCAAATTCAGGAAATTCTACTCTGTACATGGAAATGCTCTACTACACTAGCCGTATTCGTATTTCTTGTTGTGCTCGACATTTTCTACGATAATACTGTGGTATTATATATTTTCCATGAAAATTTCGTTTAATTGGATCAGGTGTTAAAAAATACCTCGAATTAATTTAACATATGGGTTAAATTGTTTCATTTATTAGAATTTTTAACACGAAGTTCATGATTGACTTCCTAAGCAACCTTACTGCATGTATGTAAATGATTTTCTCCAATAAAAGTTTTCCTTTTTTTACTAAATCTTAAAGTAGAATTTTCAAAACAAAATGTTATAGCAAGTAAGTAACTTTCAATATTAGATACTGTTTTATAACACCTATTCTAAATTTTAAAATACTTAATTATATTTTTTTTTTATGCTAATGATAGAACTGAAAATTGACCCTTGGTGTATCTGATGCTGTAAATACTCAAAATCCATTTTTAAATACCCAGTATTTAATTTTTTTTTTTTTTGAAGTGAAAACTTCTTTAGTATCGTAGTGATTTGAAACAAGATGAAACGAAAACGTGACACGACTTCAACTTGTTATAACTTTTTTATTTTAAAAGATAGATGAATGAAATTTGTACTGTAGATAGGTAATTAAATAAGTTATAATTGTACAAAAATTCAATTAATTTCATATTCAAAATTCGGAGATAACGGTAAAAAGATGTTCTTTTCCAACACACGTTATATCTTTTGATCTAGTGCACATACAAATTTGGTTTAACTTTAATACGCATGCTGATAACATAACCCTTTATTTCACATATCACACATAACGTTATGTGCTCTACAAGTTACACAATCTTAAATTGAAAAAAATTTAAAAATACCTCAAAACACCTGTGGAGATCTGTTGGCGATGACCAGCTACCAGTGTAGGAAGTACCGTAATCTCAGTCTGGAAATTCGACATGGTTGACTTTAAAAAATTTTAACTTCTCTTGTAGACATCTTTGAAATAAGATTTATACATTATTATACAAGGTGAAACAATAAGCTTTCACATGGTATAAATTTTTGTATAGGTTGTCAAACAAAAAAATTGATTTAATAGCATGAGAACATAAAAATAAATGTTTTTTTTTGCTTTTTAGATGAAATTTCATCGAGTTTAAAAAATTCTAGCTCTTTTTGTAGATGTCTCATACACCTGATCGATATATATATTTTGAGCTAAGACAATAAGCTTACAGATGGTGTAAAAATTTGTATAGGTTGTTAGGGAAAAAAATGGATTTAATAGCGTGAGAAGATAAAAATACGTGTTTTTTCGCTTTTTTTTATGAAAATTGATCGAGTTCAAAAAATTCTAGCTCTTTTTGTAGATGTCTCATAGACATGATCGACATAAATGTATATAAGCTAAGACAATAAGCTTTCAGATGATATAAAATTTATATAGGTTGTCGTATAAAAAACATGGATTTGAAGGTGATAGAATAAAAATAGGTAGATTTTTTCTATATTCTATATATTTCCAAGAAAAATGATTTTTTAAGGTTTCACTTCTACCACGTGTGAATTGTACACATGATTTTTTTTTTGAAAGAAAGTATAGCAAAAAAAGATCTTCTTATTTTTAAGAAACTAAGATAATGGAGGGATAAAATTACCTCATTATCAAGAAATTGTTAAATCTTAGGTCTTAATCTTGTAAGCGTAAAAAACACTTCTTCTGCTACAGGTCGTTACATCATATTCTTCAACTCCCACTATAAAAAGTGCCTGCTTATACAAGAGTGCTTCCACTACACAACAGTTGTTTTTCACTGGTTTTCATTCTATTTGCTTTCTTTTTGAAATCCAAAACGTGCCTAGTGTTCAAGTTCATTAATAAAAAAAGAAACAAAAAAATTCATAATACATCAAAGAAAAACCTCAACTCAATTGAGCATTGACATTCATTTCTAAAAATGTCATCCAGTTATACAATATTTACTTAAAACATGTTAAATTGCTTATGATGATGATACCAGACAGGTGCCTCTGCTTACTTCAGAAAAGTACCTTCCTAGATAAATAAGGTCCCTATCTTCCACTACCTAAACCAAACTTGCAACTTAAAAAAATGCCTAAAGCAACTATTGCACCTTCAAACAGAAAACAACTGCAGATATAAGTAAAATAAGGTTCAGTGAATCTCTTCATTCAAAACTGTTATCTTGTATCTCATTTCATCACATCAACTACTCGCTTTGGTATGCAAAAATGTCTGCAAATTTGTTTGTGTTAGTTTTTCATCTTTTTCCTGTTTTGCTTTATTTTTTTTTTTTTATCAAAATTAAAAATAAGCATGATGTGTGTTTGCAATTATCTTATTGTTATCCAAAAAAAGATAACGTTTCTATAGAATTTGCAAATGTCTTGTATGAAAAAACAGTTGGAATTCTACCCTCAGGGATCTCTTACTATCTCTCCGACGACATCGTTGTGTCGGTCGGGTTTTGGTTTGTTCTCTTCGTTTCGTCATCATCATCATATAATAGTGGTTCGTCCTCGTCATGCACCTGAAATTACGCCAGAAACATCAATAGCGTTGCATATAAATGTAGGTAGACGTACATAAATATCCTTGCGTCTCTTAACTGCAAATGCGATGCAAGTAGGTACCTACGTACACAACTTGAACGATGAATTGAGTGCGTGTCGTCGTCATCGTCTGAGACTCAATGGAATTTCTTGTGTGCCGCCTCGCCTGCTATTTAGGTATGTGTACGTATTTGTACGTATGAATGTATTGCATCTTGTGTTGAAAGTTGCAAGGATAAAACAGGAACAACAGCTCATGCCAGAATATAATCTTCATCATTATGCACACACACAGGTAGTTTACAGGGTTGTATTTGAGATGCATTCGAAAAAAAACATAAGGGCCTGTGCATCAGAGAGATAATTTTGTTTTGAAACAAAAAGGAAGTTTGTTGTAATGCAAGGGTTGGTAGAACTTTTTAAAAATATCAAGACATTTTTTTGATGAAAAAAACCAAAACCTTAGCAAATATTTGAGGATGTTTAACCGTTTTTCATTTTCTCAGATTTAAAAAAATATATATATAAATATAGACCTTCCGTTAAGTGCTTTCCTATTTCGACCACCAATATTAACGTAATAATACAATAGGTTAAACGCAATATTTAAATCCATTGAATTATAGCTGATCAAATCGAAAATTTAAAATCTAGATCTTTGTGCAGATAATCCTTTTTTAGTAAAAAGATATTTTTAAATGGCCTTTTATTGCTTTATATGTAATGACCATAAAAATTCAACTAGTTAATAATATTAACTCAAGAAAATAATAATTTCTAAAAAAAATGTTACGCATACACCACAGTGACCATCGGAGTTTCCAATTATTTAATACTTAAATTAAAGGCAAAACACGTGTATTTTAATGTATCTTTAGCTGAAATTCAAAACATGAAAAATTTACGGGAAAAACGGCTTAAGTCGAGTTTTTGTGAAAATTAAGATAATGAAAAAAACTCTCAAAAAAAACGTACGCATTGCTACGTGATGATAATGAACCAACTTTTTTGAAAATCAATAGTTGCATCATTTCTAAAAACGTTTTAGAAAGTCTTTCGCCTTTTAATACCTTAAGTAATATGGGGAGTGAAATTTGAATTTGCATGTGTTCTCGAAATTGAACCAAGCAAAAAAATGTAGTACCTATATTTTTTTTTTACAAAATTGACTTTAGTTGGATGGATATAAATAGTAGGAACAATTTTTTTGTACAAAGCTTTTATATGCAAAAGGCTTCTATAAGGCTTATATAACTTTATCATCAATTTTTCTTAATTAAAAAAAAGTAAGCTCTAATACAAACAAAATACGTTAATATTTGAAAATAATACAAAAGTAAATCTTTGAATATGAAAAAAAATATACATTTTAATTCATCATTATTCATTCAAAAAAAAAAAAAAAAAAAAAAAAAATAAGAAAATAAGGCGTCACAGGGTGAAAGAAAAAAATGTCTCTCAAGTTAGCAGAGCAAGGTCAGCAGAACATATGTTGTGTTATTGGATCTTTTAGTGCTTATTAAGTGCTAATTAAGTGCCCCAAAATTAAATTAAGTGCTCCACTACTTTTGGAGAAAATTAATGTTCTGCTAACTTGATTTAAAGTTAGCAGAGCAATTACCCGAAAATGCCCTAAACTGCTCGTAGAAAAATCGGGTTTGGTATAATATTTAGGTGCTAATTAAGTGCTCTACGAATCCCAAAAAAAATTTCCAAAAAAATTTTTTTTTCCAAAAATAATTTTTTTTCTGTGATTTTCGAAAATTTTTTTTTTTTTTTTTCAAACTCTCTCAAATAATTAAGTGCTTAACTAATATAAGTTAAGTACCCCATTTTCCGAAGAATTTTCCGAGATTTTTCATTAAAAAAAAATATTTTCATTTTCCATACAAATTCATGTTCTGCTAACTTGAATTTTGATTTTTTCAAAAAATTCCACTTTTTTCGACAAAATTCGAATTGAATAATTAAGTGCTCGACTAATTTGAATTAAGTGCTCCATTTTCCGAAGAATTTTCCGAGATTTTTCATTAAAAAAAAATATTTTAATTTTTCATACAAATTCGTGTTCTGCTAACTTGAATTTTGATTTTTTCAAAAAATTCCACTTTTTTCGACAAAATTCGAATTGAATAATTAAGTGCTCGACTAATTTGAATTAAGTGCTCCATTTTCCGAAGAATTTTCCGAGATTTTTCATTAAAAAAAAATATTTTAATTTTTCATACAAATTCGTGTTCTGCTAACTTGAATTTTGATTTTCTCAAAAAATAAA
The DNA here is from genome assembly GCF_945859705.1 of Episyrphus balteatus. Taxonomy (NCBI): domain Eukaryota; kingdom Metazoa; phylum Arthropoda; class Insecta; order Diptera; family Syrphidae; genus Episyrphus; species Episyrphus balteatus. Next base: position 44,513,270 of record NC_079136.1, read on the forward strand.
TTTTTTTTTGACAAAATTCAAATGGAGTAATTAAGTGCTCGACTAATTTGAATTAAGTACCCCATTTTCCGAAAAATTTTCCGAGATTTTTCATTAAAAAAAAAATATTTTAATTTTTCATACAAATTCGTGTTCTGCTAACTTGAATTTTGATTTTCTCAAAAAATAAATTTTTTTTGACAAAATTCAAATGAAGTAATTAAGTGCTCGACTAATTTGAATTAAGTACCCCATTTTCGAAAGAATTTTCCGAGATTTTTCATTAAAAAAAAATATTTTCATTTTCCATACAAATTCGTGTTCTGCTAACTTGAATTTATTTTTTGAGAAAATCAAAATTCAAGTTAGCAGAACACGAATTTGTATGAAAAATTAAAATATTTTTTTTTAATGAAAAATCTCGGAAAATTCTTCGGAAAATGGGGTACTTAACTTATATTAGTTAAGCACTTAATTATTTGAGAGAGTTTGAAAAAAAAAAAATTTTTTTCGAAAATCACAGAAAAAAAATTATTTTTGGAAAAAAAATTTTTTTTGGGATTCGTAGAGCACTTAATTAGCACCTAAATATTATACCAAACCCGATTTTTCTACGAGCAGTTTAGGGCATTTTCGGGTAATTGCTCTGCTAACTTTAAATCAAGTTAGCAGAACATTAATTTTCTCCAAAAGTAGTGGAGCACTTAATTTAATTTTGGGGCACTTAATTAGCACTTAATAAGCACTAAAAGATCCAATAACAAAACATATGTTCTGCTGACCTTGCTCTGCTAACTTGAGAAACATAAGAAAAAAAGTCGACGACTCAATTAAATCTACATTTTGTTCTTCTGTGACATCATATCTTACAAACTTAATTAACGCAGTAACCGTAGTGATTTGATGCAAAATTACTTGTTCTTCAATTTTCCCTTTAAGGTTTAAGGTATAACCCTTTTTATCACAACAACGTATATTTTCTTGCCTTGAATAAATATAAAACATTTTTGTTAGGTAATATTTTTATTTTTTAGTCATTTTTTTTTTTTTTTTTTTGACATTAAGAAATCAAAATAAAAAGTGTTAAATGCTGTTTTCAAGTACAAAAATGCGAAAATTCAAACAACAAACTATTAAATATTTACTTTTACTCAATTTCTGGAAGCCCAAAAAGAAAACCTTGTAAATTAAGAGCGAAAAAATATATTTTCCGAGTTTCAGGGAACATTTTTGTAGAAAACCAAACTTTAAAAATGAACTCTCAATGAAATATGTACATATGTACTTGTAACGCTTTTTCTGTGAAATATTTTGTAGTACTTCGATAAAATAGTACATATTTAAAAATTCAATTATTAAAGACAAAAGAAATTTTCAATCTTCGCATGTTTTCTTGTTGGATCTTTTTTGGTTTGTTACAGAAATGTCACATTGTAAAATAAAGGGATAAGATTAGGGTATTCAATTCGTCTGTATTTTTTTTATGTTTGTTACCTCATAACTTTGGACTGAGTGAACCAATTTTGATAATTCTTTTTGTATTGGATAGCTGTTGGCTGCAGTGTTTTCATTTCAATTTCGTTCACTTTTTGCCATAAGAACTATTTTAAAAACCATAAAACCCAGTTTTGATCCATGGAAGTCGGTTTTGTTTTTTTGCTAAAAATGATTATGTACCTAATTGTTTTAGCAGGGAGCTACATACTTTTGGAACACAAAAAATATTTTTCGAACTGTTTTTAACATTTTATAGAACTATTTTGTTGACTTTTAACTTTCCCGTAAAAAAAATTTATCAACTGCAACGAAAATTTTTGTATCAAAACGTATTAGTATCCTTTTTTTAAATTAAGAAAACTTAAAAAAAAATAATTTTTTAAAATAATTTCAAACTTTTTTGAAAATATCAATATTATCTGTGTTTTATTTTCCTCGTGATCCGGATCAGATCATTGTTTTTATTAGCTTTACAACAAAATCAAATCAGGAAATCAAATTTACTTACTCTCTTTGGTGGTTTAAAGAATTTAGAAGCGTATTTTCGTTATTTTAGAAACAAGTTTTTATATTTTTTTTATATTTCTCATGAAATTAATACCTACTTAAGATAAACTAAAATTTTTGTAATGAATATTTACATAAACAGCTTGAGTTTAAAACCAAGTACTTTTTTGAGCCAAATTAAAAAATAAATTAAGTTATACAACACAAGAAAAATAATTCGTGTGGAACACAATAAAAACACATTTTTTAACACTATATTAACTTATTTTTAAAAATTGAGTCTTGAAAAGGATTTTAAAGTTGTTAAAATAAAAAAAAAAACTAAATTTTAAAATTTCATTAAAATTATGAAATTTGTATATTAAAAAGGTTGCTTATTATTATCAAATGACCTAAAAAATAATTTAAAGCATTTTGCGCTCGATACGTTTGATCAATTCGCTTAAGTTTTTTACAGAGGTTTGTGTAGAGGTTTTCTTAAGACGTTAAGTAGGTAGTGCAGCTCGACAAAGAGAATAATCGATTTATTATTCCCGATTTGTACTGATTTACAAATCATTTTTTTTTTCTATTTTGCATTTTTTATAATAATTTATTTGAAGAATTATTGTTAAATATAACTGATCAAAAAACTAATAAAATCCATGCATTTGTCGCAGCAATGTGAAAAAAACTTAAGATTACCTATACAGTTAAAATAATTTATTAAATTAATAGGCTTTTTTTGCACTTTCTTACCAATAACTTCCTAGTAACTCTAGATTTGATAAAAACTATTACCATTTTGCAATCCCCTTTGGACGCGCATATTTTTAAAAAAGTTGGCCACCTACATTCCTATAGATTTTTTTTACCACAGGTGTTTAAAATTTTTCATAAAATATTTTTTTTTTAAATTTTGCATCGAAAAACGAATTTCAATTATTTTTTCAAAGAAAAAATGCAACAGCTATAAAAATTTTTAAGTACTTATGGTTTTAGTCAACTATTGTAGAAAATTATAAAAAGAAAAGAAATTTTAAAAAATTCATTCATTCGTGGTTGTGGTGAAAATATCTCAAATTTTTTGGGACAAAGTTTTTAGGATACATTTTTTACTAAATATTTTGTTAGTCATCAGCCCTTAGACATTATTAGTTGCATAAATTTTTAAAATATGGTATAATTTTAACATCGTGGAGGTCCCTAGAAATTATTTCCATTTTATTTCTCTTTGTATAACCATCTTAGGGTAGAACAATAGAATCTGATCAATTACAATTGCTTAAAATAAAAAATACTACACACGGAGCCTCATTTTTAACTCCTTTCAATACAACCCTGTAATGTCGGCATATTCTTATAAAAATAAAATGCTATAAATTTACTCTTATATTTCCAAAAAGGTGGTGGCTGCATTGTGTGTATCCTGTTTGGTATGTTTGTTTGGAATTTCGCTTCCAAATGACCGCTCATGTCAAAACAAAGTTTATGTATATTCTATGTGAAATTGTGCAAAGAAGGAAACTGCAACAAAAGAGTTTTTGATATAAAAAAATTAACAAAACAAAAAACAAAAAATAAACCAAAAACACCGTAATAATTTAGAACTGCGAATGAAAATTAAAAATAAAAACGAAAAAATATAACCATACAAAAAAATTTGTTTTACATTTTACTAAATCCATCTCAGGGGGTTCTTCCTCCCCTGCTTCACTTCTTTATTCCTTGTCTCTGTGTTTTAAATTTTTTTTTTTGAAAGTCTCACACACTTTTCAGTTATTCTTTTGGCAAAAAAACAAAAACATAAAAACAGCTCAGCTGCTGGAAAAAAATCCTTCAACCGCAAAACACAAAACATGTGTCCATGGAGCCGTTGCAGTGCAGTGCAGTGCATCCTGCCTGGTTCTCGGTTTTGTTCTTACATCAGCATCAGACTCTCTTTGGCAATGTGTACAAAAATAACGACGATGTTTGTCGTCCGTCGTCGTTGTCGGAATGGTTGCTTGAACCGCGCGAGCGACGACATTGATGTGGTTAAGGTGCATTGTGCTGATTCCAATGCCGATGACGCGCGCTTCCTTTTTTTTCGTCGTTGTTGTTGTTGTTACTTCTGTAAATATACTGTTTCTCTTCTCATTCTCTTACCATATAGGTATCCGGCAAGAATCCAAATCTAAATCCCAAACGTAGCTGGCTGTTGGGTTTATGTTTTTGTTTCTTTTTTTTTTCAAGATTCGGTTGGTTTGGCAGCGTCAACCGCAGCGTGGCGGTCCTTTCGTCCGGTTACACCCTAAAACAAGTCACAGTGAGCTCCAGTTCCAGTTGCATTTTCGCAACTAACATGCCCAAAAGGAGCAGTAAAGGATAGGGGCAGGGGGTATATAGAGAAAAGCCAAACGACACGACAAGTATCTACTTCAAAAAAATCCAAAGTCACTTGCAGAAAGAGTTATCCTTGCCCTTTTTGGTATTCTGGTTATTCGGTTGGTTTCGCATGTCCTACCATTGCATTAGCAACCATCTTCCTTTTAACTCAACCTATGGGCTGGAGATTGAGAGCGGTAGTAGGTAGTATAGCAGAGCAGTGTCGTTTGCGTCGTTTGTTAATATACAAACGTGTGTACGTATATTTTATTTTTGTTACACTATACACGTGCATTGCGAACGTAATAGCAGGTTTTGGGTTGTTGATCTTCATATACAAAAATGCAATCTTCTTCTTCTTCCTATTCCTTTTTTGTTTGTTCCTTTTCCCACACACCAGAAAGTCAGTCGTCTTTTAGTTGTTTTTTTTTTTTTTTGTAGAGTTGTTGTCGTCGTAGTCGTTTGGTGAAATCGTGTTCACTGATTTCATCAAGTGGCAACAGAAGCAACATCACAAAGTGGTGGTGAATGCAATCTAATCAGGGTTACCACGTATTTGTTTTTAACAAAAAATTTTAATTAAAAAAAATATATACTTAAGCTGAAAATCAAAAAAACATTGTTAACTACCTAAGAAATACATAAATAAACCTTATTTTACAATTATAATTTTTTTTATTTACTTTAAACCACAATTTCCAATTTATAGCTCATAGAAAGAAAAAAGTTTCTGTGCAGCGGTAGCATACTTTGTTTCAATTTTCATAATTTTAGCTTTAGCGGTCACTGTGGCGTATGTGGAACTTTTTATTAAAATTCAAATCTTTTCCTTACTTCTACATTTTATGTTCACAGTTTAAAATACAATATCTTTTTGTTTTGCCGCAGTAGCAAACTATCACAACATTTTTTTAAGAATCTTGACAACAACACCAGTTTGATTTAAAAAAATTTCTATGGAGTTTGCTATTAACAGTATAAGTCCATTTTTTCGAAAATGAGTTAAGTATGCAGAACTATTTAAAAAAAAAATCTATTTTCTTTAAGTCTTAACAGCATTACTCTAAGTATACTAGTTCCAAAGGTATTCAATGGCCCTAACCACACTTAACTCCTTTTTCTTAAATTATGTTTGATCATAATGGCATAACTCTAACTTGTGCTGCTTTGACCAACAAAAATTCTGAAACTTTTAAATATGTAAGTGTTTGGTCAAAACAACACAACTCAGTTCCTTTGCTTTTTTGATCAATGACGGAAATGACGGGAAATATTTTAATCGATTGATTAAAAAAAAAAACAAAAGTTAATAGCGGTATGTCCGAAAAATTAAAATTCTTGAAAAAAAAAACTAATTCTAATATTGGCACTAAGGACACAACTCGAAATAATCTTAATCTTGTTTGGTCAAAACAACATATCTCACTAAAAACATAATAAATACTCTTAAAATTAAATGTTGTTACCTTATTTGTGTAAATGTTATTATTAAAAAAAAAAAAAAATTGGATCCCAATATATTTGTATTTTTTCTAATTTTAAAATGCATTTATCTCAAAACGACAATTTTGGACTTATGTTGTTAATACCAAATTCCATAGATTTGAGGTCGCAGTTCTGGTTTCATGGAGCTATTTCATAGCTAGGGTCATAATGTGGCTCGTTATTAAACAAAAATGGCGTTCAAATGTAATTCTGCTTTATTCAGTAAGAGGAACAAATAAAAAAGACTAAAAGAGATATTGAAACAAAAGTAAAAGTGATATTTTTTAAGATTAAATATTTTAGAAAAAATAAATTCATGTTAGGAGATCATGGGTTTTAATTTAATAATCAAATATATTCTTTTTTATTGGAATATATTTTGCAGTCACTTAATTTATTTATGATAATTTGATAAAAAATATTTCTTTTCAAAAATGTAGAACAATTTTTTTTTCCAAATTTTTGAAGTGAAAACTTCTTTAGTATCGTAGTGATTTGAAACAAGATGAAACGAAAACGCGACACGACTTCAACTTGTTATAACTTTCTTGTTTTAATAGATAAATGAATGAAATTTGTACTGTAGATAGGTAATTAAATAAATTATGATTGTACAAAATTTCAATTGATTTCATATTAAAAATTTTTAGATAACGGTACAAAGATGTCTTTTTTCTACACACGTTATATCTTTTGATCTAATGCACATACTAATTTGACTTAACTTTAATACGCATGCTGATAACGTAACCTTTTATTTGAAATATCACACATAACGGTACGTGCTCTACAAGTTACACAATATTAAATTGAAAAAAATTGAAAAATACCTCAAAATACCTGTGGAGATCTGTTGCCGATGACCAGCCACCAGTACCGTAATCTCAGTTTCAAATTTCGACATAGTTGCCTTTAAAAAATTCTTACTTTTTTTGTAGAAGAGAAAAGAGATTGATGGTTTTGCTTTTTTTATGAGAACTAATTGGGTTAAAAAAATTCTAGCTCGTTTTGTAGATGTTGTATAGACATGGTCGATATAAATATTTTGAGCTGAAACAATAAGCTTTCAGATGGTATAAAATTTATTGTAGGTTGTCATATAAGAAAAGTGATGGAATATTTCTTCGATTTTTTTTTTTGCAAGAAAAATGATTTTTAAGGTTTCACTTCAACCACATGTGAATTGCACACATGATTTTTTTTTTTAAATAACCTCATTTGTAATTTTAGTTTTTTTGATGTGTGTGTGCATTTAGATATGATAATTTAAAAAACTTATAACAGCTTTTTGAAATTTAATAATGTACAAAATAAGGGTCTTGCAAGTTGCTTGTTGTTCTGATTTCCTAAAAATCTTCTCAAATGGAATTGAGAAGATAATGGTTTTCAATTTTAAAGTTCAAGTGACCTCAACTCCAAAGCGTTTCGCCCACTTAAAAAAAAAAAATAATTTTTTACTATTTTTTCTTTGTTATTTGATAATGTTTTTCCATAGAAATTTAAATTTAATTTTTCTGTTTTCTCGGAAAAAGGAGCTTCCGATTGCATTCACAATTCTTTGCCTTAAAAAAAAATTATTAAACATAAATTATGTTCACAGAAATTAGTTAATAACTTTTTCTGAACAGCGCAGTTAAGTATCACTTCCACGTATAGAGGCTTTCTAGTTTCTATGTTAAGGAAAAATATGAATTTTAGTTTAAATTTGAAAATTAATACCTTTTTTATGTATTTATTTCATTCAATTTGTTAAGTGAATTGTATATTAAAGTTTTCTAGTACGGGGAGAGTCGTTTTTTTAATTGTTTTTTCGTTGTTAATACGAATTTGTAAACAATTTTTAAAACAGTCTTTTTGACTTCTAACATGACAAGATCTGTTCTTAAAGTCTTTGTCTATGTCCCACAGTATTATATTTTTAATGCGAAAACCGAATCTTAAAAATTTTTATTATTTATTATCTTTTTTAAAATCACCAGTTCTTACTTAAAACGGGCCATTTATAATCTTGTATTAAAAATTGATTTTAAGATTTTTATTTTGAAATTTTTGGAACTGTTTTTACATAATACAAACGTACATAATTTTTTTTTCATTTTTCTACAGATTTATTTTATAGGTAATTTCAATAAATAATGTACAGCACCTGCATTTTTTTTTTTTTTTTTTTAATTTTTTATAAAATGAAAGTAGCAAAAGAATTCTTATCTTTGTCAACTTGGCAACCCTTAAATCGAACAAAAATCCCAATCCCAAGATCCATTAAAAGAATGAGAAGAACAAAAGAAACCAGCTACACGGTGCTGCTGCTGAGCTGATGGCTCTGCTTCTGGCTGTGGAGATGCTGTGTGATGCGAAGAGGAACTGTTTATTTTTTTCTAAGTAGTTTTGCACTACTTCTTATCAGATTTGTCGCACTGTATAAATCTGGCTGTGCTGTGAGCTTCAGCTGTGATGCTGGCTTGGTTTGTCTCTTCTTGGTTTCTTCTTCTTCTCTTCAGATTTGATGGGGTACTTGCATCTGCACGATTCTCCATTCTCCTTAAGTTTTGTCTTTGATTTTTTTCTTCTTTGCCGCTGTCGCGTTGCGTCGCGCCATGCTGCCGTGGTTTGTTGTCCGCTTCCCTCCTTTTCTATCAATCCACTTGTCTGTCCTCCTCATTGTGTGTCAAACAAAAAAAATACAAAAAAAAAGACTAAAGTGGAATGCAATTGCTTTGATAGCAAGAACGTGTGGTATTTTCATAAAATTTATACTTAAAGTGTTTTTTTTTTTTGCTTTTTTTGATTTTTTTCTTTTGTTTAGTTTTAAGTAAAATAATATGAAGGTACTTATTAAAACAAAAAAAATACTATCCGATAAATTGATCTTTCGTTTATTTTCAAATATTCGAAAATGATTTTTATTTCGTTCGATAACTTTGTGATTTTTAGCCATTCAAATTTTGATGTACGAAATTCATATATTAAAAACCGATTAACCCCCACTTCCCAAGTGTCTATAACAAAAAACAAAAATCTGACTATTAAAAATTAATTAATCGCAATATTACCTATAACGGAAGAAATTTTTTGTTTCCCATTATCAAGACCTTATGAATGAATTTTGGTTAATCGAAATTAAGTAACTAAAAGAGCTCCTGAGGCTTAAATTAAAAAAAAACCTCTTAACTCGTTATTCAAATAATATAACAACTCTCATGTCTCAGACTAAACAAAGGTAAGTAGACAAAAAAAAAAAACCCACTAAATACTTCCTTTCCTTTGGCATCGGCATTTTGTATGCCTCAAGATGACTATGACTACGTCTTCAGATATCACAACAAACAAAATGTTAACCTCACGATTTTGTAATTAATTTTTACAAGTTTTACTAGAAAAAAAAAAAAAAAAATATCCAAAAACAAAAACAACAGAACTATTTCATATGTTATGTTGTTTATAAAGTAACTTTGTATCGAATAACAACATATTGTTGTGAAACAACAAACAACTACAAAGATAGAATGCAGTAAGTTTACTTGTAGAAAATATATCATGTTTAGATAAACTGACACACAAAACGAAAACATGAAAATAAACTTCTTTATTGAGTGGATCTTTAAGAAACAATTGATAGCTGTTTGAAATAATCTCTTTAAAGCAATGAATAAGAACATGCTTAGTAATCGATTAAGAACAGAGCTTTTTGTTTAAGTTTAGTGAGAACATGCGATTGGTAGTTGTAACCGGATGAGATCACTGGAAGAATAATTTGAGAGGAATAATTTATTTTACTTATTAACTTTCTCCAGCTGTAGTTTGATGTCTGAAACCATTAAATTAGCCACAATTTGAGGTGATTTGATAGAAAATTAAAAAAAAAACTTGCAAAATACCTTTAAACAAAAATTTCGACATAGCTGGCTTTAAAAAAATTGTTACTTTTTTTTGTAGGCTTCGCAGAAATATGATTGAAGCTTCATATAAAAGGTGAAATAATAAGATTTCAGATGATATAAAATTTTTTATGGGTTGTCATTAAAAAAATGGATTTAATATTATTAAAAAAGAAAATAGATTTATTTTTTTTATTTTTTTGATAAAAACTGATTGGGTTAAAAAAAATTCTAGCCCTTTTTGTAGATATTGTATAGCTATCAAATGATATAACATTTATTTTTCATGAAAAATGATTTATTTGAATAAATTATTTTTATACTTTTTGCGCATTGTAAAAATTTAAGTAGGTATGGATTTAGTCTTTAGGAAAATTTGAAACTTTTTAATGGTGTATTTTTTTCAAGAAAAATGATTTTTTAAGGTTTCACTTCTACCACGTGTGAATTCCACACATGTTTTTTTTTTTCTAAAAATTCTTTACTGTTCAAAAAATCGAATGGCATACTTCGTTTAGAGAAAAAATATTAAAAACAGTTTTAAAATTATTAGGAAAACATAAACTAATTATTATGATGTTCTCTTAAAAATCTAAAAGCTTTAAAATTAGACATACCTTTTTTTACCAGCTCCAACCAGTCGTGTATTTAATTTTTTTGGTTCCAAGAAATAATGGCAAATTAAATTTTATGAATTTGGATTTGTGAAGCTCAAAAATCATATTGGTTTCTTTTAAGCAGCTTAAGTTTTTGAAATATTTAATTTTTCACATTTCGACATATGTTAAATATTAGACCGGAGCGACATTGTATGGGAAAAAAATAAAATTGAAAAATAAAAAACATATCTATCCCCCGCAAAAGTTGAATTGGGTATAAAAAAGTATTAAAAGATTTTTTTTTTAATTTTTAAATAAACGCTAGGAGTCGCGCATCCGTATTGAAATTTAAAAAAAAAGAACAAAAAGGCTTATAAAACACATACATATTTTGCATTTTTTGATTTTTTAATTAATGGATTTATTCTTCTTTAAAAAGCCCCCATTGATTTATTTATTCCTCATTGCAATTGAAACTTTAAAAAATATGAATAAAAAACAAACGATAAATCAGGGCTTACAGGATAAATAACATTTTTTTTTACTTTTTTTAGCTTAAAACTTTCTTTAAATTTATTTTTTCAATTAAGTTCCTTAATTTATTTAATATGTATGTATGTATACTCATTTTTCGTATCAACCCTGCACCAAAATAAAAAAAAATACAAATACTAGAAAACATACATTTTTGCATTGCAATGCGCCACCAAAAGCGGTGGGAAAAAAATTTAAAAAAAAATCATTTAATTAGTTTTAGGACTATATGCAATTTTTGCGGGGCTATAATTTTGAATTTCCAAAAAATTAAATTTCGCTCCGGCCTTTGTTCATACTAATTTTTAAGTTTTTTCTTACTTTTAACGGTTTTTTTTTTAATTATATTAATGTATTCATGAAAGTATTTGGGCTCAATAAGCCTAAAATTAATTTAATTCCTTTGATATATTTTCATAATTTGGAGATAGTTTCATTCTATTTATTTTTTCGTTTTTCTTATTACATACGTTTTTAAAATTTTAATGATAATTTCAGTATCAAAAATACTGTATTTTGGTTCAGTTTAAGTAAAAAAAAAAACATTTTTTTGTTTTAATTTTCTATGGATTTTTGTGCATGAATTATTTAAAAACTACAGCTGCTACAGAAAAACGAATGCTTTTTTTTCGAAATCAGCACCCTCCATTTAGTCACAATTTATGAAAAATTATAAAAAAAACTATTTAAATAAATTAAAACATGCCTTTTTTTGTTATTTATTTTCATATTTAAATAAAATACTTAAAATTAAAAATAAAAACCTTTGAGACCGAAATTAAAATAAAAAACATTGACAAAATAGTTTCTGTCTTTTTTGTTCATTTTTGCATTGAAATCATTTTATTATTAGTTTCGGTTTTGAATATAAAAGTTTCCATTTTATTTTAATTGATTTTATTTATTTGATCTTTTGCCATCGCGCAAAAAAAAATAAATTCTTTACATATGTATTAATTAAATTTTTTTCCTCAAAAAGAGTCATTTTTTTCGAAGGAAATCAGACACAAAACATAATTATTCATAAACTAAATTTGTCTGCATACACTCCAATATTATGAAAAATGCTTTTTTTGCCAAAAATATTTACTTGTAGGCATCGTAGAAATATTATTGATGCGTCATATAAAAGGTGAAATAATTAGCTTTCAGATGACATAAAATTTATTATAGAATGTCAATTTAAAAAAACTATTTAAATGGTGTTGGAAGAAAAAAAATATTTTTTTTGCTTTTTTCATTAGCTCAGGGAAATTAGTCAAAATATAGGCATGAAATCGCATTTTTCGCGGGACAAAATTTTTTTCATGGAATGTGTTCGGGTGGTTGTCCTTATCATAAAAGTCAATTTGTTGGGAAAATTGGAGTTTGGCAACAGCCGCCATCTTGGAAAAGAGATTGGTATCGTTTTTATTGAATAGCTCCATTGTTATTCATTTAAACAAAAATTGACAAAGGTAAGACTTAATAACAATAAAATTATCTAAAAAATGATATACAAAACAATTCCGTGAGTTGATTACATAAAATTTTATAGTTGGTCAAAGTGCGGGTTTGTATCGCAAGGTTGGGGCAAAATGATATTTGTTCATATATCTGACAAACTTTTGATTTGTTTGGATAATTCTTCAAGAATGAATTATAGTACTTATAACTATCTATAAAATGAGCCCACAATCGTTATTGTAACCATCGTATTGTAGAAGTAATCTAACTCCGAAACTCTCCATGTACTAGTCAAAAGTAAGAAAAAAGCTAGTTTTTTTGCTAATAATCCGAGCACATTTTGGGAGTAGAGGTATAACAAAAATATAAGTACGCAGTTTTGCAGCCATGCGCGTCTTAATATCGATTTCAAAGCTCTGACAACTCCAATTTTGTGCTTTGTACGGTTTTCTGGGGGTTAAATAACGTACGTTTTCCAGTTAATGTGAATGGGCTAAATTTATACTATTTTAAATTTTAAATATAAAAGCTGATGCTCTTTCATTTTTCCTAAATCTAGACACCCCAATCTTGAGTATGTGACCAATAAAACTCATGATATAAGCCAGTTATAAGATAATGTTTTAGAGACTTTTTGTTTAGATTTTTGTTTGTTTATTTGAATTGAAAAACCTGATATGGTAAGTTAAAAAAGCTTATATCGTGAGTTTTATTAACCCCATCGCCGAGATTGAGGTGTCTAGATTTAGGGAAAATGATAGAGTATCAGCTTTTATATTTAAAATTTCAAATAGTATAAATTTAGCCCATTCACATTAACTGGAAAACGTACGTTATTTAACCCCCAGAAAACCGTACAAAGCACAAAATTGGAGTTGTCAGAGCTTTGAAATCGATATTAAGACGCGCATGGCTGCAAAACTGCGTACTTATATTTTTGTTATACCTCTACTCCCAAAATGTGCTCGGCCTATTAGCAAAAAAACTAGCTTTTTTCTTACTTTTGACTAGTACATGGAGAGTTTCGGAGTTAGATTACTTCTACAATACGATGGTTACAATAACGATTGTGGGCTCATTTTATAGATAATTATAAGTACTATAATTCATTCTTGAAGAATTATCCAAACAAATCAAAAGTTTGTCAGATATATGAACAAATATCATTTTGCCCCAACCTTGCGATACAAACCCGCACTTTGACCAACTATAAAATTTTATGTAATCAACTCACGGAATTGTTTTGTATATCATTTTTTAGATAATTTTATTGTTATTAAGTCTTACCTTTGTCAATTTTTGTTTAAATGAATAACAATGGAGATATTCAATAAAAACGATACCAATCTCTTTTCCAAGATGGCGGCTGTTCCCAACCTCCAATTTTCCCAACAAATTGACTTTTATGATAAGGACAACCACCCGAACACATTCCATGAAAAAAATTTTGTCCCGCGAAAAATGCGATTTAATTTACTAATTTCCCTGGGCTACATGAAAAATGATTGTTTTGAATAAATTTTTTTTATACTTTTTCCGCAAATTTAAGTAGGTAGGTACCTATATCTTTATTCTTTAGTAAAATTTGTAAGCTTTTTGGTGGTGTAATTTTTTTTTAAGAAAAATTATTTTTTAAGGTTTCACTTCTACCACGTCTGAATTGCACACATGATTTTTTTTTTCTTTTTATTTGAAAAGTTTTGTTACTTATTGAATCCATACTATCGATTCAAACTTTTTTCGATAATTGTTGTTAAATTTAATTTTAGTTAGTACACCACAAAAAATGCATATCAGTTTAAAAACAAATTTTTTCGGCAAGTTTTCTTATGTTCTAAAACTATCTACGAACCAATAATCATAGATTTTCCTATTTAGTTTTTTTTTTTATAATTACCTGTAAAAACTATATTTGCTAGGTATAATCATGGTAACCACCCTCCATTGAAATATTCTTAATCAGCTTAAATACCCCATAGGCTTTGTTTTCTAACATTTAAGTCGCTTGAATTGTATTTTTTGTTTGTTGCCGACAAAAAGCTCTTATCTTTGTCACTGAATAAATTAACTGCAACAATATTATTCTTTTTGTTAAAGACTAATAAAAAAAAATCGTATCGCTTATATTTAAAAAAAAAAGCAGGTGGATTCATCATCCCGTTCATTATTTAAACGGATGCATTTATCTAATAATAATATACAAAAAAATTAAAATCCAGCTCACATAATATCGAGGGATGGAAGGAATAGAATTTTTTCGGGTTTAACAAAACAAAAAAAAATAAAAATAGAAGCCAACAGAGCGGCGGCGATAGAATAGAAAATAGATAAGCTCACTTTTCCTGTCTTCTTTTTCTTGACTTTATCGGTATTTCATTCAACAAAAACGACGACAGATGAAAAAAAACCAAAAGAAAAAAAAACCTAAAAATGTTTATTCAAGACTCTCTTCTAAATTTTAATTCAATTTAAGAACAAAAAAAAAAAAAAAACAGGGTGAATTTTTGTGTTTTAACCCTCCCTTTTTCGTGTCTTTCAGAAAACTTTTACTATGCACGTTCAAATATCCTTGTATGGTTTTTTTTTTTTTCTTATTTCTAATTATATTCTAAGCTCATCGTCTTTTCTAAGGAATTTAATTAGAATATGCGATGTAAATATTAAAAGTTTGAGAAAGTATTGAGTTTTATTCAATATGGCGTCGAAGACGCACAGTCCCAGTGGCAGCGGTTTTGGTTTGATTAACGGAATTGATATTATACTACTTGTCGAAGGCAAATATAATATATAATTTTACGAATTCAACGAGTTGGAAAATTTATTTCCATCCTTTTAATTAGTTAAATTGCAAAATTGATTAATTACTTTTGAGTCATTTGGGATTGAAATTTTGTGTTAAAAACGTTACACATTACCCTGCCCCATTTGTCAAATCCAGCTGTATTTTTGCTAATACTGGCCAAAATAATATTCTAAGATTTTGTCTTTAAGTTGTCAAACGTAAAATAGGTAAAAATATATATGTATTGAAAAAAAAAAAAAAAATAATAATAATAGGTAAATATTGTTTGTACATTCAGAATCCACAAAATCCAAAATCCAGAAAACCCAAAATCCCGATAACGCGGAATCCCGAATGGAATTCCGAAATCCCGTAAAAATTATATCGAAAAATTTACTTGTTCTCTTTAATTTTTTTGATTTTGGCGTTTTTGGATTTTGGGTTTTCGGGATTCTGGGTTTTCTAGATTCTCGGTTTTCTGGATTCTGGATTTTCTGGGTTCAAAATTTCGGGATTGTGTCCGTCTAAAAAAAAATAAATACGATAAATCCTTTAAAAATTGTAGAAAATATCGACTTTTGTTCCGTGTGTAAATTTAAAGCCTTAAATACATGTTTTTTTTTTAAAGAAAGGCATGAGGATTTTTGTCAATAAAATATCCTAAAAATTAAGCTCAAAATTGTCAATGTAAGAAGATAGACTTCCAAGATATTCGCTTCCAAGCATTGTCAGTACTGTCAAAATTTAAATTATTTGTTTTGATGATTACACTGCTGCTGAAACTCCTACATGTTATATAAGTCGTTGAAAACATTACATAAATAGGATAATTTTTGATAATATAAAGAAAAATCATTAAAAAAATGAATTATGTTGTTAAGGTAAATTCAATTAAGGTAAGTTCAATTTTTTTTAAAGAAATGCTAACCGATCTTTTAGGCATTAAATTTTCCTACAATTTAAGCTCAAGATTTGAACTGTAAGTAAGCTGACTTCCAAGATATTGTTTTTCATACATTGGACATTTTTTTTTCGAAATTTTTAATTTTTTGTTCTAAACGTCTTCTTGCCTCAAAGTGCTTCTCCTACAACTTTGTACAGAGTCAAATTTTATTCTTTTAAAATTAAAATTACCAAAAAATTTAAACAACTTTGTTTGGTCATTAAAAACTTCTTATTCCAAATCGACAAGTTATCTGGACCGATTCTATCGATGATTTTATTAACATACCAAGTTATTTTGATCTGTCAAAAGATCTATTCATTAAAAAACCTTCTCCAATATTATTCTATAGAATATGGCTATCGAATTATTTCCATATCATTTCTATGATTTCCAATTAAAATTTTCATCTGACATTTATTCGATAGAATTTGTTATGCATATAAGCCAAAAATTCAAAAAAAAAAAAAAAATCTTGATAAAAACAAATCTCCATTCACATAAACAAGATTGCACCTCCCTTTTCTTCAACATAATTGGACTTGAAGATGACTATCTGCTAAAATTTACTCACACAATAAATCTTAAATGAAAAATTTGAATAAATCAGATTCACCATCTATATAGAAAAGCTAGTCATCCAAAAAAACCAGTCGCAGTCTCCCCTCAAAAACCCTTTAATTCTTCTAAAGGCTTTATGCACGCCCAGCATTTGATTTATAAGATAGGATTTTCAAAGTTCGTGTGTAGAGTGTCTTTTCTATACAAACCCTCTCTACGATATGACACACACAAAATAGTTATCACATTTATAAGCAAGTATAGATGGCTTTCGACCCGTATCAGGTTAAGTCCGTAGAAAAAAAAAAATACACAACCTTACCCAACATTTGGCATCCGATATTTTCTTATTCTCAAATCTGATGATCATCTTGTATAGGTGCACCCCTTTTTTTGTAAGTTTTTTTTTCTTATCTTTCTTTCCCATTCTTACTGGCTTCAAAGCCTTTTAGAAGACAATATTTAATAAGGAAATCTCGATGTCTTGAGATTAGGTTCAAAACAATAATTATATTATTCATATCACGCCTTCTAAAATATTGAGGGTGTCTCCTGTCTCCACCGCAAATAAGATGTTGCTGCTGGGCTGACACACCATGGGAGGTCAATGAAATTAATTTGTATATCTGAAAACATGTTTGCATATCTCCCACTGTGCAAACTGTAAGATATTTTTAGTTAAGACATTCTTGATTTTAATTTTTTTGTTGTTGTTGTCAGCTTGATATGCAAATTTTCAATACCAGTTAGGCTGCTGGATGATGATTATTTTTATGGGAAGCCCATTTATTAAAATTGGCAGTTCATTACGTTTTTATTTATTATTTACCTTTAAGTTTTTGAAAATTTACCATATTTGGAAAGCAATATCATGGAAGCCTGTTTTCTCATGGCGACAATCTTGAGCTTTAATACTAGGAAATTTTGTTCACTAAAAAATCGCTATGCTTTTCTTTTCAAAAAATTGTTTTTAAAGGCTTCAATGTACAAAATACGAAAAATCGATTTCTTCCACATTTTGTTAGTTTTTTTTTTTTTTTTAATTTTATCAAAAATTATCTTCTGTCTTAAACGACCAATTGAACAAAATGTAGTAGAAAAATTTAGCGGCAAAGAAACTTTCATAGCAAAATTTGGTATTTTGAAAAATTGACAATGTTTGTAAACCAATGTTGTGGAAGCCTGTTTATTTACAGTGACAATCATGGTCTTAAATTCTAGAAAATTTTATTGACTAATAGGCCGCAGTGCATTTATAAAACAAAAATATTTTAAGGATTAATTAATTAACATTTTAATCGATCTTTTTTATAAATTAAAAACTATCCTCTTTAAAATCATCAACGATCAATTGAACATGTGTAGGAATATTTTGCATGAAACTTTCAGAGCAAAAATTTAAATTTTGAAAAATTGAAAATGTTTGGAAACCAATGCCTTTTAAGCCTGTTCAACCACAGTGACAATCTTGGTCTTAAATTCTAGGACATTTTATTCACTTAAAGATAGTTATGCATTTCTTTTAAAAAGCTATTAAAGCTATTAAAGCTATTAAATGTAAACATTCAAGAAATGTTGATTTTGTTTTACATTTTATATAGATTTTCAAGGTCTTCAACAATCAATTGAACATATCAAGGATAAGCATTTTGTGGAAAGGAAGGCTTAAGAACAAAATTTTGAATTTGAAATTGACAATGTCTGGAAACCAATATCTTGGAAGCCTGTTTACTCACAGTGACAATTTTAAACTTTTACTAGCTGAAGTGTATTAGAGGCCTTTGTAGACACACAACAAAAGGGGCTTCTTCGTATCTAGAACGCATTTGAAGCTTTCTTTCTTAAGGAATTTGGATCATTTTACAAAAGTATGTTTTTACCTATTTCGCAAAAATTAAAACAAAACTTAAACCTTTAATCTTTGGAAATAAAATCGAACAAAGTATACACCATATCTGCAGAAAATCTCCAATTAATTGTAGCATCTGTTGCAACATTGTTCTGAACAACCCACATTCCCATGCATAAAGACCATATTACACAAATCCTTATGCGAGTATAGGGTATCTATAAGTATATCAGCTTCATTTAAATGGTCAACCATTGAGCGTATTAGAGAACATAGCAAGAGTGTGTCATGACCAAATGACCATCCATGCATTTCCATCTGCTTTTCCTCCTTCTCCATTTTCCAGTTACATCGAGAACAAGCCGCAAAAAAGCCCAACACACGCTTCAATTTTGGCATGTTTCTATCTTCCACTCCTATAAGGTTTTCCCTTTTATTGTCTCACTCTCTCTCTTTCTCTGACAAACTTCATGCATATTATGTATCTAAAAACTCCCATTTCATGTATATTCATAGAAGTAGATATCAGACATATTTGAATGTGGACATCTTCATGTCCAATTAAGTTCCCAAAAGCATATATTTTCATATATACATAGGTATGTCTTCATATACAAGAAATGATGGACACGTATGGCATTTATGTGTTTCCTTTTTGCCGCATAAAGTTCTTGTTAAATTGGTTAACTTGGTTACCAGTATGAGACACGTCATATTATAAAGGATGTAAGGACACAAAACAGATTTTCATAATCCTTGGACATAATCCAAAAATTTTGAATGAATAAGATATATAGACAGGGAAACACACATGGTTAAATATTTGAGGAAGGACATACGCACAACAGCATTCAGTAACAAGGCAAAGTTCAATGTTAGAAAATGAAAAAAAAAAAAAAATACTACTTACTTTCAAAATAAATAAATAACACAGTTTAAAGCTAAGAAAAAAAATTTTTAAGGAAGATTTTTATATAATATGATGTTTGGGTAATTATGATAACCTAACCTAACCTAACCTAACCTAACCTAACCTAACCTAACCTAACCTAACCTAACCTAACCTAACCTAACCTAACCTAACCTAACCTAACCTAACCTAACCTAACCTAACCTAACCTAACCTAACCTAACCTAACCTAACCTAACCTAACCTAACCTAACCTAACCTAACCTAACCTAACCTAACCTAACCTAACCTAACCTAACCTAACCTAACCTAACCTAACCTAACCTAACCTAACCTAACCTAACCTAACCTAACCTAACCTAACCTAACCTAACCTAACCTAACCTAACCTAACCTAACCTAACCTAACCTAACCTCACCTAACCTAACCTAACCTAACCTAACCTAACCTAACCTAACCTAACCTAACCTAACCTAACCTAACCTAACCTAACCTAACCTAACCTAACCTAACCTAACCTAACCTAACCTAACCTAACCTAACCTAACCTAACCTAACCTAACCTAACCTAACCTAACCTAACCTAACCTAACCTAACCTAACCTAACCTAACCTAACCTAACCTAACCTAACCTAACCTAACCTAACCTAACCTAACCTAACCTAACCTAACCTAACCTAACCTAACCTAACCTAACCTAACCTAACCTAACCTAACCTAACCTAACCTAACCTAACCTAACCTAACCTAACCTAACCTAACCTAACCTAACCTAACCTAACCTAACCTAACCTAACCTAACCTAACCTAACCTAACCTAACCTAACCTAACCTAACCTAACCTAACCTAACCTAACCTAACCTAACCTAACCTAACCTAACCTAACCTAACCTAACCTAACCTAACCTAATCTTGGGGAAAACCGAAAAATTCAGTAATCTATTTTAGATCTTATAGATCTGCTATGTAGATACAAACAATTTTGCTTCTATAAAACCTTACTCAAGCAAAAGTAGCATCTGTAAAGCTTTATAGAAGTAAAATGGACCACGACTTTTTTAACCTTCACCTCCCCATCCCCCTATTTCATTATTTTTAAGCTACAGTCTTGTTTCTTAAACCTTATTCTTTTGTTAAATTAAAGAGAATATTATTTAAGGCATACAGACAAGGACCTACTGGACCTGTATTCTCTCCTACCTGTAAATACTTTTATATAGCTCTTGGTCTATCTTAATCTTTTTCTTTAACACGGTTTGGTCGGTCGGTCGGTCGTCATCATCATCGCATCGTTTTGGTCTTGCTACCGTTTGTTGTCAGCATCAACAGTAAAAGGTTTCATAATAATAATCATCATTGCCATCATCGTCATCATCATAAAAAACCATTATAACCATCTTAAGTATCCCAGAAGTAGACTCAAGCTATGTGTGCAATGCAGCATGCACACCGCGCACTATCATAGTAAAAAAAAATGTTACCAGCGACCAGCAATCGCATATAAGATACAATCTTTCCTTCTCTCGCCTACTATACAATATACCAAACTTCTTGTAACTTAAGCAGAATATGCATCTAATGACGATTTTATTCTTCCTTCTATGTGCTTTGCACTTCCAGTCAGTGTAGCTCAAACACTTCTTCTTGATGATGGTGCCAGTTAAAGAACGAAAAAAAAAAGGAACAAGACGAAAAAAAGATAGAGAATCCGCAGGAGATTCACAATATCTACCTCTAGTCCGTTCGTTCGGACTGTGTGTGAATTCCAAGCTAACTCTACCGTAGAAACTCATCCAGCATCTCAAAGCTATCAAGAGATCAACGACATCAACAGCAGAGCTACCATCACAACCACACACGGCAAAGGTACTCTAGTACATGTGTAATTGCAGGAAATCCAAACCGAAGAAGAGGGTTTAAGGATATGTGTTTGTAGTGTGTACGAAGGAATATAAGGTGGCTAGTCGAATGAACGCCAGGCCAAGAGAGAGAAGTATCATCATCATCAGCAGCATCAACCAAAGCCCCCTGCTATGGTGGAACCATTTCGGAAGAAGGCGCACAGTGCATTGGCAATTGAATAGGTAGCCCATAAGAACGTCTTCAAGACAGGCATCAGACATTCAAGATGAAGGTAGCTATTACGAAGGTATAGGTATATAGATAAGAAAATGCTTAAAAAACCAACCAAGAACAAAGACAGCAAAAAAAAAATGTATGCTTTTCACCTGGTTATGGAGGAATTGCAGCAATTACCATTACCAGGCCACATTAAGGCAGTTTAAAGGAATATTCCAGCTTTCTCTGTCTTTGGCTAAGCTGGAGCTGAACTAATCCATGGAACGATCAAAACACTGACTATGCGACGCGACTACGACCGAAGACGGTAACCAAGACAATGATGATGATGATGACGACGACGACGAGACCATAGATGGCGTCGTCATTTTATAACAAAAAAGTGTTCATTGTTCTGCTATATCCGGTTGTGTGTGTTGCAAAGGGACAGTGGCGTCCATCACAGAATGAACAATAAAAATGAGTAGGTCTGGCTCTGCTCCTGGGATTCTTTACAAAAGATTGTGCAAGTTTTCTTCTTCTTGTGGTTTATTTAAAAAATTAAACTCTCATGATACACATCGAAATTGAAATGATTGACATCGAGCTATTTGTGTGCTTGACCATTCTCTATTGACGCCTTGCGATGAGCTGTTAAGAGGGTATTTTTTTTTGTATAAAGTCGAAGTCTGTGTTGTCTGTCATTTGAGATGGCCACTTGATAATGAGAAAAATAAACTTACAGACATTGGTTTAGTGTGTGGATTGGATTTCATATTTATTTTTGATGTTTTTTTTTTCTTTCTTTCATTTATTTGATGTTTTCATCAATTTACGAGATTTGTTAAATATTATTTCTATTTGGAGACAAACAAACAGACATTGAAGCAAATAAAAAGATATGAAGATGTTGTTATAGTGAAATATTAGAAAATGTGTTTAAGGAAGTGTTTTGTAATATTATGTGTCATGAGAAACGTTACCACGTATCATTTCTATAAGAGTAAGGATTTCTAAACAAAAAGTTTAAGTTTCCGACAAATCTCTAATATGAAAAATAATAAAAAAAACAGTTAAGGGTCTGATACGGATTTTTTTTCAAGTCTCTGCGTTTCGAAATATGAATTTTTGAAAAACATCTATTTTTAGGGAGTTTTTATTTTTTTAAATTTTTTGTAGCATTCAAAAAATCTCAAGCTTATAGAACATGTAGTATATGACTGTGCGCATACATGTGCAAAAAATTGGTATTTCAAAATGGTTTTTGACCGAATAACGGGAAAAACAAGTTTTTTTGTCCCAAGTTTTTTGACCTTTTTTAACCGTTTTTTATTTTTATCTTTTTTTCTTTAACAGATAATCTAAAATAATTTATATTATAGATAGAAAATAGACAGACTATATCTGTGCAAAATTTCAATCAATTTTGTAGTCACAATTTTGAGATAACGGTAATATAAAGTTTTCTTATTCAACAGGTTCTATCTTTTGATCTAAAGCAAATAGGAATTTTATTTAACTTTATTGAGCATTCTCATGATGTTGCCTTTCATTTGGTAAGTCACACATAACTGTACATTCACTTCAAGGTACACAATGTTAAGTTAAAAAAAAACTTGCGAAATACCTCAAAACAACTGTGGAGATCTGTTGATCATGAACAGCCAGTGGGAAGTACCGTAATCTCAGTTTGGAATTTTGACTTGGTTGGCTTTAAAAAATTCTAACTTTTTTTCTAGGCATCGCAGATATAAAATTGAAACATCATATGAAAGGTGAAATTATAAGCTTTTACATGATATAAAATTTTGTATAGGTTGTCTAAAAAAAATTGATTCAATAGCGTGAGAACATAAAATTATATGTTTTTTTGCTTTTTTTGATGAAAATTGATCGAGTTCAAAAAATTCTACCTCTTTTTGTAGAGGCTAAAAAAATTAATATAATGAGAAAAGAAAAAAGGTAATTTTTTTTTAGCTTTTTCTTTTAAATTATGATTGTTTGAAAATAAATAAGAGTTTCAACTGAATCATTTTAAAAGCACACAACCTTACGACGTTATCACGTAAAATCATAGTGAGTAAACCGGCTTTACAGACAACCTCTTTTTTTTTCAAAAATTCAAACTTCTGTCGTTTGAACACCTCTAATTACACATACTTAAATTCGTCCTTTGTCCACCCTTTGTTTAGGAGATATTTATACTAACTTAATTAAAATAAATAAATACTTGTACTGAAAATTCCTAATAAAAGTTACGCATACACCACAGTGTACACTGAGTGAAAAAACAACCTAAAATCAATGAAAATCACGTTGATTCAACTATTTTTCGGATTTCTTAGAAAAAAACTGTTTAGATTTTTTTTTTTTAATTTCTCGAAAACTACATTTTCGCATTCGGGTTTCTGTTTTTGATTAAAATCTAATAGCAGGATTGAGTTGTTTGCAAAAAATTGAACAACAAAACCCTCAAAATAGACTGAAATTGTTGTTTTAAAATGCTTATAGTTTGGGTTCAATATTCAAGATTGATATTCAAGATTAAGGTCTCGGCCATTTCATTTGCATTTTTAGGACATTTTCACACTTATTATCCAGTTTATCTCGTTAAAGAATCAATATTTTTTTCTTGAAACTTCTGTGCAATATCTGTATGTAAGACTTATTTACATCAAAAAAATAACAAATTCATTTTTGGCTGCGTAACGTCCACGTTCCATACAAACTTGCCCATTATCCTTTGATAAGAAATTTTAAGTTTCTTATCGTATTATAAAAAATTATAAAACATTAAAAATAAGTAGATATTATTTTAATTCATACTAGCATTTTATTCGAAATATTTTTCTTAAAGTCCTGAAGAAGAGTGTAACCACACGTGAAACGGTGACGTCACTTGTTAAAAAAGTCATCTCCACAGTCCACACATTTGCAATAAAAAACTTTTTAAAGAAACAGAAAAAAAAATATAAATAAACTTGCACAAAACTCGTTTATAAGCCTTTATGCGGTCAAAAAAGGATTCACCAAAAGAAGATAAAGAAAAAACATGACGGTAAAAACTTAAGTGCGCTACAATGTGAGAATTTACCTCCTGTTCCTTTTTTTCTCATTTTTTTTTTAATGCCCAATTCAGCTTGACCACTTTCAGGCAGAAAGTGGATTTTAATTTCGATTAAAATTGGGCAATTGGAATGCACTAATTGAAGTAGGGAGTTCCAAAAAAGTTTTTGAAGTTATACTTCTTATGGGAGGGTGGGTATGAAAATTTACTTTTTGACAAGAATGTCAAAGGGATTATGACGCGATCACCCTGGGTAGCAGGGCTGTCGTTTCACCTTTAGAGTACGCAGTACTTTAGTATTTAAAAATGCAGTACGCCACAGTACGGCAAACATAAAACACACAACACGTAGCAAGTTACATGTTTCATGTGGCAAGTTGCATGTGGCAAGTTGTATGTGGCAAGTTGCATGTGGCAAGTTGCATGTGGCAAGTTGTATGTGGCAAGTTGCGTGTGGCAAGTTGCCAGGGTTGCAAAAAGCTAACATTTCAGCTCAGCTCACAGCTCAGCTCAAATTTGAGCTAGGTACCATAGCTTAGCTCATTTGAGCTGAGCTGAAAGTGAGCTGAGCTGAAAGTGAGCGCCCCAACTTCCAACGCCTATATCTCGGAATTTTGAAAAAAAATGAAAAAAAAATTTTTGATGCCAAAAGGTAGCGGGGACTCTAACCTACATTTGGGTACAACTTCCATCCCTGTAGGTACACGCGTTCTCAAACCAGGAGAACTTAAAGGTAAAAAAAAAGTTAAGCCCGATTCTGAAAAAATAGGCATGATGTGGCGGTTTAACATGCAAAGCGATTTTTTAAAAATCTGACAATGTGCAAAGCGTAGGCCCATGACACAAGCTATCATTTGGCATCACTCCCAAAAATTGCTCTCAAGCGGCTTAGCTTCCAGGAGCGTTCAAAGATTCGGGGATTTTTCGAAAAAAAAAATTTACCCCAACTTTCAAACACGATTTTCTCGGAATTTTGAAAAAAATCGAAAAACCGGATTATACCACTTTCGGGTAGCTGAGAATATAAGCTTTCATATGGCACCACTCCCCTGTCTCTAGATCAAAGCCTTCCAACGCCTATATCTCGGAATTTTGAAAAAAATGAAAAAAATTTTTTGATGCCAAAAGGTAGCGGGGACTCTAACCTACATTTGGGTACAACTTCCATCCCTGTAGGTACACGCGTTCTCAAACCAGGAGAACTTAAAGGTAAAAAAAAAGTTAAGCCCGATTCTGAAAAAATAGGCATGATGTGGCGGTTTAACATGCAAAGCGATTTTTTAAAAATCTGACAATGTGCAAAGCGTAGGCCCATGACACAAGCTATCATTTGGCATCACTCCCAAAAATTGCTCTCAAGCGGCTTAGCTTCCAGGAGCGTTCAAAGATTCGGGGATTTTTCGAAAAAAAAAATTTACCCCAACTTTCAAACACGATTTTCTCGGAATTTTGAAAAAAAATCGAAAAACTGGATTATACCACTTTCGGGTAGCTGAGAATATAAGCTTTCATATGGCACCACTCCCCTGTCTCTAGATCAAAGCCTTCCAACGCCTATATCTCGGAATTTTGAAAAAAATGAAAAAAATTTTTTGATGCCAAAAGGTAGCGGGGACTCTAACCTACATTTGGGTACAACTTCCATCCCTGTAGGTACACGCGTTCTCAAACCAGGAGAACTTAAAGGTAAAAAAAAAGTTAAGCCCGATTCTGAAAAAAAAGGCATGATGTGGCGGTTTAACATGCAAAGCGATTTTTTAAAAATCTGACAATGTGCAAAGCGTAGGCCCATGACACAAGCTATCATTTGGCACCACTCCCAAAAATTGCTCTCAAGCGGTTTAGCTTCCAGGAGCGTTCAAAGATTCGGGGATTTTTCGAAAAAAAAATTTACCCCAACTTTCAAACGCGATTTTCTCGGAATTTTGAAAAAAGTCATAAAACCGGATTGTACCTGATTTTTTTTATGACTAAAAAAGAAATATTTTACTAAAAAAATAGAAATATATTTACTATTAACCCTAGAAAGATAATCTACGTCTGTAAGACGTATGGCGTGTAAAGAACTGTTTTATTTAATTCAATTCAAATTTCTGGGTTTTTGTTAAATTGATTTCATTTATTATATCACTTCTTTAAAATAATCTAAGTAATGAGTTAAATAAATATGACAAAAAGTGTTAACATAAGACCAAAAATCTTTTTTAGAATCATACGTCTCTGAGACGTATATTATGATTATCTTTCTAGGGTTAAAAAAACCAAGAGAAAGATCACGAAAAATTATCTGTTTTATTTATAAAAATATCCATGTGTTAAAATAATTCCATTAATAACTAGAACCAAACATCTTGAGCTATGGTGTTTTATAAAAGTTTAAAATATCTTCATATTTCATTATACTTTCCAAATAAAAATCAATGTATCCTCTCACCCATCACAGCTCAGCTCAGCTCACTTTACTTTAGCTCACCCAACAGCTCAGCTCAACCATCAGCTCAGCTGACTTTCAGCTCAGCTCAAATGAGCTGAGCTATGGTACATAGCTCAAAAGTCAGCTAGCTCAAAATTTGAGCTGAGCTGTGAGCTGAGCTCAGCTCACTTTTGAGCTTTTTAGCAACTCTGCAAGTTCCATATTGCTACTACTAGTGCTGAAGCACACACAATTCTCATAAAATAACCATATCGCACATTTTATGCGCAATTCATTTACTTTCGTTAACCATATACCGTACGTTCTGAACCGCACAACATGAGTAAATTTCACAGAATAAATTGAAAACTACATGGACGCAAGGAGGATGAAAGAATTAATTTATTGTTCACTTGATAAAAATGTAAAAAAACGAAGTGTGGAATAATTAATTTAATAATAGAAATTAAAAATATCAAATGAAATTCATTTACATATACTGAATGAGAAGTATAACTTCAGTCGCGTGTACATGTGTACACACACTCTTTTTTTTTTTCAGAAAAAAGTAACAACAAAAAAAAAAAAAAAACAACCCTAAAGTGAACGATAAAATTAATTGCAAAACAAAAATAAAAACGAAACAAAATAAAAATACAAAAACAAAAAACCTCCAGGACTCGTGTTCTGACTAAAAGTGAGCAGTTATATTGTGAGAGAGGGTAAAGTTCCAACTTTAATTGTGGCAGCCAAACTATAATAAATTGCAAAGTGAATAGTTACGTTTTATGTTTTTTAAAATGGATACATGGAGATTGAGTATATTATATTCAGGTATATAGAACAAAACTAAAATAGAAAACAGTTTGTTAGTGTTGTTAATTATATTTTTTTTTTCTGTATTTGTATATTTTTAAATTGTATACTTTTTTGGCATTCATACACAACCACATAATGATGCAACAGATGCAAATTGTTTTGGGATTAGATTTAGAATTTTATTTATTTTTTTTTTTTACTTTTAATGATTTTAATTGAGAGCAATATTTCAAAAATAAATATTTGATTGGTTTTTGTTCTTTTCAATGTTTTATTTTTTGGCGTTCAAAGAATTCTTTTGGGAATTTTTGATGATTTTAATTAAAACAAAATTTAATTTTATATGGTTCAGTTGGTTGTAAAATGAGATGCAAAGGAACTTTTTTTCAAATAGTAGATAGTGAAGTAACTAAAGCTCAAAAATTGGCAATATTAGGGAACCCGGCCGAACAGCTTAGATTTTGATGATCTTTTTTTTCAAACGTTGGTAATTAAAAATATACTTTAAAGTCTATAGATTAAAAATTGCCGGTGTTGCCGTTTTGATTTTTTAAATTTAATTGAAGATTTTTGTGAACAAAAACAAATTTTTTTCAAAAATTTTTCTTAAATTTCATAAATTAATTGATGCCAAAAGATTGTCTAGGAAATTCAAGGAAAAAAAATATATGGGAGTGACGGACAATCTTCCATAGTTCAAGCGATAGATGCAATTTTCTTATTAATTGACTTCAAAAACAAAAAAAAATATTTGAACACTACGGCAACACCTACAATATTCAAATATACATTTTTTAAAAGCTAGAAGCTTAGTCATATATGTAAAATTAAAATTAAGTTAATTGAATGAACGGCTTTTGAAAGAATGGTAATTGAACTCAGATTTTTGAAAAAAAAAATTATTGAAAAAATTTTAACATGTCGTTTTTTAAACTTGGTCGTAACATAAAATGCATTTATTTTCAAATTTTTTTGGCCGCATTTATTATGATTTCAAATTATAAAAGGAAATGTCAATATGTATTACGGTTTATGAACAAAATTAAAAAGTATTTCATTTTCGAAGAACTTTTTTTAATAAGAGTTTTGAAAAAAAATGTAACTTATTTTTTTTTTTTAATTCAACACCTAAAAATAAAATTATTTTTTATTCATTTAATAACCCTTACTGTTGAAAGTTAAATAGCAAAAATTTAAAGTTCCTATTTACCACAGCCTTTGAGAAAATTAATTTTCAATGCAAAAATTCAGTTTTAATAAAAAAAAAACATTGAAATTGAAGTAATTTTTCATTTTTTTTTTTTTTTTTAAAGTCTGATATATTTTACCTTTTTTGCTTCGAAATTCAACTGATAATATTCATGGCCAAAAATAAATTCATATTTTATTAGAAAAAGTTTTGAAAAAAGTCATTTAAAATTTTTCTAATAACATTTTTTTTTTTAATTCTGAGTTTGAGGACCATTTTTTCAAAAAGTCTTGATTAAATTTAGTGGAATTAAATTTAAGATATAAGAATGAGCTTCTGGCTTTTTAAAAATGTATTTTAAAATATTGTAGGTGTTGCCGTTGTTTTCAAAATATTTTTTTTATGTTTGAGATCAGAATGTTAGAAAATTGCATTTATCGCTTAAACGATGGAAGATTTTCACTTACTGCCTTTTATATATATTTTCCTTAAATTACCTAGAGAATCTTTTGCTATCATTTGTTTTATGAAATTTAAGCAAAAAAAATGGTTTTGTTAAAAAAAAATTTAATTTTATATTTAAAAAACAATACGGCAACATCGGCAATTTTTAATCTTTAATACTTTAAAGTATTTTTAATTACCTACGTTTGAAAAAAAAATCGTCAAAATCAGAGCTGTTCTGCCGGGTTCCCTAATAATTTGCTTTAGTTACTCTACTAATATCCTGAAAAATTTTATAAATTTGCTAAAATGAAGAACTTTATACTATAAAAGATTTAACTAGGTTACTTTTTAAACTATAAGTCAGTAATTTACTGACAGTTTAACAATCAGCATTTTTAAAGAAACACAGTTGCACATCAACTTTTTCCAGTGTTTCTACAGAAAAATGGAAAGTTTTCTAATAGAATATCTTACATTTTTTGATACTCCTATAACTGGAAAAATATTTGACAATAATATGCACGTTACTTTTTGAGAGTTGCTCTCAACTTTTCTAACGAGCCGAGTCCGAGAAGTGAAGATTAATAAAACATTTTGATTTTGTATCTGTAGGTACACCCAGAGAAAAAACGCATAGTAATTTTTAATCCGTTCTACATTGAATCAATGGTGAAAAATATATTCATTAATTTTCTAAAAAGTCGTCCTATGCTTAACTTACAGTTTGTCACATCAATTTTTATAAGTGAGATGGCACAGTGGTAAAGCACAAGCTTGTCAACCCAGGTATAGCTGGTTCGATCCCCAGCGGATGCCAGTTTTACTTTTTTTATTTTTTTAATGTGTGAACAACTTTGATTTAATGTGTGAACAACTTTGATTTAATGTGTGAACAACTTTGATTTAAAGTGTGCTACTTTGATTCAATCATTTTCCACTTTAGGCTAAAAATGTAGTGATTTTCCATTGATTCAAAGTGGTTTAGATTGATTTTACGTTGTTTTTTGGCTCAGTGTAGTAAATGGAGTCCCGCAAGGTTCAATTCTAGCATCGTTATTGTTGCAATTTGTTGAAATTAGGCTTTTATTTCGTATTAACCAAGGTCACCTCCATAGAGATTTTGATATACATATTTTAGTGATTACCTACTTAAATTTCTATCACATCTCTACTTAGCCTCATAATCAAAACTATCTCTTCCAAAACTGCAATTAACGTGAATAATGTGAAAACTGATTCTCAAGGTCTCTTTAAATATTCAACTCCATCAGAAAACTAACCTAATATTTGGCGTTTTCATTTGATCATTATTGTTTTCTTCTTCTTCATACTTTATCCTTTTAATTTTGTCTACAAAAGCACATATACGTTCAGCATCTTCTTCTTAATTATAAAGATAAAACTACTGAGCTCATCAGTATTATATGTGACATATGAACATACATTAAATACATATATCATTTAAATTCGCATGCTCCCAGTCATATGATTACAATTCACAGACACGAAATAAGCATCACATTACGTCACAAGAAGAACTTTATATTAAATCCTCTTTTATGTAGGTATATACCAATCCCCCTCCTCTCCTATTATACTGCATTAATGCTATATATCTCAAGAGAACCATATTTGGCGAATATTTTATGTTTTGTCAACTTGGTTCGTCTTTTTACCGTTTTTAATTTGCTTAATTAAAATTTAGAAAGTCAAATGAGCATTATAAGCATTTTAATTACTATTCTCTTCTCTCTAACTACTATACTCGAGATGGTAGGAGTGTGTGTCTGAGTTTTTAATTATGGTGCAGTAGTTAGAAGGATACCCATGACACACATAGAAAAGTGCGGCTTCATTCTAGACACACTCATCGTGTAAACACATCCAAACATTCATTGTTGGAGACAGAGAAATAGAGAAGGGGGAAACCCAAAAGGCAGGATTAAGTCGAACGAACTCGTTCTTACTCAAAAAACTACAACTCAACGGCATTTTTTTTTTAACTAACGTTTTTAAAATTTCTAACGGTGATGGGTGGCCATTTTGGAAAATAAGAGGAATATTTAATTATTTTAGACAAATCAGGTCCTCTTCCTGTTAAAAAAACCACTGTTGGTTTCTGACCTAATGTGTAAAAAATTTTTAGCAGACAATGAGCTTTCACAAATTTCGTTCTTGAAACGACTTTTTTAGCGATGTTTTAGTTTCCCCTTAGGAAAATTGCCTAGCTATTCTACTCAGATGTGAAAACAGCAGTTTTATAATGTTTACCAGAATTGTCCAAAAATTTGACTTTTACGTAAAACAATGTCAAAAAGGATAGCAATTATTCTAATTTTAGTTTCATTGAAACTTGAACGTGTACTATCCACATGACCTTATATAGTCTTTCAGTTTATCTGCACTCAAGTTCATGATTCTCTATCTCAATTAAACATTGTTGAGAAAATCTCAACTATATAATTTGTTATCTATTAACAGATTTACATACTAAGCTGAATAGTTGTGGGAATTATTTAAATATCTACAGACACCGATTCATAAACGAAAGCTATTTAGGCACTTTATGCTTGTGCATAAGTGAACAACTTATATTTCTATGCATGCAACCAGCTTTGTATGTTGGATATTTTTAAATGCAAATATCTGACGATGCACATAGGAGTATTTTGATCAAAAACCTGGACAAAATAATTTTTTGAAGTAAAACAATTTTTTATTGCTAGAAATTATTATTTATGTAATGAAAGGCGGTTTTATGTAAATAAATTGAAAAACTTTAAAAACGCTTGTGATAAGAAAAACTAAAAAAAAAAATTGTATGGAATTTCATACACCCAAAATGTGAAAAATTATAATATCTAATATAATAGAGCTTCTAGAAGGAACCATTGTGATTTTTAGGCTAAGTGAATCCAAAATGCATTAATTTCAATAAAAAAAATTGTTTGGAAAATGTTAACAACCAGGAAGAAAAACAAGTAGGGCGTATGAGTGATTTTTACTAAAAGTGAAAATTTCATTCGCAAAATATTTTGTTAATCGCAAAAATTCGCACCCAAATTTTTGATATTAAATTAAAAGAATAGTCAAAGTTATCATAAATCTATGTATCGGAGCAGAATAGTAGGGTATACTATAACAAAGCAATTAGACTTTAAAAAAAGCAATAAAAATATCTATAATGTGGCAGACTCTTTTCCCACTGTCATTTAATTGAACAAAAAACATTTAATATTTCCATAACTACTCTTTAATTACTATTCAATACCTGAAATTGTATTTTTCATTTGAAAATTTTATGTTTAAAAGCACACTCGCTCACAACCAATCTCCTAACAATACCTACTCACCAAATCACCATAAATTACAAAAAAAAAAACCAGAATATAAACACCTGTTTTTGGACTTGTTTTGTCACACACTTTACCACAAAAAAAAGAAGTGCATCATATGAGCCTATGTATATTTACCATCCACTTTGTAAAAAATTTAATTTAAAATTTTGATTTTTAAAAAATCGACTTTTGTCCAGCTTTTCGACCAGCATACTCCTATGTGCGATGATGAGATGGAATTTTGCCTGGGTGAAGAGATCTAAGTATCTCTTCACGTCTTCAACTCAGGTAAAATTCCACCAAAAGAACACTTATTCACAAAATTGTAAATGAATATTCTGTGAAAATCAAAATTTAAATATGAGTTTAACTACCAGGTGCATTTCACATTGCATGATTATAGCTCATTCTTTATATATTACTTATATAGTGATAAACAAAGCATGTTTTTAATTTTTAAAGAAAGGAACTCGGAAGCAGTGTAAGTTTTAAAATGAAAAAAAAAAAAAAAAATTTGCATCACAAAAAAAAAAAAATTCAATACAAAAGGGTGCATTACATATTTTTTCCATACCATAATATCGGCTAAATCGTTCGGGTAGCCTGTCATTTTTTTTTTTATTTTCTCGTAAACGATTGAGCCGATTTCAACGAAAATTTTTATAACGAGGTGTTTAAATAACACTAATATTAAAATTTTTAATTATTTTCAAAAAACACATTTTTGGATTTGGAAGAATAGAATTTCTTTTGAAAAATCAATTATTTGAAATCGGGTTTATGTTTTTTTTTTTTTTTATTTCGTTTTTTAAATGTTAGTCAATATTTTCTTAATAAATGAATGCTAACTTTTTCTTTGAAATATGCCATATTTAAAAAAAAAATATTTTTTTTGTACCGACCTCCAAAAAGGAGGAGTTATTCAATTCGTCTGTTTTTTTTTTTTTTTCGTTTTTGTTTTTGTTACCAACTTTGGACTGAGTGAACCAATTTTGATAATTCTTTCGCTGGTGGCTGCAATGTGGTCCCATTTCAATTTCGTTCAGTTATAGCCATAGGAACTATTAGAAAAACCATAAAACCCAGTTTTAGCCATGGAAGTCGGTTTAGTTTTTTGATAAAAATGATTATTTAAGAAACGGCTCTTATGATTAATTTTTTTTTCTGATAATTCTTTTTTATACAAAAACTCCTAAAAAGTGTTTTAAATTTTCAAAAGAATCGGTGCTGTAGTTTTGAAGTTTTGAGAGCAATGATTTTTAAAACGTGAGATTTGGGGGAAAGGTTTTGAACACAGATATACAACGTTCATAAGTGAAGATAAAAATACTCATAACTTCGTCAGCTTTGCTCGAATTAAATAAACATGTTGAAACAATATTCTTAAGTACATATTATGCGAAAAAAATTGAAAAATGGAAAAAATAAAAAAATGATACCTTAACCTCCCCCATCAACTAAAGTAATTATAAGACAAAATTTTATTTTTTTTTTATATTTTTCTTGAAATTCTTAAATTAAAAAATGTAAATATTCAAAGTTTTAAGCAATTCTTATTGTTTCATTTTGTTTCCTTAGAAATTAAATCAGTCATTTAAAAGAAAGTTAAAAAAAAAATAAAATGTATGACCACGAATTTTCTCTTCAAAGTTGCTTCTAAAAAAAAAAAAAAAATTTCATTTGTTTTTCAAAAATAATTTTTTTTTTAAATACGTGCGTAACCTATCAAATATAATTTACTAAAATCTATTATCAATTTAAAACTAATATTTTTTTTCTTTTCTTTCATTCTAGGTAAGTGAAGAACGATACCTTCAAAATATCTTTTATTAAAGAAAAAAAATATGTAGGTAAGTTTTTTTATATAAAAAATATTGAAGATTTAATTAGTTGACAAAAACAATCACAATTTTGCTGTTGGGTGCAGTATACTTTAAAATAATTTTAGGAATATAAAAAGTTTCCGAAAGATGCCCCTAAAAATAAGTATAAAATATGGGCTTTACAGTAGCAAATTGACGAAAATATAGAATTTTTCGTCAAAAAATACCGAAAGTATTTATAGATACAAAGTATAGAAAATAATTAAAAATTGTCCGTAAAAAAACTGGAACTACATTGTGTATGGTCAAAATTTAACAAGAATTGATAAAAAAAAAAAATCTAGCTACTAAAAACATCGAATATAAAAAGAAAATATTAAGTAACATGTTAGGTCACTGATCCTCAAAATTGAGTGTGAAAACAAACATTTAATTTCAACACTCGTTAACCTACCAGGTAGTTCTACAGTATTTGCTTAACACAAGGTAGCGTGCTCGACTTGCCAGTGCAATCAAATAAAGTCAATAGTGATTATTTCAACTCACCACAGGTAGATTTGTACAAATTGTTAAATAAATACAATCAGTTTGACATTTTTACACTATATCTTAGGAGCCCCTTCTTAGAGGTCATAAATAAATCATAAATTTTATTGTGTCAACAAAATTTAAAATAAAATTATATGTTAGGTATCCACCATCAAATAAAAAAAAATATTCCACGTTGGGCGCCATTTTTAGATTACTCTATTTACACTCGTATAAGTTAACAATTTCCTAATTATCTTCCACTAATTGGTATATTTTCGCCTTGTTAATTCTAAAACGCTCCTTCATAAAAAAAACACAAAGCTGACATAAACAAACGGTTTTTGTATTTAACAGTTTGAAATAATAATATATCAACAGTCAACAACCCAGGTACAGCACAACTGTTATATCTGATCGATTTTTGTTTTTTTGTGGAACCCAAAAATAAATCCTCACTCATCTGATCAAAGTAACACGCCCAATGAGTGTCAGTAATGTGTACACAATGTCCTATGCACACACATGCAATACCTTTACACTTTACTATATTTTTCCATTCCAACAAACCCCTAACTACCTCTATATCGCTCCTCGAGAGAATAGAGGTGAAAATCTGATTGATAAAAAAAAAAAAACATAATATCTAATGTCAACACGCAACGATAAAGGGCTACAAAACACGATGATATAACAACTAATTCGATATAAGGAAAAAAAATATATCGTTTTGTGTGTTGTATAATGAAAACGAACGAAAAAAATTGGTCTACAAAACAATAACAACAATAAGTCCTATTGAAGGTTTTACTGTCTAATTTTCTCTCTCCCTATATAAAGTTTTTATACAATCTCTTTCGTCCCTATTCAATAGGTGAATATTTATATATATAAAGAAAAACATACACACACAATATTATTTAACGGGGCATGGAAAATAGGGTCATGTTTGCCTATCCGATGGAAAAATAAAATAAATCCACCGAGTAATGGCGCTGCTGTCGATTTCAATGTTGCTAAAGCTGATGCCGCCACCACCGACCGACTACTACAACGGACATTAACTATGACTATAATGCCGAACTGAACGCCCAAACCGACCAGCAGCACAGAGTTAAAGGTTATCACATCCATTTTATCCGAGTGGGTTGCGATCGATTGTATACGAGCTTCTGGCTATCGTCGTCGTCGGCGTTGTAGTCATCGTCGCTGCCGGCCGCCTAACTAGCTGAGAGGAGACCCCAGATGGAACAATGACGCCCATTATACGGCAATTAATTGTGACTTTTTCGAACTCGGGTGTATTGCGGGTGTCACATTCTGAAGAGAATTATTTGAATTGGGTCCCTCTTTCAATATGTTGATGATTATGATGATGCCCTCTCTACTATAACAACTGGATTGTGCGGAAGAGTTGATTCAGAAAAGTCGGTAAAATTGTACCCTAAAGGCTTTATAAATTTCATCACACTTACTCAGTTGTTGTTGGTGATTAAAATTATTAAAAAAGAATTGTTTTGTTCAATAGACCTTCAAGGAAGAAGAGATGATAAGAGAAGATGTGGGAGAGAAGACTTTTCCAACCCAAAAAGGTTTTATTCACAAGTGGTGAGTAGTTCTTGAAAGAACCCTATAGCCGTAAAGGGAAACAGTGGTTTCAGTAAGTTCAAAGGTAATAATCGGCCTTATTGTTTAAGAAGAGATAGAAAATAGTGCTTTTTAATGTATGTTCCCTTATAACTTCTAAACGACTTATAATCATTTGCTATATGAGGTATCGTTCGAAGCATCTTGCTTGTCCGCTGGTTATAGGTTATGAAAAATTCTCTAATATGGCGCCCTCTAGAGGTTAAAATCAATAAACTGTGAAAATTGTGCTTGTAATGTATAGCAATTCTACAAACACCTTATCAAATTTCAACTCCAAAATAATTTAAACACAAAATGAGTTAAAAAACTGAAAAACGATTCAATTATGAGGTTTGCCTCTAGATGGCGCCATAGTAGAGAATGTTTTGTAGCCTATATTAAGCGCACAAACAAGATGAATCCAATGATACCCTATTTGCCGCATTTTGTTTTAGTAGTTTAGGAATTATGAGGGAACAAACAAAGTCATATTCATAAAAATCGGATTATATAACACTTTGTTCCCTCATAACTTTTAAACGACTTATCATCATTTGACAAATGAGGTATTGTTTGAAGCATCTTGCTTGTCCGCTGGTTATAGGTTGTAAAATATTATCTAATATAGCGCACTCTAGAATAATAAACTGAAAATTGTGTTTGTAATGTATAGCGTATGTAGATGTATAATGTATAACACCACCAAATTTTAACTCCAAAATAATTTAAACAAAAAATGGCTCAAAAAATTGAAATTTGGTTCATTTACGACGTTAGCATCTAGGGGGCGCTAAATTCAAAAAATTGTTGTTGCCTATAATCAGAAGACAAATAAGATGCTTTCAACGATACCCCATTTGTTGAATTTTGTTTAAGTAGTTAAGGAATTATGATGGAACAAACATAGTCACATTCATACAAATCGGTTAAATACCACTCATTCCATTCCATATTTAAACAATAAGGCTGAATGCTAAAATCTGGGGAACTTTCACTTTCTAAAAGCTCAATAGAACAAAATATTATAATTCGGAACTGACAGAACCATTATAGAACCCACAAAATGTCTACCCTGCATGTTCCTAATGTTGACCGTGGCAACCCTATTGGATGAAATATTTTCATTCGATGAAATAAATATTATCCAGGCAATTATCATTGACCCTTTTAATTGAACCTCACACTGAATTTTTACACTAAATCATATAAAAACTGTCAAGACAAATTTCTGATGTCGGTCGGGGAGTTAGAAAAAAATTTGCACAAAACACGAAGTTTGTTGATCCCTTCTTTTCCGTGAAACTTTTTTTTGTTCTTTATTTTCTATGAGAAAAACTCCTTACTCTCTCTTATACTTAACTCTTAGTTTTTAGTATAATGGTAATTGAATTCCTTTTCTTATGTCACCACAAAAACCTCCAACCGCAGAATGAATGGAAAATACTTAACCGCTTAGTCACGCAACGCAACTCTGACGCACTAATATTCAAATGAATATGCATGCATCATGCAGAGTGTATAGACTATAGAGACAATCTAGAAAACACAAAGGCTAAGGAATTTCTCACGCAAAGTTGTGTGTTGGTTGTTTACGTAATGTTTGTTGTAATGTTATATCTCTCTTGAATAGAGTCACAAACACACAATAGCCCACTGTCACTTTGAGGAATGGTAATTAATATAAATGCCGCTTGCTTCAACCTGTCCCCCCCTTTTTTCTACGAAATTCAACCCTTTAAGCGATATAGAATATGGTTTGGTTATTAGTCAAAGCGATTAAAGTGTTATCTATATAATTTTTAGTCAGTTTGACAGGCGATTTGACACAAGACAAATACATTTAGGAAAGATATAGTGTCAGTGGCATTGTGTCACAGAGGTTGTCATTTAAAAAGGAGTGTGAGTATCGTCTGTTTTTTTATTTTTTTTTATTTTTAGGAAATCAATTCTAAGCACTTTTAAATAAAATGCATTATTAGTTACGAAAGGCGATGTATTTAATAGGTTTTTTT
Organism: Episyrphus balteatus; assembly: GCF_945859705.1. Lineage (NCBI taxonomy): Eukaryota > Metazoa > Arthropoda > Insecta > Diptera > Syrphidae > Episyrphus > Episyrphus balteatus. The sequence goes on from NC_079136.1 coordinate 44,551,912, forward strand.
TTTGTATGAAAGTGAGTATGTATGTTCCCCCATAACTTCTAAACTACTTATCATAATTTGACAAATGTGGTATTGTCGGAGACATCTTGCTTGATTGTTAGTTATAGGCTATGCAAATTTTCTTATATGACTTCCTTGATATTAGTTTTTGTTTGTTTAAAATATGAAAGGGCTATAATTTGATAAGATATTTGCAGGGGAGTTGTACATTAAAAATTAAATTTTTAGTTAACTACTAAAGCCTCTAGATGGCGCCATATAAGCAGATTTAACATATCCTATAACCAGCGGGCAAGGAAAACGCTTCTAACGATACCTCATTTATCAAACTATAGTAAGTAGTTAAAAAGTTAAGAGAGAACAAACAAGTAAAAAAAAATAAAACAACATAAAAAAAAGTGCCACTTATCTTTAAATTTTGTATGTAATACAAATTTTACTGCGATAAATTTTCTTACTATAAGAAGGTGTTTTTGACTTTTGGAATAACTTTTGAGACTTTCAACTTCTTGTGATATCAATTTCGTCTGGAAAATTTTATCTTCGAACTGAAAAATTGCTCACCAACTCCAACCCATTTTGCTCAAGATAAAATATTTGTATCTTTTTCAATTTTCTATTTTGTTTTTTTTTTTTTTCTTGTTTTGTTATTTTCTTTTAAGTCCACCCACTTGATTTTAAAATCAGTTTACACAGCTCACATACCTGAAATACCAAATGCCAAACAAAATACATCCCTTTGAAAGTTGCGAGCTATTGTGTGGCGGCATATGTCTCATACGGTGACGGGTGAAATACAGTGGGGCAACATACAAACAAATTTGGACAAAAAACAAATTTTTTTTCTATACTAACCTTTAAAATATTTTTAAATATTAATATGAGACCTCAGAAGGAAAATGGATGACAAGTTTGAAAGACTTTGAAAAATCCCTCTTTTTTGTTAAAATAAAGTAATTTTTACAAGATTTTAATGTTAATATGGTCCCATTTGTAAATAGATGGCACATTCACCGTCATTGTAATATTAAGCAGACCAACTTGTTAATTTAAAGTTTCATTTTTGTCAAAAATTTTACACATTGCGGACCACTGTAAAATGACTGAGACGTATTGTCTTTTTTTTTTGTAACTTGTAAATAAATCCCCAACCCTCTATAGGTACTCAGTTTGACATTACCCTACCATACCACCACCGAGTTTCAAGAGAGAGAAAAAAAGGTGTGTCTGTGACTGTGTGTTCTGTCAACGACTATTGTCATTGTGTGTCGATGTCGACCATGTGCATTGTTGAACACCTGGCTGGCAGAACGGAATTACATCACCTAAAGTGGCCACTTGACAGTAAATTTGAAACCAGTGTCTCTCTGTTCTCGTTTCTATATGCTCCTCTCTCTTTGCTTACGCTGCTGAGGTTGAGTTTGATGGTGGGTTGAGGTTTTTGAGTTTGGGTTTTGGGGGGCTTTGATGGGGGTAGCTCTTGCCTTTTTCGCATGTTATAAAATATTTGCTAGGGCTGAAATTGCTAGAGAGAAGATATTGCACTCTGGGGCGTTGCCGTTTAACGCTCTTAACTTTCAGTCAAGTTCGTCGTCATCGTCGGTAGATAGGTTAAGGTGGGGTAGGTAGGTATTGAAGGTTTATGCCCCTGATGGTGTCCTTTTTCGCAAAGTGCAGTTACAAAAAAAAAAAGAAAGAGTAAACACTTGTCGATATAAACTATTTGCACGAGTTTGTACCTATTTTTGTTATATTTTTTGTTAAACTCTTTATACCACTTGACGACGAGGTTTTCAAGTGCAGACTGCCACATCATCATCATCAACAGGATATACGCACTTTTTTGTTTTTTATTTAAAATTGTTGGTTGGTAATCGTGATTGTTCTTCCAGCTGTGCATTAAATGCATTTGGCTAAAAAGGGTTATTTATATAAAATAATTTTATTTGAATTTTTTTTTTAAATTAATTAAATATAAAGTCTAGATTTTGTCAAGGAGGTTTAAGTGTGTGTACATACTTTATTTTTGTTATTTAATTAGTAATTGAAAACATAAAATGGTAAAGACAGTACCTATATAAATAAAAAAGTTTTTTGTAGTAAGAGATTTGACATTCATGTTTTAAAGGGGAGTGAACTATATTTAAACAAAATAATAAAGGTATATACCTTATTTCGAGGAAACCCTAATAGCTATAAGCCCCTTAAAGTTTCGATCGTTACCTACACTAAAAATTAACATTTCCTTACTATATTTTCCAGTACACAATCGTGACTTTATTTATGTTTTTGTTCCTATTCAATTTTTTTCCCACAGCTTAATCCTCACGAATTCTTATACCTACATAATTGCTAAGTGGGCGAGAATTATAGCTTTAATTTAAATTGGAAAAGAACTTTTCTTATGCACCCACTCATTTTATATAAACTTATCATGAATACAGAAGTCGGAACAAAAGACAATTATTTTAACATCGACATGGAAATTAGGTTTTTCGATTTGGTGTGTTAGCACCTGTGTAGAACCACATGTCACCTGATTGAATCTTTAAATTTATTAAGCAACCATTCCGATTAGACACAAAAGAATAAAATCTTTTATTCTTTTGAACCAAATTTAACATAAAATCCCACCTACTGTATTTTCCACAATGAAATTAAGCAATGAAAAATCACACAACATTATTTTATTTCATTCGATTTTAAAACATGTAACACCTTTATTTTATTTATGGGAAAAATTTGAAAATCCAGGACCCCATTAAAAAAAAATTTAAAAAACTGCGTTACTTTACTAGGAATTTATGTTTGTTTTAGGGTCTCTAATTTTGCAATTTTAAACTATAGTAAGAAAAGTTAAATCACAGTACAATAACATTAGTATCAATTATATCTATTACATATATATATTAAAGTTTGGTTTTGTGTACGTTCGCTAACCGGCCACACAGACTGACTCATTTTCTTAATTTTTTTTTTGGAAATCAAAGAGGCATAAGAGGAGAAGGTTTAAGGCAAAAAAAATTCAAGATTTTATAGGGTAAATAGGGGTAACACGACATTGAAAAAAGAGGCTATTTTCTAAACGGTAAGTCGTAAAGAGTTGACTTTTTTTTTAAATGATAGACAAATTTATTCAATAGTTAAAAAAGGTATTGAAAAAATTCAAAAAAATTTCAAAACCAAGTTGTGAGGGTTTTTTTGCAGTCATAGACCTTCGACAAAAGACTAATTAGAGGTACGCAAAATTTTGCACAGAAATTTGAGTTACACCATAAGAAAGATATTAAAAAAAAAAAATTAGGGGTCTAAAACGGATTTTTTTCATAGGCCCTGTATTTTGAAATAAAAATTTTTGAAAAACAACCTAATTTTTAGGGACATTTTTGAGTAGTCTTTTATTTTTTTTTTTGGAATTTTTAAAATTCTGCAAAAAATCTCAAATTTATAGGAAATATAGGTTTTAATCATGCGCATGCATGTACAAACTTTTGAATTTTTAAATCGATTTTTGACCGAATAACGGGAAAAACAATTTTTTTTTGTCCCAAGTTTTTTGGCCGTTTTTAACAGTTTTTTATTTTTATCTTTTTTTTCAATAGATAAATGAATGAAATTTACAGTGTAGATAGATAATAGGCAAGACTATATTTGTACAAAGTTTCAATTAATTTTGTAATGACAAATTTGAAATATCGGTAAAATAAAACTCTATTTTTCAACACGTTACATCTTTTGATCTGGAGCTTACAAAAATTTGATTTATCTTTGTTGAGCATCCTGATAATATTACCTTTCATTTGATACATCACACATAACGCTACATTATTTACAAGCTTTACAATGGTAAATTAAAAAACTTAAAAAACGTTTTTAACATAGGCCACTTTTTTTTTTAATTTTAAAAGTGAATATTTTTAAATTAATTGGACGAACTTTTCATGTTTTGATTTCCTTTTTGTATTGGGAATTATGACAAATTACAAAGTCGAAAATAGAAATAAATACAAGAAATGGCGGAACGAAGTCCGCCGGGTCAGCTAGTATTCTTATAAGTTTATATCACCAAAAATTAACTTACAAATTTCAACTTTTCTAAAAGCGAAGGAAAAATAATAACACATTTAGTTCATATTACAGTAAGAAGGTAAATTAGGGTGTTTGAATCTTAACTAGTAACGCAGTGGTAATATTGGTACCTAGTGTTGTTATCTACAAAAAAATTTGTACTTTCATGAAATTCACAATACTAGATTAAAAAACATGTGCTCAATGTTTTGGTTATGTTAGGTGACTTGGCATAAAAATGTAACGCTATTGTTTATATTGTTATAAATGAATAACAGTATGTATTTACAGTAACACTCCTTAATAAGCTGAATTCAATTATATAATTTCTATGAAATTTTCAGATTTTAATAACTAAAAAATATATCTAAAACAATTTATTATTTATGGTAACGCAATGGAAGAGTAACGCAGTTGTTAATATCTAATTATAATTATAGTAAATATGAAAAAAAAAAAAAAAAATTGCAAAAATATTGTCACTATCAAAACAACAATACAAATTTGTAAATACTTATCTCTCATATGCTTTAACTCCCCGGTAACGCAATATAAACACTTGCGCCATTTTTAGCTAATTTGAAGCTACCCATTCATCTAGCTGACTCCCCCTGAATAATGGCTATATCTTTTCAAAATGTTAAGCATGTCGACATTTATTAAAAATACCTAGGTACACCTACAATAACTTTTAGTTTTTTTTTTCACATGAGGGTAGTTAAGATTTTGTTCCTTACCACACGGAGAAAAAGATGATCTAAAAAAGCTGATTTCTGAATGGTTTTATGCCAAATGACATAATTTAAGATAAAAATCTTGTCATAAAAATAAGAAGATTTTCATCTTAAATTAAGTGGATTTTTGCTTAATTTAAGGCGGAAAAACATGCAGAAATCCGCTTATTTTTATATGGTGCAATTTATTTTAATTAATTTAAAAAAAAAATTCTAAAAATTCTTTTTACACCAACTACATTAGTATAAAATTAAAAATCTTACGATTACATAAAATTATTTTTCTTGTTATTGGTCTTAAGAATTGTGATATTTTTACAAAAAAAAAAAAAAAAATATTTATGCTGATTCTTGTATTGAAAAACTTTAAATCCAGTCCTGTTCATCAAATTATGGATGGTTTTGGACAGAGCCAGTTCAAATATTTGCAAATGTAGTGCATTTTTCTTAAAGTCTTATGGAATATCAATTTTAATATATCATTTTCTCAGAGTTTACACAATGATTCACAATAAAACCAGCCCTATAACATTGAAAAGGTTTCGAATAAAGACCAGCATTACAAAAATATCAATTGCAGGACTCATAACCATTCATTTTTTTATTCCACTTCATATCCTTTTTTGTTAGCAAAAAAATTGTCATTGATGTTATATTATAAGAAAAATTGGTTCACTTGAAAAGGTATAAGGTAAGCAGCACTAAGCATTATAGAGTGCGCTTGCAGAAAATTCCAATTGTAAATATAGAACAAAATCGTTGTCGTTGCGCTGCATCTCCTTAACCTATAAATTTAAAAAATCTAGAACGTTAAGGAGAGAACGCATTGCGGAGTGAGTGAGTTTTATATATCATCTTCATCTATATAAGGTAAAGAATGTCATTTCGTTTGAGAACTTTTTTTTTTTACCGACTTCCAAAAAGGAGGAGGTATTCAATTCGTCTGTATTTTTTTTTTTTTTTTTTTATGTTTGTTACCGCATAACTTTGGACTGAGTGAACCAATTTTGATAATTCTTTTTGTATTGGATAGCTGGTGGCTGCAGTGTGGTCCCATTTCAATTTCGTTCACTTTTTGCCATAGGAACTATTTTAAAAACCATAAAACCTAGTTTTGATCCATGGAAGTCGGTTTTGTTTTTTTGCTAAAAATGATTATTTTAATTTTTTATTTATTTTTATTTTTTGTAGGTAGGTATCCATAAACCTCGATTTCTTTTTCAAGTTTTTTTTTCTGCGTCGTTGGTCGTGTCAACTGTCATCGTCATCACAAACACAAATATACATTAAAAGGCACACTTAAAGGATGAAACCAATGGAAATATGCAAAAAAAAAAAAAAAAAAATGTCAAGCAAATAATCACAACGATTTGTGACAGACCTTTATTTCTATTTTCATTTCAATTCGTTGGTTTTTTTTTTAAATTTTTTTTTTGAAATAAAATAATGTCATGGGCGTATAGTGGTGGTGGTGATAGTTGGTGTGATATACATCAACTACCTTTCAGTTTTTTTTTCATATTTTTTTTGCTTTAGTTTTTCATAGTTGAAACTATTTTTAACCTTTCACCTGACTTTTGAAGGAGACACTTATTTCGTGCCGTATCCGGATGGGATGCACTGGTAGGTACCATCAGTACCAGAGTATCTATAAATATAAGTAGGATAGATGGATGCAAAACGAAAAAAAAAGAACCTAATTATTGTGAGATTTTAAAATGTCAAATAGTCATTTCCCTCGTCCTCGTATCATTTATTATTATGATTCCGTTATAAATGGAGGAGTACAGCGAGTACCGAGTACACCGTCATCATATCAGTTCAGGCAGGAGCAAAAGCAGCATCATAATATTTTTCCCCATTGATTCGAAGGTATGCGGCAAATTGAGTACTTGTTTAGTGGAAACGGAATTGTGAGGCAAAAATGTGCGACTGAATAACATGGAGTCATCATCATCATCGTGATGGATAATCCTTTTTTTTTTCTTTTTTTATTTATACTACGACACTGACATAGTTTATGCCAAGTTACCAACACCACTAAAAATGTTTAGTTGGATTGATGTTGACTATGATGGAGATACATATTTTTTTTTTGTATTTATCATCATAGCATCACAACATCATCATTATCATCATCATTTTCATCATCATTATCATCATTATCAGTTCAAGCAACAGCACAATTCCAGAATGAAAGTTTTGAAGTGCCACTGAGAGAGGAGAATGCTCCCGGCATCAATCAATCACCTTTGACATAGTTTTCCAACTCAAGTTGAAAAAGAGTTTATTTTTTTTCTGTTTTAAGTTTTTTTTTTCATTTATTTAAAGGAAGGTGTAAGTGCGGTTTGTTTTCAAAATTAAAGAATTGAATTTTTTAGTGAATGAAGTTTTTTAAAGATAAGCAAAAACTTTATTTTTCAATGGAAGCATTTTGTGAATGAAAATTAAGTTTGTATTTTTGAAGTATCTATGTTGTTGTATTTAAGTTTTCTTCTATTAATTCAGTCGAAAAATAGGACGTGTTTGTAGAAAAATGTCCTGCTTCTTCTTTTTACATTCTTTTGGTAAACTTTTCATAAGCGGGATGTCATTTGCAAAAAGATTCTCATCGTAGAGCTTTGGTACTTCATTCAGGTAAATAGAAAAGAGTAATGGACCCTACATTGAGCCTTGCGCCAGTCCGTTAGATAAAAGCAATACATTTGAAAATTTAGGATGTTCTGATTTATTGTGTCAAATGCCTTGGAGTAGTCAAGGAAAGCTAAATAAGAAAACTTTTAAGCATCTAATGTTTTTGTCCTCCGTTCTACAATGTCAAAGGCCTAAGTGAAAGCTAGACTGCTTTGAGGTTAGAAAACCTTTTTAGGAGAAATCCAACAAGTTGCTTGTGCATCATTTTTCCAAAAACAAAAGAAAATTATATTATTAAAATTGTTGATTAACAATAAAAATAGATAGTTTTCAATAAATTTTCTTTTTTCCCTTTTAGGCATTGTAAAAATTTAAATATGGTTTCAATCTTTAGAAAAGATATTAAACTTTTTAATGGTATAATTTTTTTGTTAGCTTTTCATATAAAAAAAAAAAAATTCATGTGTGCAATTAACACGTGGTAGAAGTGAAACCTTCAAAATTATTTTTCTTGCATAAAATAAAAATCGAAAAAATTTACCTTTTTTATTCTATCACCTTTAAATCCATATCTTTTATATGACAATCTTATAAATTAAAAAAATAATAAATTTTAAATCATCTGAAAGCTTATTATTTCACCTTTTATTTGGCTTTTCAATCATATTTCTACCATGCCTACAAAAAAGTAAGAATTTTTTAAAGTCAACCATCTCGAAATTTAAAACTGAGATTACGGTACTTCCTACACTGGTGGCTGGTCATCGGCAACAGATCTTCACAGGTGTTTTGAGGTATTTTTCAATTTTTTCACTTTAAGATTGTGTAACTTGTAGAGTACGTACCGGTATGTGTGATATATCAAATAAAAGGTTATGTTATCAGCATGCGTATTAAAGTTAAATCAAATTTATATGTGCACTAGATCAAAAGATATAACGTGTGTAAGAAAAGTACATCTTTTTACCGTTATCTGAGAATTTTGAATATGAAATAAATTGAAACTTTGTACAATTATAATTTATTTAATTACCTATCTACAGTACAAATTTCATTCATCTATCTATTAAAACAAAAAAGTTTTATGATATAATGAGAAAAGAAACAAAATATTTTGAAGTCAAAACTTCTTTAGTATCGTAGTGATTTGAAACAAGATGAAACGAAAACGCGACACGACTTCAACTTGTTATAACTTTTTTGTTTTAATAGATAGATGAATGAAATTTGTACTGTAGATAGGTAATTAAATAAATTATAATTGTACAAAATTTCAATTAATTTCATATTCAAAATTCTGAGATAACGGTAAAAAGATGTTCTTTTCCAATACACGTTATATCTTTTGATCTAGTGCTTATACAAATTTGATTTAACTTTAGTACGCATGCCGATAACATAACCTTTTATTTGATATATCACACATAACGTTACGTGCTCTACAAGTTACACAATCTTAAATTGAAAAAAATTTAAAAATACCTCAAAACACCTGTGGAGATCTGTTGGCGATGACCAGCTACCAGTGTAGGAAGTACCGTAATCTCAGTCTGGAAATTCGACATGGTTGACTTTAAAAAATTCTAACTTCTCTTGTAGACATCTTTAAAGTAAGATTTATACATCATTATACAAGGTGAAACAATAGGCTTTCACATGGTATAAAATTTGTTATAGGTTGTCAAACAAAAAAATTGATTTAATAGCATGAGAACATAAAAATAAATGTTTTTTTTTGCTTTTTGGATGACATTTCATCGAGTTTAAAAAATTCTAGCTCTTTTTGTAGATGTCTCATGGACCTGATCGATATATATATTTTGAGCTAAGACAACAAGTTTTCAGATGATATAAAATTTATATAGGTTGTATATATAATTTATATAGGTTGTATATATAATAAACATATAAAAAACATGGATTTGAAGGTGATAGAATAAAAATAGGTAGATTTTTTCTATTTTATTTGTTTTTTGCAAGAAAAATGATTTTTTAGGGTTTCACTTCTACCACGTGTGAATTGCACACATGATTTTTTTTTTTTTTAGCTTTTTCTTGTAAATTATGATTCTATTCAACATGTTAGTTAAAAGATTTATTATCTTACAAATTTTTTTAACAACAAAGTTGACAAAAAAATAATTTTTAAATAATTTTTTTTTTTAACAAAAGCACAAAATCAGTTTTCTTATGACCTTTTCACGTAAAATTATCGTTCGTAAACCGACTTTCAAGACAACTATTTTTTTTTATGAGAATATTTTATTATTTCAAACATTTTAAAGCGAGATTTTGGGTTTAAGGTTTTATACTGATTTTATTTGAATTTCACTTGTCTGAAAAATGTATCTTTTTTTTTCTCCTTCAAATAATTTTTTGAAATTATAAAAGATTTGATTTTCCTGAATCTAAATCTTTAAGAAAAAATTCTAGCACGTACCATTTTTTTTTTTATGATTTTTTAAAAATATGAGTAGATTTTAGATAATAACCCTCTTAGATTCGGTTGACCTTTTACAAAAATAAAACTATTATTCATATTAAGCTTAAATTTGGAGTACTTATTTCTCATAACATGATCTGTCATAGATACTAGATACTAGATAATAATTGACAAAAACAGCAAAAATATCGAAATGCTGCAGTTTTTAGTAAATCCCACATGAAAAAAAAAAAACACCTTAATTAAGGAAAATGTAAAATATCAACGCCCATTATATTTAAAAAGTCAAATATGTAAAGAGTTCTATAATAAAATACATTAAACAAAATTTTTCTATTTAGAAATATCTTATTTGTAATAAACCATTCGATAAACTGCCTTGCAAAGCTGCAGATTTGTTTCTCCTAGAAACAACAGCTGTGTACATTTCTTATAGTTTTTGATGTGCTGAGTTAGAATCCGAAGTAAAAAAAATCTAACATGCCAGGATTTTGAGTTATTCGCATTTTTTATTTTTTTTTTTAGAAAATCTCAAAAAAAAAAAACTATTATATCTCAAAAACCAGAGCTGACCGAAATTTGTTGAGTTCGGATTCAAAATCAGCACACTAAAAACCATTAGAAAAGTATACTTTTGTTCTAGAGAGAATTTTTAGAGATCAGTTTTTATATGGTTAGTGATAAGGTAAATAATTCAAATTCGTAACTTTGCCTCTAGAGTGAGTCATATTCAATTTAAAGCAACGTCATGTAGCCTTAAACCAGCGTAGAAGCATTAAACTTCCAACGATACCTTAATTGTGGAATTGCGACAAGTAGTTTAGAAGCTATGATGGCACAGATGAACACGAATATATAGGTAACTGTCAAAACTATAACCCTCCTATTGGCTTTGCTGTATAATATTCAAATCACTCAACAAATCCCAAATGCCTGCTAGGAGCAAACTATGTACCTATAAGATTTCAAATTTAAAACTTACATGGTCAGGGTCACTGTGGTGTATGCGTAACATTTTTGTTTTCGTTAGTTCAAAGTAGAACATATCCTTTTTTGATGAAAAATTATAGATTTTATTAATGATTTTTTTTTTCAATAAATTCCCGTTAGACAAAAATACAAATTAAAAATCCAAGTAGGAAGCTATATAAATTTTAATTCTTAATGAGTTCTTCAAAACACTGATTGCATGAAAATAGTTTCTCATGCTTAAAAGACTAATCAATTTACCTAAATTTTCAACTCAAAGTAACAGAATATATAATCATTTTCCAATTACATATCTACAGTTCCCTAAACATATTCATATCATTAGCTATAACACTTGAACCTCTTTATATTCCCGTCAAACGGGTGCATTACTTGATGTTCACACAACATATAACCGAGACCCTGACATTAAGCCAAGATAGTTTTCACGCCCTTATTTCCAATCAACTATCATTAACTCCTACTCATTCATATGAGTGTCCTCATGTGTCTCACCTTAACCACACACATACAAACACACACAACCCTCATTCACCTAATTCACAAAACTGTCTCTCCACCTCCTACACACACACTATTTATTACTTATTCATACAAAATAATATGGCGCTGTAATATCTAATGAACACTCTCTGCCACTACCACTTTCACGTCATGATCACTTTGTCAGTTAGATTATTACAACCAAAAACAATGACGAAAAAAAAGAAAATTTTGTTTGTGTTTGTTGTTTTTTTTTTTCTGGATGCGTCTTCTTGAGGAGAGTAATCAAAAATTCACGACATCTTTAAGTTCGTGATCCATGAATAGGTACCTTTCTATACAAAAAAAAAAAAAACTAGAAAACTCAAAATATTTTCTTCAAGATGAGTAGACAAAAATGAGAGGGTCTTGAAGAGGGGGAATACTAAAATATGATGGAACAACATCGGTTTATCTCTAAAGATATAATTGATGCATGTCTTGTCTATCGCTCCTCTTCAATCTTAGAGATATTATGGGTCTTGTAAAAGCATAAATATACTAACCGAGACAAACACACACAATAAATGGAGTGTACTTCATACGTTATAGTGTCAGTGTCAGATACTTTTTTGATGGAGAGGTTTCACGATTTATTTTTTCTTCAATAAACCATCGACTTTTCTAGTGGAGTGGAAGCAAAGGAACCGCTTATAAATGACGATAAGAGAATGTTTTTGATATGAAACTTGTTTTTCTTTTACAGGGTGGATCAAAAATATAAATTAGTAGGAAGTTTGTCGATTTTCTTAATGTTGTCATTGATTGGAAATAACTTAGAGTATTGAGATGCCAATTTAATGTTTAATGTCTTATGTTGAAATGTTAAGTTCTATATTGAATTTAGATATATGTTTCTTAGAAAATTGTCCGACACTGAGTTAGTTTTGGCAATTTAGTACAAATATATTGATTTTGTATTTACTTAACTTGCGTAAGTCTTACAATTTCCTTTACCAAGGCTATTTGATTGAAACTCAAACTAACCTTATTACTGATCCCTTCTCCTTCTTTTTACCGACTTCCAAAAAGGAGGAGGTATTCAATTCGTCTGTATTTTTTTTTTTTTTTTTACGTTTGTTACCGCATAACTTTGTACTGAGTGAACCAATTTTCATAATTCTTTTTGAATAGGATAGCTGGTGGCTCTCTATACAAAATTTTACCAACTTCAAGACATTATTTGAAATTTGACAGGTCAAACTGTCTCTAACCACTTCAAAAAGTACACTTGTTAAAATTTTGTGAATTTTGTTTTTTGCAAAAAAAAAAGTATAGGGTAAAACTATACAATACGCCCCAGTTTACAAAACGCCCCACCAGTCTCGTACACACACAGGTGTTGTTAGACAAACAAAACGAAAACTTTTCAAACTAATTTAAGTTGATCGTCAATTGTGTTGTTGAGTTGTAGTAATCTGTGTGCCCTGAAAAGAAAAAAACTGCAAAACAAAAATTTGGGACCAAAACATATTGCGGAGAGCGCAGACAAAATTTAATTTTTTCAAAAAGTATAAAGACCATATCAAATTGATATATTTATTTAGAAAGTTCAAAAATTGGGCTTCTTAGTCCTTTTTTGGCAATTCCTTGAAATCAGTTTGGATTGTTATATTTTTGCATGCGCGTATTGCACTTCGAAATTTACAAAACGCCCCAGTACAGTAAGTGTAATACGCCCCAGTAAATTATGAAGTTAAATACTCATTAACATTTTTTTTTATTTTCTATATGCTCAAGAATTGCATTAAATTACAAAAAGACGACACTGCAGCCATTATGGTCAAAAACGAAAATTATTACAGGACCGTTTTTAAAGAAGTTTAGTTTTCAGCGCATATCTTGCCATATGGCGTTGCACCATTTTTTTTACCATGTATACATACCAGATTGCAACATTTGCGGCCGCAAAGCATCTCAAAATTCTATATTCCAAAATCAATTAATTTAATTTTTCTAATTTAGTAAATTTGTGCCTACTTTTTCCTTAGGGGCGTTTTGTCACTGGTGTGGGGCGTTTTACCCAGCAAATGAGTTACAAAACGCCCCACTTGAACTTTTTTTAAACTATTTATATATAATATATGCTAACATATTTTAGTACATATGAATATGCCAAAAGTTAGAAAAAAGACTATACTTTTTATATTTACCAAAAAAACTATTAATTTCCTTTATTTTTTTTGTTTTATTGAAGATTCAAAAAAAGTGGGGCGTATTGTATAGTTTTACAAAAACTTTGTATTTTGGAAAAAGAAGTTAATATCTGTATGCATCTTTTATTTCTTAATAATTTACTGTAATAACTTGGCTAAAAACGATTTTAGATTTTTCGGTATAAAAATTAAATTAAAAAAAAACCAAAATGGGCAAAATGGCCTACTTAGTACTCGGGTAAAATGGCATACTTACTTTCGCATGCTTTTTTATACTGATAGTGAAAATAGTTGCTAAACATAAACGATCTACAGAGAGGAAGTCCTGAACTGAGGAAAGTCCTTGATTCCGTCCATCCAAAACATTCGAAGTTCCAAAAACTAGAGTAAGGAGACGAGAAACTAACGTGAAAAGGGTTTTGAATGGCTCGCAGAAAGATTTGAGGGGATTAAGCACCACTTGTTCCAAGAAAATGGAAAAGGAGCCCTTTGACTGGATTTTTCAATTAAAATCACGTACTTTTGGACAGTGTGCCATTTTACCCGGGTAAGTTTGATCAGTGAAATTTGTAGACGTCTTGAAAATTAAAAAATTTAAATACTTTTTGGAATTTTTTCAACTCGCAAAGCAAAAAAATGTGAGAGTAATATATTAAACTTTGAAAAGTATATAGCATTTAAGTTTGAATGTTACCTTTTTTCGAGATAAGGGACATTTTCCTTGGGGGGGACCATTTGAGGCCATCTTTCCCTACCTCTGCTGGCAAGTCCCTCAAGCCCTCCCTCCACTTTGAATACATATGCATTCTTGAAATTCTTCTTTCCTCACCTTGAGAATCCCGATTATAGAAATCTTTCAGACCTACACTTTAAAGCTTTTCTAGTTATCTTCGGGGTTCCTTCAGGTAGTAACTTAGGTCCTCTTCTTTTCACCTTTGATATTAATGATAGTAAGATATTTCCATATCTCACTATAAGCAAGGACGAAAATACCAAGTTCTTCAACACCGTTTCGGCAGCTCATGACTCTGCTCTTATATTTAATTAGACCTAGACCATTTCTAGATTTTGGTGTGTAAAAAATGGCGTGGAAATGTGGTATGTTACCAATACCAAGATACCAAGCTTAAGTTTTAACGTCAACTCTTTCGATTTCAATCTAAGTACTTCTTCCCTCAAAATCCATCTTCTGGAGTTTTTCTCTTATTGCAACAAATTCTTAACTTTAAGTGTCTTAATTTTATGTTAGTTTCTAGGTTATATTTTTAGCTTGTATCAAGCAGAATAAATGGGAGTTTTGCCTTAAGAAAGCTAAAAATTTAATTTACAGAAGCTTTTAGAAGCTGTAACAAATAAAGTCTATACTTTATATCAATTCCTCTTAAGAGGCATAATTTTTACGAATTCTACTCATATTATAAAGAATTCATCAGCAGCAACTCTGAATGGTTAACATTATTTAATCAATTTAATATAATTCCACCAAAGAGGAATGTTCTAACAAAAGCAACTTGAGGCACTCAATTTAATCAAATTCAAAAAGAAATAAAAACACTGTAAACCATAACCTTTAATGTCTTTAAGTTTTCAATCAATAAATTGAAGCCATTCATATTCAAAAGTAAAAAAAAAAAAAAATTTCCCACCCTTCAAGGTCAAATAAATACAACTCACGCAATGCTGATCCGTCCTCATTTAATCAAATCCTTTTTCGCCAAAAACCAACTTAATTACTGTCGTTCTGTTTTAATCGTTTTGTGGCTAATCGATTTTTCAAAACAAAAAACACAACAAAAAATAAATTAGAACACTCCTAGGCTGTGTCAATCCTCGTTCCACTGAAAAAACAGAACAAAAACGTAACCAACCTACCCTTAAAACTTAATACTTTTGTTTTAAGCAAAAATCCAATTAAAATGACCCACTAACAAAATCTGTGCGTTTTTTTTTTTTTCGTTTAAACCTTCTCAATTGCCATGTCCTAGAGAGATCTCTCCACGTTCTCTTAACTCAATCTTGAAATCTTGAAAACTCGCGAGCAATCTTTCACACTTCTGAAACATAAATCATCCTGTTTCAACCCGTGCGTCACATAATTGCCCAAACGCCTAAGAACCTTTTCTTTTTTTATTCCGCAGAGGAAAACTTAGAAAAAATCAGGAGAAGAAAAACAAAAAAAAAAAACCTCCTCACTTCTTCTCTCTAATCCTTAATCGTATAAGAAGAGAAACCAAAGTGTTTTCTATTCCTTAAAAAAAAACCCCGTTGAAACTTTTGTTGGATTTTCCATTTCATCGCCGCCGCCAACTCATAAATCTCAGCAATAAATCATCGTGAATTGAAGGCAAAATCTTTTTTGTTTTATTTTATTTTTTAACGCAATGATGATGACGACGACGATGACTATGAACGCCCGCGCGCCGAAGGACTTTTTCAGTGAAAACATCCATCATAGGGTTTGACGAAAAAAAATATGTACGTATAACATAGGCTTGTGATTTTTATATATGAAAAAATGTAAGGGTTTTCTTTTTTTTGTATCGAGTTTAGATGAATGGAAATACATTCTTACATAATAATATTACCTCTCTTGTTCGTTGTGTTTGAGTGTGTGTGCCAATTAAATGCCATAAATGGGAATCATGTTAAGCCAGTGAGCATGACAAATAAATCGCATGTCCTTTTTTCAGGAGGGCTGGAATTACGTACTATTGTGGGGCCCTGTGGAATGGTTATAGGAATACATAATATTTGGGAACAGTAAAGGTTTAATTTTTAATACTTTAAAGATTATGGTATTTTCTCACTGTTTCCTTACAATTTTGTTCATTTTATTCAACTAAAACAACAATTTCGATAAAATTTGAAAAATGTAAAACTCATGGGTTGTATGCAGTTTCTATATAGCTTCTATAAAGTTTCTGATAAGGTTCCTCCAACGATTTTGTTAAAAAAAAAATTCTAGCATAAGTTTTGAATGAAGGTCTATCTTTTAATGAAAATAATTTTTTTTTAAATCATTTTTAAGGGTACCTCCCATAGAACCATTTTTTCTAAATCCGATTTACTCCGAAACTACTTATTCGAATACAACGAAACTTAAAAAACGAAAAATCAAATTTTTGAAAATGGGATATTGAATTTTTTTTTTAATTTTGGTGTTAGATGTTGATTAGTGATTTTTACAAAAGGCTCACCAATTTTATTTTAAAACTTTTTTTTTAAACAAAATCATTTATAAAAAATTAGATTTTTAAAAAACGGCTCTAACGATTTTGAAAAATTTTTTTTTCTCAAAATTGCATACTTGTATTGGAGGGCAATTCAATTTCAGATGCTGTTTTATTATTTTGATGTTTTTTTTTTTTAATTTATTTTTTATATAACTACAATAATAACATTTACTAAATTTCTATATAAAAAGTCCTAAAAATCTAAGCAACTTCAACCCTAAGAGCAAGTTCGTGCGACCCAGTAGTGCATTTTATTTTTTTCGCTTTAGAAATATATATATTAAAGTTTGGTTTTGTGTACGTTCGCTAACCGGACACACCGGCTGACTTATTTTCTTAATTTTTTTTAAATCAAAGAGGCATAAGAGGAGAAGGTTTAAGGCAAAAAAAAAAATTAAGATTTTATAGTGTAAAAAGGGGTAACACGACATTGAAAAAAGAGGCTATTTTCTAAACGGTAAGTCGTAAAGAATTGACTTTTTTTTTAAATGATAGACAAATTTATTCAATAGTTAAAAAAGGTATTGAAAAAATTCAAAAAATTTCAAAACCAAGTTGTGAAGGTTTTTTTGCAGTCTTAGACCTTCCACAAAAGACTAGTTAGAGGTACGCACAATTTTGCACAGAAATTTGAATTACACCATGAGAAAGATATTTAAAAAAAAAATTAGGGGTCTAAAACGGATTTTTTTCATAGACCCTGTTTTTTTAAATAAAAGTTCTTGAAAAACAACCTAATTTTTAGGGACATTTTTGAGTAGTCTTTTATTTTTTTGGAATTTTTTAAAATCTGCAAAAAATCTCAAACTTATATGTAGGAAATATAAGCTTTAACCATGAGCATGCATGTACAAACAATTGAATTTTTAAAATTATTTTTGACCGAATAACTTGAAAAACAAGTTTTTTTGACCCAAGTTTTTTGCCGTTTTTAACATAGGCAAAGGCTTTAATTTTGTATAATTATTACCTTTCGACCTAAATACTTGTAGAAATTTTAGCTAGATTTTTGAAAAGTCTTACTTTTCTTCAAATTCTGTTTTCTATAGAGCTTCTTAAATGTTTATTTTTTTTTAAGCTAACGAAGATAAAATTTGATTCAATTTCCCTGAGAAATGCTTACGTCTTTTTTTAATTTCGATACAATTTTCTCTAAAAAAAAACTTAAACATCTTCTAAATTCGTCTTCTAATTTCGCCAGAACTGCGCTCTCAACATTTTTGAACCAATCTAAACAAAATTGGGGAATTCAAGGCCCAAATCTATTTAAAATAATTTCAAAAATAGCTATGTGTTTCTAGCCAAAAAACTGTTTCACATATTTTTTTTTTTTGTTTCGAAAATTTAAAAATGATTTCTAATACTCTTGCCAATTATTTTGAAAGTTGTACGTGATCTTGCAGTTAGTGGTTATCTTTTGGTTTCAATACAGTGGATAGTCTTTGAATTTTGAATTTCTTTGAAAAAAACGAAGTGACTAAAATTATTATCTTTCAAGATCACAAGCGGCATATTAAAACATCGATACCTCTAAATTTGTATCCAGTATTTTCGAAGTATTTCAGAAGCTTTATACAAGTTTGAATAAAAAAAATTGTTTATATCCTTTTTTTTGTCATAGCCAAGTTCCCTCATTAAAAAAAAAAATAAATTTTTTTATTAACTGAGGCCCCCTGAAATGACGAGCCCATATGCAAATGTTACTTTCTCGTTAGCTTAAACTGAGTATTTTTCAGTTCGATATTTCCATATAGATTGCTGCAGTAGCCAAAAAAAAAAAAAAAAAACAATAATGAAATGGTTCTGTTTCATGGCCAATCCCTCGAATAAAACTCGCTTAAGCGTTTAATAAATTCGTATCACCCCTCGAATTTCCTTGAAAACTACACACATTTAGGTACAATTCAATCCGCACGATTTGAATGCCATGTTGAATTGGAAAATTAACTTTATTGATATAGAAAGATTCAGATTTTTTAGAAATGAGGGTTTGACTACAAATAATACCAGACAAAAAAAAATGACCAAACAGAAAAGATTTCGTGCTTTTACGCCTTTTTCTATAACAAAAACGTGTCAAAAATCTATTTTCGAAAACTTTAGCTTTGCATAAAGAGACAATGATCACCGCAAACTAGGACTCTAAAGGACTCGCTCTCCCATCAAACACCAAACACACACACACACAAACACACATTTAAACAAAACCACAGACACATTGGAGCGCACTCAAAACAGCATTTGTCGTGTCAATATTTGCAGTGCAAAGAACAAACTGCATTTTGTCAGCACTTCTTTTATTTCAGTTCAGAGAGAGAGAGAGTTCAGTTTAGAGAGCCATATAAATTCGTAAAAACCTATAAGCCGCCACTAACACCACCCTCTTATCCCCTATCGTCCTTCCATCCGTCTCTGTCCGTCTGTTCGTCGACCAATTCCGATTTGTCCTAGTTTTATAGTCCATTTATATGTGCTTGACTATTTTCTGTGTGAGGGGTGTGTTGTGTTGTTGCCCTGTGCAGTGGCAACCCTCATTTTTATGCAGTTGTTTAGTTTTTATGGGGTGTTAATGTATTTGTTTGCATTCGAAACAATTTTATTTGTATTGGGAAAAGTTAAACAATGTGTTTAGGATTTAGGAAGCAAAAAGAAATAAACATTTTTTTTTTATAAAACAAGGAACCATATTCTAACTGAACTCATATCCTTTTTTTCAAAAAAAAAAAAAAAAAAACATCAAAAAAAGTATTATATGTCCGCTTCGGGGCAAAGTGGTAGGATACCGAAACAACAAAGGAACAATATTCTTTCCATTTATTTTTGATATTGTTGTTTTTGTTTTTATTATTTCCTGAGCATATTCGGTGGCTGTTTTTGGCGTTTAAATAAATAGGAAAACTTTTATATTTTTTTATACCATCATCGCACCAATAGAATTTAGTTTTATTATTGTTTTTTTCGTTCTCGTTTTTGTTCATCAAAGTGAACTTTCATTTTAGAAACTAAATAACACCGAAGGGTGCAGAATATTTTACAATTTTTTGTCATCAAATTTAACTGGTTTTCAAATAATTCTATTTGAAACAAATTAAAATTTTTGAACATTTTAATGGAAAGTTTGTCGATATTTTTTTTTGTCGTCGTTTTTTTCGTTGGATTTGAATGTGAAAGTTTTATTTATAGGTATCCAAAAAATAAAAGGTTTAGCAATAAAAGAGTTTCTAAAAATGTATTAGAAGTGTTTTTTTTTTACCAAATTTGAATGTGAATGGTTTTGTAAAAGAATTAATAGGAAGGTAAATGTTTTTTTTTTTTTTTCGATTGAACTTTTGGTGAAATGTACAAAATAAACCATCTAGTCTAATGCAATTTGCAGTTGTCCGTGAATATGTTTTAACTGACTTATGTATTTGAATATGTAAGTTAGAGTTGCCTATTTGCGGCCGTCTCCAGTTTCCGGTCACCTTGCGGAAAATCATTATAACTAGTGATTTCGTAGGGTTTATTCCAAGTTTTTTCTTTTATGCTGTTCTACCATATAAGAG
Organism: Episyrphus balteatus; assembly: GCF_945859705.1. Taxonomy (NCBI): domain Eukaryota; kingdom Metazoa; phylum Arthropoda; class Insecta; order Diptera; family Syrphidae; genus Episyrphus; species Episyrphus balteatus. Next base: position 44,572,237 of record NC_079136.1, read on the forward strand.
CACAGTATAAGAGCAAAAATGTATAATAAACCCTACGAAATCACTAGTTATACTACTAGATTTTCCGCAAGGTGGCCGGAAACTGGAGACAGCCGCAAATAGGCAACTCTACCCTATACAGAAAAGGTTTTATGGCATTTCCGGAAAAAAAAATCAACAACGACACTATATATTGTCCTTCAATTTGTATCAAAGCGTCGGAATATGTCAAAAAACTGTACCTGCACTTTATTTTCTAAGGGGATATGGTATCCCCTTGCAAACAAAAAATGAGGTGAAAATTACGCAGATGTTGTAGAATATTGAGTTAAAAAAAATCAAAAACCGTCTTGAAATTCCTCCAACACCAGATGTTTTAATTGAGCTTGGAAGATGTAGCCTGCACACTGATTCTGGCACATATTTTATTTCGTTCTGTTATCTACCAATCCTAAAAAAAAACTTGTAAAAAAAAAATTATGAAATAAATTACAACCTTTAAGAAATAAAATGCAAGACTGGGTCACATACCTACATATACTAGCTTTTATGAAAAACTTTGCTTAGAAAATAAAAATTTTTTATATACAAAATTATTAACAGAAATTAATTTATTTAGCTTTATAAGCAATTTAGTAATAATAAAAAATAAATAATCATGTGTGCAATTCACACGTGGTTGAAGTGAAACCTTAAAAATAATTTAAAAAAAATCGAAAAAATATAACTCTTTTTTATTCCATCACTTTTTTTATATGACAACCTACAATAAATTTTATAACATCTGAAAGTATATTGTTTAAGCTCAAAATGAAAATATTTATATCGACCATGTCTATACAACATCTACAAAAAGAGTTAGAATTTTTTTAATCCAATTAGTTTTCATAAAAAAAGCAAAGCAATCAAGCTCTTTTCTATTCTAACGCCATTAAATTCATTTTTTAACAGACAACCTATTATAAATTTTATATCATTATTATTTCACCTTTTATATGACGCTTCAATCATATTTCTAGTAGAAATATGAAATTTTCTACCATGCCTACAAAAAAAGTAAGAATTTTTTAAAGCCAACCATGTCGAAATTTCAAACTGAGATTACGTTACTTCCTCTGCTGCTGGCTGTCTACAAATCTTCACAGGTGTTTTGAGGTATTTTTCAAGTTTTTCAATTAAAGATTATATAACTTGTAGAGCACGTACCGTTATGTGTGATATATTAAATGAAAGGTAATATTATCAGCATGCGTATTAAAGTTAAATATGTGCTTTAGATCAAAAGATATAACGTGTTTAGAAAAAGAACATCTTTTCACCGTTATCTCAGAATTTTAAATATGAAATTAATTGAAATTTTTCACAATCATAATTTATTTAATTACCTATCTAGTGTATAAATTTCATTCATCTATCTAATAAAACAAAAAAGTTATGACCAATTGATTTTTCGTGTCGCTTTTTCGTTTCATCTTGTTTCAAATCACTACGATACTAAAGAAGTTTTCACTTCAAAAATAACATACCTACATTTTTTGTTAAAATTGCAAAATCCGTATCCGGATCACCAAAATATTGTGTTGTTATCCAAACCAAACTGCATACCTGTAGTTAGTATAATGTTTCAGTTCGATACAAAAATTGGAAGTGATTCAAAATTGAGTTCTAAGTTCCACGATTTTATTACATTACTGTTTGTTTGTTCCATGCGAAACCAATTAAAGCGTATTAGTATTTAAATCAAATACAAACATTTTAAAGAGTTTCCCCACATCATCAACAGTTGGCAAAAATGTTTGTTAACCGATTGCCTTTTTTTACTTGCGATATAGGTACTATATATCAAGTTATGCATTCGTACAAAAAAAAAAGTTGAGATAACATTTTTCCATGACATTACGATGGTAGACAATGCCAAAAAAGTGGGTCCCGGAAGTCCGTCTGTCTGTCTGTCTGTCTGTCTGTCTGTCTGTCTGTCTGTCTGTCTGTCTGTTAGTCTGTCAGTCTGTCAGTCTGTCAGTCTGTCAGTCTGTCAGTCTGTCAGTCTGTCAGTCTGTCAGTCTGTCAGTCTGTCAGTCTGTCAGTCTGTCAGTCTGTCAGTCTGTCAGTCTGTCAGTCTGTCAGTCTGTCAGTCTGTCAGTCTGTCAGTCTGTCAGTCTGTCAGTCTGTCAGTCTGTCAGTCTGTCAGTCTGTCAGTCTGTCAGTCTGTCAGTCTGTCAGTCTGTCAGTCTGTCAGTCTGTCAGTCTGTCAGTCTGTCAGTCTGTCAGTCTGTCAGTCTGTCAGTCTGTCAGTCTGTCAGTCTGTCAGTCTGTCAGTCTGTCAGTCTGTCAGTCTGTCAGTCTGTCAGTCTGTCAGTCTGTCAGTCTGTCAGTCTGTCAGTCTGTCAGTCTGTCAGTCTGTCAGTCTGTCAGTCTGTCAGTCTGTCAGTCTGTCAGTCTGTCAGTCTGTCAGTCTGTCAGTCTGTCAGTCTGTCAGTCTGTCAGTCTGTCAGTCTGTCAGTCTGTCAGTCTGTCAGTCTGTCAGTCTGTCAGTCTGTCAGTCTGTCAGTCTGTCAGTCTGTCAGTCTGTCAGTCTGTCAGTCTGTCAGTCTGTCAGTCTGTCAGTCTGTCAGTCTGTCAGTCTGTCTGTCTGTCTGTCTGTATAAGGTGCTACAGCCTAAACGGATGGACCGATTGATGTCAAACCTGGTATGCAGCGTTATTTGGCGACTCTCCAGAGGGGTTTTTGGAATTAATTTTTTTGGACCAAAAATAACGGTACTTGTCATATACCGATTTCAGTAAAATTGAAATATCTCGAAAACGGCTCCAACGATTTTGTTTAAAAAATTCAAGATTTTATTTTATTTTTTTTTTTAAAACGAATTTTATTTTTTTTTCCAAATTTCTATATAAAAAGTCTTAAAAATTTAAACAACTTTAACTCTAAGAGCAAGTTCGTGCGACCCCAGTCGTGCATTTTATTTTTAATTGTCTTATGTAATTAATCCTCTTAACTATTAGCTCGCATCATTTCATTCCAAGAAATTGTTCAATTTACTCAAATTTAATTGTTCATCGAACAAAACATGCTCATCAACATAAAAAAAAAAAACAAATATAAAAACTGGTGCGACTGTGAATCCTCCTCTTAATATTGTTTTTTCCTCTTTCCCTTACCATATGGGTTGAAGATTGTTTTTTTTTTTTTCAATGTCACAATAGTTATCCTTATTAAGGTTCGGAGAACGACAGCAGCTGTAACCGAACCGGTATCAAATTTCGAATCAGAATCCTGTTAGGTAAAAATAAGTTCAGGTGCGGATTCACATTAAGGGTGAGGGAACAAAGTGCGTTAATATTACTTCATTTTTTTTTGTTTTATTTTAATTTTTCAACCATTCAAGTTAGAACAACATGTGCATTATGATAATTTTGTTTTGATTCGACAGGAAAATAAAAACAAGACCAAATTAATAGAAATTAAAAAAAAAAATTTTAAAAAAATAAAAGAAAAAGAATTTTTTCCCCTTCTCATCTACGGAAGCAGACCCGCTCCTGCAAAATCAACCAATGTCCTTGTTATTCCATTAGGATATTTTAAGGGTTTACTTATGTCTCGTAGGAGTAGGTATCTTTGTTCTTTTTTTTGGTATTGAAACCAGTTTTTTTTATAGTGCCAGATGATTGCACCTAGCGATGGGCAAATACCCGGTATATACCATTTGTGGGTTTATACCCTGGGTATATACCGGGTATTTACCAAAACGACGGTAAATACGGGTATTTACTTATAATTGCTACAAATTCGATTGTTTGTCATCAGGGCCCTGTTTGAGAGCTACTACATCAACTACATCAGCTAAATTAACTACATCAGCAACCTCAAAAGCCAATAGTTGAGTCCGATTGAAATTCTTATGGTTTAAATAGTGCAAATGTTCAAAAAAATGCTTCCGGAAGTCCAACAGGCCGCCGCAATTAATGTTTAAAGTCATTGATGTAAACAACGTAGTAAGCTCTGAAATAGGCCCGAGATATTATAATAAACATGACAGGGGCACACTTGTTCGGTCTTCTTGATTGAGGTTATTTTGTTGTGTTAAATTTTTTTCTTTTGTCTAAAAACTTGGAAAAAATCTTTCCAAACCACAGTATGGATGAGATATCGAATTTTGAACGGGCAAGGATCTTTTTGTCTTTACCCATGAATAAATCAGCATCCGCTGATTGCACAAGAAAATTAAGGAGTGTTTTGAAATCTTCAATAAATTTCAAACAAAAATCTAGTGGGTTTTTGAAAAAAAATATTTTTTTTTTTTTAATCAAGAAAAAACGTACTTTTTGTTACTATTGGGATAATCAGTATCTAACTTATCTAAAATGATTAGATCAAAAAGCATATTTTGGTTGTGTGTAGTTTTATTAATAAGTTTGAACAAAGCGCTTTCTGTTTTTTTTTAAACTAACTATTTGAAATAAATTAACAAAATAATTTTATAGTTTTTAAAGAGTGATAAAAGCGTTGTTTTTAAAACTATATAATTTTACTTTTTATTTTTATCATTATTGAAAGTAAGCAAAATTCGACTTCGGTTGTATATGTATAAGCCTCCAAGATTTTTTCCATTTAATTGATTTGGAATGTTTCAATGTTTCTAAGCTTCCGTTTGTTACAATAAGTTGCAGGCTAAAATTGATTTGGGGTGTTTCGACTCACCCACGCCCTCCCCTGACCACCAAAATATTGTGTTGACGTCTGAACTACATTTATATGTGTACAAAGTTTCAGCTTGATATCTGATATGATAATCGGAAGTCGGTCAAAATTAACTTCTTCGATTTTATTACATTGCTAGTTAGTTTGTTTGTTACAAGTGAAGCTAATAAGAGCTTATTAAAAATACAAATATTGATTGAAAACGTTCTAAAGGGCATGCCATGTTTCATTTTCGCCTGTAAATCGTAAATACCCTCATTTTAGGTATATACCCGCCATTTGGGTATTTACCCGGTATAAACCCGGTAAATACCCATTTATAAATACCCACCCGATTGGTATATACCCGAGGCACATCACTAATTGCACCAGAGTAGAACTATGTAACAATATTAATGTCATTGGAAAAAATATCAAATGGACTAAAATTCTTTGAAATAACTATTTATAAGTTATGTAGTAGAATAAAAAAGTGCTAATTCTTAGGAAATAAATAGAATTAGAATAATTTTAAGCAAATTTGACTTCAAAAAGTGGTAATTTATCTTTTAGAAAATTATTTTATTTGTCTGTTGACCTTTTTCTCTTTATTCTTTTTCAACTAAACTGGATTTGAAAAATTAAAAAAATTGCTATAAAAATAAAGTTTTATATTTTTATATTTTTTTTTAAAATTTTTTGTCATGACAAACAAAATTTAAATTAAATAAATCGCAAATATATAATATTCAATAGTTGTTATTTTTATTTTTCCATTTAAATATGCATAAATGGACCTTGGAATAATAAAAAAAAAAACACATATGTAAAAACCATACAAATCTATTTAATTTCGAAATCATAACAATTGTTTTTTTTTTTTTCTCTTTTTCAGGTAAGTGAAATCAGATGAAAGCATTTTAAATAAAATAATGTTATTAAATCATAAATACCAAATTGTAATAATCTATTTATGGGATGTTGTTTTAACTGAAAAAAAAAAGAAAGGAGGTGAGTATGTTTATTGGATATTTACTACTATGCAGCTTATATACGTACAATAATGTACTTGTACATTATGGTGCTTCTTATATGGTCGAAAAAATCTTTTTCTCGATTTCTTAATGGGACACCCCTGTATTATGTTCTACCATATAAGCATAGTATATAGTATTTTTTCTGATTTTAATATTATAATTTAGAGGTCGCTACCATTCACTAAAGATTTAAGTAAAAAAAAAAATCAATTTCAACCAAATTTTTTTTTGTTACAATACAAAGTACACTTAAGACCCGATTTTTCAATCTTCTAATAAACAGTCAGTTAACTGTCTGTCGAATAAAGATATTAGGCACATAAACAAGCAGAAAAAATCATTGAATTTTTAAATTATAAGAAAGATCACTCAGTTAGCTATTCTACAGAATAACACAAAAAAAAAAAAATGTCAAATTCAAAAATATTCAAAATTAAACTTCATTTTTATTCCGCTGTATTTTTATCAAAATTTCTTTCAAAACAGTTAAATATTTAATATAAAGTACTTAATTCTGATTAAAAATTTTAAAATTTTCTGAGAAAAAAAAAATTTGGTGTATTTTTCAAAACTTTGAATTGTGGTAGCGACCCCTAGAATGTTTTTAAACTGGACCAAATTTTACCCGTTGTGTCCCATTAAAATTTCGAAAATTGATTTTTAAGAAGCACCCTATTGTAGGTACATAATGTATATTATGTTGATAAACATAGGCATTTTACGGGCATTTGCAATGCTATTCTTTTTCATTAATACAAAACATTTTTGTTTTTAATAAAATTTTTATTTTTGATGCATTTTTTTTTTCATTTGCAGTAAAATGTATTTTTTTATGCAAAATGCTTTGCGTTGCAATAAATATTTTTTTGTTTGTAGGTACAAACATTATTACATAATATTATTTTTAATTGATATTTTTACAACCCTGGTTCAAGTGGTTCAAAAGTTCAGACAAAATTCCTTTGGGATTTTGCCCCATCAATTACGAACTTACGACAAACTTAGGTTAGGAGGGCCAAAATTCATAATGCTTCTGAATTTTCATTTTTTCTCAAATATTTGTACAAAACAAAAAAGACAACACTATAAAATCAGCTTAAATTTTAGAGAATTTATTTTAGTTTAAAAAAAAAATAATACGTGACAATCTCCAGATGTGTTGAAAAAACTCTTCATACAATTTAAAAAAAAAATTAATTTAGGCATAAAATAATTTTAATTTTATAGTTACAATTATTCTTAAAAAAAATTGCTCACTTTCTCATTGTTTTCAAATAAATATTTCTTAAGAAACTTTAACCCACGCATCCTTTGAAATTAAGGACTTTTTTCCCGCTTTTTTTCTTAACTTTTGCCGTCAAATTTCGCAGTCACTTTCACTTCTCACGTCGTATTTTTCATTTTCTCTTATTTGGCTCTCATGTGATACACAGGACACAACTTTCCAATCGAAACTGTGACATTATTAAAACAAACAAAAAAACATGACACCTTTCAATCTAGCAAACTATCCAATAAACTTATGTGATTTATTACTTCCTTTTTCTTTAGTATAATTCAGATAGGAATCGATCTATCAGTTCTTTAAAACACATTCATGTTCAATATTTAGCAATAAAAATCTCTCAATCTAAATTAATATTTAATGCAAATTAAAAACTCCAAAGTCTATTAAACTTGTACCTATATTAACCTTTAATACAAAATTCATCTTGAAATTGGATATCCAGTTGAAAATATCCTATTCTATGAAAAGTCAATATAAATTAAAGAACATGATAGAACTTGAGCATTTCATAGTTGTTTTCTAAGAATTTTTGTGGGTCAAAATAATTTAAATGCTAATTACCAGCATCACTTCAATTTCAATGGGAAACACTGCGGATCGATTGATTGAAAAAAAAAAATAAATAAAAATCATTGGCAAAAGTAGGTTTTGAAAAATAAAAAAAAAATTCCCCGATAATATTTATGAAAAAACCCTCGAAGCTGCATTAACAAGTTAAAAAAAAAAGAATCCAAATTTGAGGTGTGATGTCTCGAAATACTTACAATATTTTAGTTTAGCATCCGATAAGAATACCCAATTAACAGAACAGCTTCTGTAAATTGAAGTCTCGCATGTACTACTTTTTATACAGCTTGTATTGAGATTGCTTCAGAATTAAGCTGCTTATAGAAGTTAGAACTTGTTTAACAACTTCTAATAATTTGTTTTAATACTTTTAAAGAAACTTAACCGAAGAAAATTTGTTTGTCGGAAAAGCTTGGTTAGTGAATGTATAGAAGCTTCATGACTCAAAATCAAATCAAAACCAATTGAAAAAGAACATTTCTTTTTTGTGTTTGTAGTTGTTTTTTTTAACTTTTGTCAAATTTCAAAGCTTTGGTAGAGCTTCGGTAAAGCTTCGTTTAAGCTTCTTATAGACCTTATGGGAACATTCTTAAAAAGGGTCAAAACTTGTATAACGTTCTCCTTTTTTCATGACCAACAACCTTACTAAAGTTTAAAAGAAGCTAAAATGTAGCTTCTGTAATACCTTTAACAAAGCTGAAATAATAGTTGGGTAGAAAGATGATCAAGGTCTTACTGACACGGCTGATACTAATCAAAACTTTTTTCCGAAGTCAGCTTATGTTTTTAAACAACGTAATTTTAGGGTATGAAAAACCATACAATTTCAATAATGTGACCCGGAGTGTATAAAAAAAAAAACGTAAATAAATCAACATCGATTTGTAGTAGATATTTGGATTTTCTGGTTCATTTGAAATTTGAGGAATCAATGAAATTGATGAACCAATCTCTCTCACAAGTGTACCCACTTTAAATCTTCGGTTTTGATTTTCCCTCGAAACATTCTACATCCGGCTTAGAAATCCTCTCTTAGCCATCAACTTGAAAATCCATTTGAATGGAAAACTCATTAAAAGTAATGAATTCAAAATACAATTAATTACTTTTGCCAGCTTATAAAAGGAAGCTGTTCATCATTCAAATACTTATAACCTTCTATAAGCTCTTTATTAAAGTTCCCAATAGTAGTAGTAAATATAGTAATTCGTCTTTGTTTAACTTAACTTGATGCAGCGTTTATTCCCAAACCACACTACTACAAATCGAAATGGTTTATAGTTCGATGTTGTAATAGAAAATTGCATCACCATAAACAAAGATTTCATGAAATTTATGCCACATGAATTGATTTATCTGTCATGATTGATTAATTGGTTGCGGGATACCGGATACCTTATACCTGCCTGAGAGAGAGAGAGTAGTATTATTGAAATTTAAACCAAGCAGACAAATGCGCTATAAGGACCATTAGAATCTAATAGAATACAATTTCGTCTACAAATTTGATGAGGTTTTATGGAATGAGGTTATGTATTTTGAAGGTATGCGATGGTTTATATGAATGTGAGTAGTGGTATGATGGTGACCCTTTAGTTTTGATTGAGTGACATTGTGCTTTGGATAAGACATCATAATAATTCTACCTATATAAAATCATCTTAATTTGGATTGACTCTGATTTTGATGGATTTAAACTAAATAGTTAAATTTCAAATTGCAACATGTGACCTAAGACCACTTGATAAGATTAATTTTACTGTGATATAATAGGTACATTTATAATAATATATAGCTGCTGTATGGAAGCAATGTTGATTAGATTTTGGAGCTAATGTCCTAGCTGATTACCTTGAATTAAATTATTTGAATTTTGAAAGGATTGAAAGGTGTGAAACCAACAAAATAAGTGATGGTGTGCCTCAGGGTTCTGTACTGCTTCTGATCCTTTTTTTTTATAAATTATTTCCTTTCTGGAACTTCTTTTGCAATAAATTATTTCCTGCTGATGGTTCATTCATATTTGTTTCTTTTTATTCACAACCATGTTTTTCGGATGTAGAACTACAAAACATAATAATTACTTCTTTCAAGTTCTAAGGTTGAAAGAACTATCCAATAATTGTCATAGAATTTTTGAATAAACCGTCTTTTTGTTGTTTTTCAGCATTCGAACAGGGTTGCCAAGTAATTGCTTGCATTTAAGAGATAACAACTAAATTTTGTTTAGATAAAAAAGGGTCTGACGTGTATTTTAGCCTTTGACTCTACCATTTTGGCTGAAAAATAAGTGTTATTGGAATTTTTTTTCCATTTGAGTTAGATTGCCAAGTACTTCAATAAATGACTTTATTTAAGATCAGATCGGAAGCACTGTTTCTTAGGGTGTAAAAAGGATTTGAGGAAATACGACCTTTTCAAAGAACTAATGAGGTCCTGGTGTACGATTCCTATCATTCTTTATAAAGAGTCTATGGATATTCTTTGACTGAAACGAGTTCTACAAATCAAGGACTTATTTTACTGAGACTCGCTTCTTTATATCGAACACCTATACACAACGTCACAGTTAAACCCGAGTAAAAATGGAATTCCGCAGCACCACCGCTGCACCACGTTCGCAGCACTTTTTGACTATTATCAGCAAATTCTATTGCGCCGCACCACCGCTGCACCACGTCCGAACCATGATCAATAATTTGATACCACCGCTGCACCACTTCCGCGCCATTTTTAAAATGTCTTAACCGCCGCACCACGAGTGCACCACGTCCGCACCATTTCATTTTGAATGAAAAAAATTCTATTCTCCTACCTATACAAATGTTTAAGTCGCCTTCAAATTTATTTTGAATTAAGTAACAAAATGCCAGTACGTACAAAAATGACTTGCTGGTCGAGTGGTTAAAGCGTTGTAGTATACAGGTAAAATAGTACATAAAATCAAGAAATAAAAAAAAATTGTTACGCTCATGAAACTTGGCAAAAAGTTTGCTTTTGGGATAAGAACCAAGGACAAAAAAAGTCTATAAAAAAAAGTTGGGTGGAAGGGTGTTTTTTCAAGGACAAGAGGGAGGGGGTGAAGGTCAAAAATATAGTAACTGAAAGAAATTGTTTGTCGAATATCATCATATGACACATGTTTTCAAGGTATTTTTTGATATTGAATCTAATGACATAAAATTAAAATCAAAACGATTGCTCTAAGAAAAGTTATTGCCGATTAAAAACAAGGGTGCTTGTTTTTTGACTTCAACAGGCAAAATATAACCAAAACCCATGTAAAAAACATGCTACACTAATAAAATTCGGGATGAAGGTTTTAGATAAAGCAGGGACAAAGGATTCATAAAGTTCTCAAAACTATTTTTGGTGAAAGGGTGTTTTTTTGATAGGTTAAGTTGTGTGTGAGAAAGGTATCATAACCGCTAACTTTAATTTTATTAATTTTAAAAACTTGGTGAAAAAGTTTTAGTTGTTATAAGAATTAAGAATCTATAAAAAGTACAAAATTATCTTAAGTGAAAGAGTGTTTTTTTTTTCAAGAAACGATGAAATTCGCAATTAGTACCACAAAAACTAGGAAAAGATTGTTACACATATGAAAATTGGTAAAAATGTTTTATTTATAACAAAAACCAAGAACTCAAAAAGTCTATACAAATATTTTAGGTTAAAGGGTGTTTTTTTTTGGGAAAATAAGGAAAATCCGCTATAAGTCCAATAAAAATCAATGGTATAAAAATTCAATAAATATGTTCTCTTTCTCATGGGGATTACGAATAAAAGAAATCTAAGAATTTTTTTCATGTGAAAGGGTGTTTTTTTTTAGGTGTAGAAAAAATATGGGTATATTTGGAAAAGTGTGCAATACTATGAAATTCAGGAATTATGTTACTTTTGAGATAAGAAACAAGAATCTAAAGGGTCTATAAAAATATCATGGTTAATAGGGTGTTTTTTTTTTTTTAGTGAAAACAAAAATGATGGGTCACCCTAATGAAATTTTTTAAAAACATTGAATTTGGGATAGAAAGCAAGAATAAAGAGTTTTCATAAAAAAAAAATTAGGTCAAAGGGTGTTTTTTTCGAAGAGACAGTAAAAGCTGTAAATTGGTCCCAAAAAGCAAATGATTTATTTTACATAATTTTGGTTTTGATGACAAATTAAACGTTTTTACTTAAGTTCTTAAACGTTCTACACGTTCACCGTGTGCTCAATTGAAAACAGCTGCTACAGAAATAACTCAGAGTTGCCTTAGAAATAAAAGAAAAAGTCCAAGATTCATGCTTTAAGTTGTTAGCACAAAAATATTACACTCTATGCTTTTAAACTGTTTATTATCTTCTTCATCCACAAACATAAAGAATTTCTATTTCATCTTGAAATTTCTGAAAATTTTCTCAATTAGACAAACCAATGGAATTTCAAAAGCCCATCCACTTAATGTCATTTCCAAACTATAGTACTCTCTGCAAAAACATATACGAAACCAATAAACTTCATCTTCAATTTCTAAAACTTTTTCTATTCTTCTTCGAATAGATTTCTCATTGTCAACAGAAATTTCAAGTTTCAATCTGGAAATGAAATTTCGAAACTTGGAAGATTGTCAATGAACAGAGAGTAGACGAAAACAAAAACAAAAAAAGATTGTAATTGTTTTTCTTTATTCTGTCTCTCTCAATCACCAAATATATTCTTCTTCGATTTCCAATATTTTATCCACTTTATCAATCATTTGGTCACTACTGTCACTGTCATTGTCTCTGTGTGATGTTTGCCGCCATCACCAAACACAGCCGCATAGCCGCAAAGCAGCATCACTATTATACTGGCTCTTCCACCTCCTCCATCTCCTCTCCATTTAGATAAACAAAATAACAACCCATTCAAATATCAATTAACTAATACGACATATTCCCCCCCCCAAAAAAAAAGCCCAAAATGGGAGACCAATTTTCCACTTAACAACATTTTATTATTCGAATTTGATTCTAACTCTCCTAACCCAAGAGCCCCATTATGATGAGGATGACAATGACAATGATGATGATAGTGATTCTGATGACTATGACGATGATGATGATGATGATGATGATGATGATAAACATAAATAATTGAAGTGTGTTCAGATAGCCGACCACAATAAATGATTGGCCTGTGGTTGGTCTGGAGTTTTGTCTGCGGCCAAAAAAAGTGGTGAAATGGTTAAATGCGGGTGACAGAAATGATGGTGATAGTGATGCTACCATACGACTATTATAGTGGAATGTGAAATCAAAATTTCATGTCAAAATCATTAAATATTATTGAAATAAAAGCTCTTCAAATAGGTTTTCTATCGAACTCTCGCTCGGGTGTCCGGCATTTGCTATATTCACAAATTAATGTCCCTCTAATATTCAAATAGAAAATTGACATTGACAGCTCAACGAGATATATATCGACAATAACAACATCAACGATAATAAAGAAGATAATTTCTAACACACGAACACGAACAAAATCACACAAATATTATAACAGAACTTCTTGCTAGGAGGGATGAAAAGGGGTGAAAAAGCAATAAAAATGTCCATTTCAATACTTTTTCAATTCAAATCAATTTCGATTGATTTGTTTGCGGTTACACTGGGAGAAATATTTTACTTTGTATAAAAAGTGAACGCCTATCAAAAATTTTTCTGGCAGACAGAAAGGCAGAATTGTTAGACCCATATTCTTCATGTTGGTATTCATCACTTATTGCAGCCTCTAGACCAGCTGAATAGAATTATGAAGAATATGAGAGAATTTCACCTAAGCGTGCTACGCGATGAGATCAGTGACTTTAAAAATTAAACTGAAGAAGCTGCTTAAAGAACCACAAAATTTTCGTTTGTTCATCATTAACAAAAAAAAATGAAAAACAACTCTTTTTTTATAGGACGTCTGAAAATTGAAAAATCGTCTCAAATGCTGCTAAACGTAAGGTTTTTGTCCATTTCTTGAGGTGAATTGCCATTTAAATTTTTAAAAATAAGTAATTTTTGGGGGATTTTAGAAAAAAAAAAAATATTTTTTGTATGAAAGTTGCCAGGTATACCTACAAAATTTGTTCTTTGAATATATAACCTAAACGAAGGGTAGATAAACCATGTTTTTGGTGTGAAGGAAGTTCTCGAGGTGGTTAAACGATTGCCATTGGTTTTAAACGTATATCCCAAAATTTTGGACGATTTTTCATTTTTCAGACTTCCATTGAAAAAAAAAAATAAAATGCACGACTGGGTCGCACGTACTTGCTCTTGTAGTTCACAGTATCTTTATCTTAAATATCTAGAAAAAAAAATAAAAAAAAAAAAATCGAAAGTTTAAAAATTAAATTTAGACAAAAAATTTCTTTTAAATGTTTTTAAAAATATTTTTTTTTTTTTACATTTTATACTTCAAAATGATGTCTGTTAATTTTTAATAAAATTGACTTATGCTTTGATGTCCATTTTTGAAAAACGGCAACGCAAAATTTCCGTTCTCCGCATTTTTTGAGAAAAACTAAAAACTCAGTTTTGTTAGAATCAATAAGAGTATTACTTACACGAAATTTAAACGAAATCGTTAGAGCCGTTTTCGAAAAAATTGCAATACCTCGAAAACGTTATAAGGGAGATATGCGTTAAAATGGAGATATTAAAAAAATAAAAAAAAAAAAACGGTTTTTGAGAATTACGTAAAAATCATTTGTACCAAGTTTCAAGCAAATCCATCCATCCGTTTAGGAACTAGCTCGATGTACAGATAGACGCACAGACCGACGGACGGCATGACGAAAACCACTTTCTTGATCTTCTCCATCATCGTAGTGTTGGTTTTGATTAAAACGTCAAATTTTTTTTTCTCTAAAATTTCATTGAAGGATTGACACTGGACAAACATTCAAGTAAGACAAACTAATAGACTAATTTGGTTAAAAAAATCTTAAATGAGCTCTCAGTTGTTCCCGAATTGTTCCAAAATGTTCCAAAATTGTTTTAAACATTTTTCAAAAATGGGAGTTTTTGAAAAAAAAAAAACGTTTCTGACCTCCTCTTTTTTTAAACTGAATTGTTAAAGGTTATAACATATGTTTCCAAATTTTTAGTTACTCCCGAGTACCTACCCTGCTGTCAAGGGCTAAAAATGTTTAATTTCCTTAGCTCGTAGACAGAATTTGCTACTTGAAATTATATAATGTTTTATCCTGTCATTCACTGAAGGCTGATAGAATTTTTTAAATTCTGGGCTAGCAATCAATAGATAGAACTTGGGCCTAACGTATTTTGAGGAGAAAAAAAAAGTTATCAACCAATGTTTAAAAGAACTGCTACCCCACGTTTTGGGTAACCTAGGCCAAAAGTGATTATCTTTAACGTGCTTTGTCTTGGGCGACAGCTATCGGAATATTTCAATGATTTCTAATTTTGACGTTAAGTTTCAAAGAATCTTAACCTTTCTTGTTCAAAATTTATAACGTCTTTATCATTGGACGATGACATTATCACATTCCTGCTACGGAAGAAATAAAGAACACGATTTAAAAGTCTAATAGAAGAAGTGTCAAGCCAAATAAACAATTAAGCTTCTATAAGGCTTTCTACATTAGCTTCTGTAAGGCTTTATAAAGCAAAATATTTTTTTTTTTTTTTTTTTTAAATAGAAGCTATGACAGGAGCTTATCTTGATTGCTTTTTTGTGAAAAGGTTTCACTACTAGTTTATCAAATTTAAGCAAACAGGTAGTATGAACTTAAAACAGCAAATTTGCCATAGGAAACTTTCTAGCGATTTTTTAACAGAAACCATTTTTTTTTTTCGTTCAGTGTAGCATTTTTCTCAATTTCTATACTATGGTCGACCCTTTCCGCAACACACTCTATCAACTAACTCTTCGATTAGAAATTGATTGAGCTTGGACATCAAATTGACTATGAAGTAAAGTTGGCCTCTCTACAACATTTCATTATTGGGAAGAGTGAGGTTATTAAAAGTTTTGTATGTTTAGTTTGACAGCTTTGAAGAGGGCGTTGTTGCTGGTTGGAGGTCATTAGTAACTTTCTCTTTTTTATATAGACACAAATTGGAAATGACTAAATAAATGTACCAGCCCAACATGACGCCTTCCAAAACCCCATTATTCTTACTAAAACTACTATATAACAACAATCAATGCCACGTGACCAATATATGTAGGTGTAATGGAATGTATATAAAATGCTCTTTTCTCTCAAGATAAATATTTAAGAGAGATAGAAGGGTGTGAGAGTGGGGTCCTTATAAAACCCGAATTAGCACTCCTTAGAGGGACGCGCAAAAAAGAATCCTTCAGAAATGATTCAGCAAGATCTAATAAAACAGGGAACGAAAAAAAATGTAATAAATAATGCTCCAATTTCAAATGAACGAAAAAAGGGAAAAGAGAGAGAGAAAAGGGGAGCACAGTCGAAATAATAAAAAGGAGATAAAGTGCAGAAACGCCAGATCCACCAGATTACTTCCAATTGAGTTGGGCGGGAGCGAATTGGTTGAATTTAAGAAAAAAACGACGAAAAAAAAGTTAAAAAAAAACAAGCGGAATCTGAAGACACTTAAAAAGAACAGAAAGACAGCTGTCGCAGTTGATTAATTGCCTCGAACTCAGTATTTTCTTCCGATTTCTTTTTTTGGGTAGAAAAAAAAAATGTTTTATTTTTTTTACTTATACTTGCGATGCATCAAGTCAAGATGTGTCTCTTTAGGAGACAATTCAAGGCGGAGGTGATCAACTTTCTGAGCAAGTGAAAAAATGTTTTCAGTTTTTTTTCGTGTTTTTTTTTTTTTTTTTTGTTTTATATTGAATGAGTGCCGCCTGTTAATGTAGACAGATGTAAGTGAATGAATTGGAAAAGGAGGAAAGGTGATTGATTTATGAGATTTGCAAATAATTTAATTGTTTTGTTTTATATACCGACGAACGACGACGATTCTCTTGGTTCGTTGGAGAGAAAGGAAATTCTTTTTACTTTAGTTATTTTTTTTTTTTTTTGTGTAGAAAATGAAAATGAAAAAAATCGTTGGCTTAAAATTAAGTGCGATTAGATAAATTGATAAGAAATGAATCTTGGAAAACAATATTTCAATTCGAAGTTTAGTTTGACTTTGAAATGGAATGCAGTAGGAACGGAACAGGAGGCGATTGACTGTTTGAATTGAGTAGACAGACGTTTTTTGAAATAAATGGGTTTTTGCTTATTGAAATGCATTCATCGAAGGAATTGAAATTAGATGATTCTTGATAGATTCAGTTTTATAATGGCAGTACTGGATAGCTTTTTTTTCCTATTAGAATTCAAGAAATTAATGCAAATGATTTAAAGGATCTTCTTTAGCAGTGATATTCTGATTTGTTTTTAATTGATTTTGAAAGCCCATTTGAATTGAAAGAATCTGAGGTAATCGTCCTTGAATTTGCGAACTCAATAAGACTTAAAGGTTCTTAGAAACATATGTAAGTAATTTTATATTCTAATTTTTTTGTGACATAGTGGCAATCATAATTGGCTGACAATATTAAAATTTTTTAAAAAATACGACTTTGCAATTATCGGTTTGTCCTGTGAATTTGATCTAATATTTGAATGAAACTAGAAAAGGGGAGGATACGATGTTAATTTTTGGAACACATATAGGATATGCCAAGGAGTAACAGGAACATTCACAAAATGCATAGGTACCTTAATCTTAAGCTCCGCGAAGCCAGCACTGCCACCTCAAAAATATACGTTTGTCCACCCTTCAAAAAAATTGTGAAGCAATTTTTTTTTTGGAACTAAGCACTCAAATTTTAGTGTGTCCAATGTCCACCTCGAGTTCTTTTTTTTTACCAAAAATCCTTATTTTTCCAACCACGCACTGTCTAGGAAATATTTAAAAAAAAAAAAAATTGCAACGAAAAATTCATAAGCCCTCAAAATTCACCAAACAATTTTTTTTGTCAAACATTTTAGCACTTAAGTATACTATCTTTAAAAAAAAAACTTAAAAAAAAAAATATTTGCTATAAGATTGTCTCATCTAACTATAAAAAAGTTATTATAAAAAAGTTACGCATACACCACAGGGACTTTCTGAGTTTTCTCTTATTTAGTCACTGACTGAATAGTAAAACCACCTGACTTTTGACGTGATAACGTCTTATAAACCGATGAACCATGGTAGCCACCACAAAAAAGTGACGCCATTTTCTCCCGTTCCACTCTCGCGGCAAAAATTTCAATTCAAAATTAAAAATAAACTAGGTATTAGAGATACAAAAATCTTCTATAGCTTATTTGAAAGATAATAACCTAAAGCTTAATCCAAATGAAGGGTTTTTAAAAATTCCGTCATTTAATAGGGTAAACAGGGGTAAAACGGAAAGATAAAATTTGAGCTAAAATCTAAACGCGAAATTGTAGAGAGTTGATTTTTTTTGCTATAGATAGATGAAACTAATTTAAGAATAACTGCATTTAAGAAAACATTCTAAAAAAATTTGAAACTAAGCTATAACGTTTTGTTTGAACGTTGTACACGTGTTGGGGCTATGACGAAATGATGATTTTGGGTAGGGAAATTGTTTTTTGACAATTCTAAAGGTGCCAGGTAAAAGATGAGGAAAAAAAATTAGGTGTCTAATACGGATTTTTTTCCAATACTCTGCGTTTCGAAATATGAATTTTTGAAAAACAATTTGTTTTTTAGGGGTATTTTTGGGTAGTTTTTGTTCAAAAAATCTCAAACTAATAGGACATGTAGGTTTTGGCCTTATGCATACATGTGCAAAATTGGAATCGTTTAGTGAGTTTTGACTGAAGAAACAAGTTTTTAAAAAACACGTTTTTTGACCGTTTTTAACCGATTTTCATCGTTTTTTATTTTTATCTTTTTTTTTTTAATAGATACAGGAATAAAATAAATGGAGTAATGATAGACCATGACCACGACTAAATGTGTGCGAATCATTTTCGTAAACAAAATTTTGAGATAACGGTAAAATAAAATTTTAGAATTCAACAGGTTATAACTTTTGACCAAGAGCAGATAGAAATTTTATTAAACTTTTATGAGCATCCTGATACAATTACCTTTCATTTGGTGTATCACACATAGCTGTAGACTAACTACACAATGTTAAATCAAGAAACTTGCGAAAAACTTCAAAACACCAGTGAAGATCTGTTGCCCCCCGAACAGCCACCAGTGTGGGAAGTATTGTAATCTCAGTCTGGAAATTCGACATGGTTGACTTTAAAAAATTCTAACTTCTCTTGAAATGAGATTGATACGTCACTTTGAAATAATAAGCTTTCACATGGTATAAATTTTTTTATAGGTTGTCAAACAAAAAAAATTGATTCCATAGCGTGAGAACATAAAAATAAATGTTTTTTTTTGCTTTTTTTTAATGAAATTTGATCAAGTTAAAAAAAAATCGAGCTCTTTTTGTAGATATCTCATAGACCTGATCGATATATATATTTTGAGCTAAGACAATAAGCTTTCAGATGGTATAAAATTTTGTATAGGTTGTTAGGGAAAAAAATGCAATTAATGACGTGAGAAGATAAAAATTCATGTTTTCTTTGCTTTTTTTGATGAAAATGATTGTTTTCAATAACTAATTTTTATACTTTTTGCGCATTGTAAAAATTTAAAAATGGTTTTATTCTTAAGAAGAAATACTTGACTTTTAAATTGCATAATTTTTTTTGTAAGCTTTTAAAATAAAAAAAATAATATAATGAAAAAAAAAAGGTATTTTTTTTAGCTTTTTCTTTTAAATTATGATTGTTTGAAATAAGTTAACGCTTCAATTGACTCATTTTAAACAAAAGCACACAACCTGTTGTCTAACGCCATTATCACGTAAAATCAACGTCCGTAAGCCGGCTTTACAGACAACCTCTTTTTTCAAGAAAATTTATGTTGTCTAATTTATTATTATTTTTTTTTGAAAAAAATGAAATGTTTCCAGGAAAAAATCTAGTATTTCAATCAAGGGATATCTAATCACTTGAAAATGTTTTGAGTACTTAACATTTTTCATAGCAACAAAATACAAAATACCTTCAATTGTTCAATTTCTCAAGTTCTATTCATCTGTATTCCTTGATCGGGGTCAACTTACACAACCTCCATTTTAACCACATTATGAAACTTCTTTCGTATATCCCCTTAAGTTGTAAACCACAAAATGCGCTTACTTAGCCAATAACAAAAGAAAAAAAAACACATTTTGTTTTTAAGCATTGAAAACCAGATAGAAACGCAAATACCAATGTGTACCGAAAACACCGAATTACCAGAAATTACTTTGCTTGAGTTGATTAACTCACTCGGTGCAATGGCGGCGGAGTTGGCTTCCTGCCGGCTACACATTACACCCGTATCGAAGCCATGTTAATCCAAGGTGAAGCTTAATAAACTTTAAACAAAAAATACAATAACAAAAAATAATGTAGGTAATACATGAAGTTTTACAAGACAGGAAAAAAAAAACGTGTCTGTGTCTTCTTGTGGTCAGGAGAGGCAACAAAAACCGCAAATCAACCGAACAATTGTTGCACCGCTTGGGGTCGTTCATATTAAACTTTTTTTTATTTTTTTTTTTTACTAGTTCCCTCATTCAAGACACATACACTGATACTGAAACAGTTGGAAGTGAAAAAAAAAAAAAGAAATGAAGTCAATTCACCATCGGGCATTTAGGCAAATGTATCTGCAACAAAAGTGCCCAAAATGACAGTAAAAAAGTTGTTTCTTTTTCCTGACCAACTAAATGTGTTCGTCTACGGGAGCAGTAGTATAATGGTTGGCGATAGAGGGGACCGATGGCAACTCTACAGTACAGTTAAATGGTTAAATAAATTGAAATAGGTGGTACGAATTTAAGGCCTCTGGAGCAACCAATTGTAAACAATTTATTGCCTATGACCACCTGCTGTGTTAACGAGGTTTGTTTAAATACAAAAAATAGTAGGGGGATTGTTAACTGGTTGTTAGAATAGAAGGGAACCCAGAACAGTGCTATTTGTTCGTCTTTGCTACTTGAGTTGATTTTATTTTACAAGATAGAGTTGTGAAATTACAAAGTGATAGGTTTGACACGACCCTATACAGATCACTTTTTCAACCTAAATCAAGGTCTTATTGAGGTAATTAGATTGTTGGAGCAGATCTTGAAATAATATATAGTCCCTACCAATGAACCAACTAAATTTAAGAGCGATAATTCGATATGATTCAAAATTAAGAATATTTATGTACGTCTAATGAAAATATAAGAATTGCATCAAACTTGCTACTGACAGTTCTGGGGCAGTATTTTAATGCCAGTACATGGACTTTGAGCAATTTCAAAAGGACATAGAGGAGGTTTGGCCTTTCGGCTTGGAATGAAAAATATTTCAATTAGGTACTAATCAGTCGATATTTTTACGGTTTTCTCCAGGAGAAAGATTTATACTCAGAGAAAAAATAGTGAACCAAAAGCGGAGCCCTGTGGTACCCCACTATATTTTAATATTTCGAAATTATTTTTCCCAGCAACAACTAATAAACATTTTTTCGGAGAGATTCTGATAATTTTTTTGTACACTTAAATGCCTAAACTATACACTTAACTTTATATAAAACGCTCTTCTATCTAAAGAATACGAACAGGTATTTGGCAACCCTACTCAAATGCTTGAAAACACCTAAAACACTTATTTTTAATAAAAATTTATAATTTTTGAAGGCTTAACTAGATATTAGATTTTAAATAAAGCATTCTTTTATTATAGTGGTGTTAGTAGTTAGTCAAGAGCTAAAAAACCCTAAAATAACTTGTTTTACAACCAAAATGTATGATGTTTGATAGATTTGTAGTTTGAAATATGTAGATATAAGCCTTACATGAGGCCCTTTCTTATTTAAAAAAAAGAGTGTGTGTACACATGTACACGCGACTGAAGTTATACTTCTCATTCAGTATATGTTAATGAATTTCATTTGATATTTTTAATTTCTATTATGAAGTAATTAATCCACACTTAGTTTTTTTACATTTTTATCAAGTGAACAATAAATTAATTCTTTCATCCTCCTTGAGTCCATGTAGTTTTCAATTTATTCTGTGAAATTTACTCATGTTGTGCGGTTCAGAACGTACGGTATATGGTTAACGAAAGTAAATGAATTGCGCATAAAATGTGCGATATGGTAATTTTATGAGAATTGTGTGTGCTTCAGCACTAGTAGTAGCAGTATGGAACTTGCAGGGTTGCTACAAAGCTCAAAAGTTAGCTGAGCTCAGTTCACAGATGTTTGGTTCTTGTTATTAGTGGAATTATTTTAACACATGGATATTTTTATAAATAAAACAGATAATTTTTCGTGATCTTTTTTCTTGGTTTTTTTAATAGTAAATATGTTTCTATTTTTTTAGTAAAATATTTCTTTTTTTATCATAAAAAAAAATTCCGGTACAATCCGGTTTTTCGACTTTTTTTAAAATTCCGAGAAAATCGCCTTTGAAAGTTGGGGTAAAATTTTTTTTCGAAAAATCCCCGAATCTTTGAACGCTCCTAGAAGCTAAACCACTTGAGATCAATTTTTGGGAGTGATGCCAAATGATATCTTGTGTCATGGGCCTATGCTTTGCACATTATCAGATTTTTAAAAAATCGCCTTCCATGTTAAACCGCCACATCATGCCTATTTTATCAGAATCGTGCCTAATTTTTTTTACTTTTAAGTTCTCCCGGTTTGAGAACGCGTGGACCTACAGGGATGAGAGTTGTACCCAAATGTAGGTTAGAGTCCCCGCTACCTTTTGGCATCAAAACATTTTTTTTTTCATTTTCTTCAAAATTCCGCGATATAGGCGTTCGAACGCTTTGATCTAGAGACAGGGGAGTGGTGCCATATAAAAGCTTATGTTCTCAGCTACCCGATAGTGGTATAATCCGGTTTTTCGACTTTTTTTAAAATTCCGAGAAAATCGCCTTTGAAAGTTGGGGTAAAATTTTTTTTCGAAAAATCCCCGAATCTTTGAACGCTCCTAGAAGCTAAACCGCTTGAGAGCAATTTTTGGGAGTGATGCCAAATGATAGCTTGTGTCATGGGCCTACGCTTTGCACCTTGTCAGATTTTTCAAAAATCGCCTTCCATGTTAAACCGCCACATCATGCCTATTTTTTCAGAATCGTGCCTATTTTTTTTTTACTTTTAAGTTCTCCCGGTTTGAGAACGCGTAGACCTACAGGGATGAGAGTTGTACCCAAATGTAGGTTAGAGTCTCCGCTACAGTTTGGCATCAAAATTTTTTTTTCATTTTCTTCAAAATTCCGAGATATAGGCGTCGGAATTTGGGGGCGCTCACTTTCAGCTCAGCTCACTTTCAGCTCAGCTCAAATGAGCTGAGCTATGGTACCTAGATCAAAAGTGAGCTAGCTCAAATTTGAGCTGAGCTGAAATGTGAGCTTTTTGCAACCCTGGCAACTTGCCACATGCGAATTACGAAATGCAACTTGTCACATGCAACTTGCCACACGCAACTTGCCACATGCAACTTACCACACGCAACTTGCCACATGCAGCTTGCCACATGCAACTTGCCACACGCAACTTGCCACATGCAACTTGCCACATACAACTTGCCACATACAACTTGCCACATGCAACTTGCCACATAAAACATGGAACTTGCAACGTGTTGTGTGTTTTATGTTTGCCGTACTGCGGCGTACTGCATTTTTAAATACTAAAGTACTGCCTACTCTAAAGGTGAAACGACAGCCCTGCTACCCAGTGTGATCGCGTCATAATCCCTTTGACATTCTTGTCAAAAAGTAAATTTTCATACTCACCCTCCCATAAGAAGTATAACTTCAAAAATGTTTATTTCAATCTCTTAAATATAAGCAAGTACCTGCCGCCCTGCTTTAAAGCTAAAAACTATTCATTTTTCGGTCAAAGTGTGATTGTCTGGGGGACAAATCAGAATTAATACCTGATGCCGCTTGTCCTGCTGCTGATGAGTCACACTTGTCTTTTGTTAATTTGTGTTTTTTGTTGATTTGTTTTCTCTTGTGTTTGTTTCTTTTCTTTTTTCAATAAAAGAACTTTTAATTGTTATATGTTGATTTTGTAAATTTTATTTAACTTTTCTTTATATTTGTTTTAAGTTATAATTTTTACAATTTGGGTTTTTTACTTTTTTGGTAATGGCGAACTTGTGCCTGAGAGTGAAAGAATGCGAATGAACAAAATGAATGTCAGTAATGACTGAATAAAATGGCGGAAAAAAAAAGGAGGAAGGGCAGCCAACTGCCCGCCACAAAAAACACGACGAAACAATATTTGGTGATGCCAAATATTATTTCGTCGGGGATTTTGTTTAAGGGTACGTTAACATTACTGCCCCCCCTTGGCGTAAGTCGCCAAAGAAATTTTAAAGCATTCAATTCTTAAAAAATTATGATGATTATGGTTTGAGAAAAAAAAAAATTTTTAAATGAAATTTGTTGACGGCGTGAGGCACCCAAAAAAACAAATTTGAAAAAAAAGAGTATTAATAAAGCTTTTGTAATCTTTCAAACATATTGATTGGCATATTATAATATAAATAATTTTAATGATACAAAATATAGTGTTGTTATTGAGAGGGCAAAACACAAAGTTTTACGACTGTTAGACTTATGTCGCCGTATTGGGTTTAGAGCGTCGCCACCCTCACTCTTCCGTCAGGGCCGGGGTGTACATTTACAACACGCCCAAGGCGCCATTCAGTGGAAGGAAGATTTTCGGTTTATACAAAAAACTAGGTCATTTGACTTGAAATCTTTTGATGGGATTGATACTAATGTCTCTGATGAAGTTCTTTAAGATACTCGTCTTTCCATCGACGAGAGAATTGTTGTTGGAGGCATTTCACTTTTTCCCGTCGGTTAATATACGACAAATCGACAAATTCCAAATTTCTTTCAGGGAACATTCTCAGCGTACGCCCACAAATAAATGACCTGGAGCCAAAGCCAAGATATCAGAGGAATTATTTAACATGGATGAAAGTTGACGCGAGTTTAAACAAGCTTCAATACGAGCTAAAATTGTAGAAAATTCTTCAAATGTTAATCGTGCACTGGTCCCTAATCTTCTGAGGTGTTTCTTACAATTTTGCATTTCTTGAGGAGTAATATCGAGTGAAATGTATCGAGTGTCTGACCTTTTTGAAAATTTTTAGAAAAAACGGAATATGTAGCAAATGAAAAAACGCATAGCGCGAGTTAAAGATGAAAAGCGATCAAGAATCTTCTGAACGTTCTTGAAACCCAAGGAAACAACGGTTTTTTCTATTGTCCGAGGTCTTCGACAAGGGGAAGGGGGTAGATAGTAGAAATTACTGGCAAAGCCAAGAGGGACCATTCCGTTAAAAAATATTACGCCTCAAATCTGAAGCGGTTAAACCCCGAGTGGCTAAATCAGTGATGTTTGCAATGTTTTCTAAAATTTTGCTAGTGCGGTTTGCAATAAAAGTTTTCCAAATACAGGGTGGTTTCTTAAGCCAAGCTAATACGATGGACGAATCGGTCCATAAAAAGGTCTGGTATGCGTGGACAGAGAAACTTGAAACGTAAATTTTTACAATTTTGGAAAGAGAAGTGTCCCACACAACTCAAGGCGTGGCAATCATATTTGATGGGTGAATCCCTTGATTTTGCACAAACCAAGTGAGAAGAGAAAGTTCCGGTAGACTGACGAACGCTTATGTATGAAGTGGTGGCATGTGCCTTTTCTGAGGAGTCACAGAAATCATAAAATTTGACTTATTAAACGTGGGATCGGCCAGCTGAAGGCCTTCAAAAATATTATTATCTTGAGAGGTTGTTAGTTAGTATTTTAAGAGCAATGGCTTGAGCTGAAATAGTGACTTGAGGGGGATATGCAGAAGTGATTGAAAAAAAAACAAAATTTCTTGTGATGGAGAGATTTTCACTGATTCCAGAAATAGTTGTGTTTTTGTCGATATATGGTACATTCAGACGTTTTGAAAAGCTGCCGAAATGCCAAAAAAAACAATTTTTTTTTTTTTTTTTTTTTATAGGTCACCATGAAATTTTTATATGTTGCGAAGAAGCAGATATTTGAGAATTTTATATAGCTTGTGATTGAGAAGTGGACTGTAGATTTAAATTTTGATTTTGAACTGGAGAGGGATTATTTTCAAGGAGCAAAAGTGTATGTATGTGTATGTAAAAAAACTAAGCAATTATTGCACATCTTCTTTTCTCGAACTATTTCGATTCGGAATTGGATTGGTAATGCCGAAAATTTAGGACACTCATAAATTGCCAGTTCTGCCGACCAAATTTTTACACTTAGTTCCTCCCGCCCTCGCAAGAAAAGTATAAAAGACTTTCTGAAAATTGTTTTTCTTGGTGACTTGGAAATTTTGTGATAATGGTTTTGAAGAAGTGGTGTCTGAAATAGATTCTAACGTCTGGAATCGTGAATTTAAGAACTTTCCTAACTTTTCCCAAGTTGGTACCTTTGTTGGATCTTCTAAAGATTGTTTCCAAAGAGAAAGTGTTGTTTTAATTTAATTAATATCAACATCAATACGAGTGTTTTCATATTTGGAGTGGGTTGAAAACTTAGATAAGTTCTAAAGAAAGAAAAATTTTAAAAGATAGTTGAGAGCGCGAAGCTTGAAAAGTTAAGAGCGAGTGAGTGAAAACGTGAATAGACTTCGGCGTTTTCAGAATTGGTTTGAAAAAAATTCCAAAAACCAATTCAAACAAAATAATTTTTTAAAGTATAATTAAGAAACGCAAGGGTTCTCAAAAGAACTTTGAAAAGAGAGAGAATGAGTGAAAACGTGAATAGATTTCTGCGTTTCCAGAATTAGTTTGGAAAAAAAATTCCAAAAACCAATTCAAAAAAAATAATTTTTCAAAGTATAATTGAGAAACGCAAGATTTCTCAAAAGTGAAGAGCGAATGAGTGAAAACGTGAATAGACTTCTGCGTTTTCAGAATTAGTTTGGAAAAAAATCCAAAAAAACACAAAATAATTTTTCAAAGTATAATTGAGAAAAGCAAGGGTTCTCAAAAGAACTTTGAAGAGAGAGAAAATGAGTGAAAACGAGAATAGATTTCTGCATTTTCAGAATTAATTTGAAAAAACTTTCAAAAAATAATTCAAACAAAAGAATTTTTCAAAGTCTGATTGAGAAAAGCGGGGGTTCTCAAAAGAACCTTGAAAATTGAGAGCGACTGGGTGAAAACGTGGATAATAAGTTTTGCGTTTTCAGAATTAATTTGAAAAAACTTTCAAAAAATAATTCAAACAAAAGAATTTTTCAAAGTCTAATTGAGAAAAGCGAGGGTTCTCAAGAGAACCCTGAAAATTGAGAGCGACTGGATGAAAACGTTAATAAGTTTTTGCGTTTTCAGAATTATTTTGAAAAAACTTTCAAAAAATAATTCAAACAAAAGAATTTTTCAAAGTCTAATTGAGAAAAGCGGGGGTTCTCAAAAGAACCTTGAAAATTGAGAGCGACTGGGTGAAAACGTGGATAATAAGTTTTGCGTTTTCAGAATTAATTTGAAAAAACTTTCAAAAAATAATTCAAACAAAAGAATTTTTCAAAGTCTAATTGAGAAAAGCGAGGGTTCTCAAAAGAACCTTGAAAATTGAGAGCGACTGGGTGAAAACGTTAATAAGTTTTGCGTTTTCAGAATTAATTTGAAAAAACTTTCAAAAAATAATTCAAACAAAAGAATTTTTCAAAGTCTAATTGAGAAAAGCGAGGGTTCTCAAAAGAACCTTGAAAATTGAGAGCGACTGGGTGAAAACGTTAATAAGTTTGCGTTTTCAGAATTAATTTGAAAAAAACTTTCAAAAAATAATTCAAACAAAAGAATTTTTCAAAGTCTAATTGAGAAAAGCGAGGGTTCTCAAAAGAACCTTGAAAATTGAGAGCGACTGGGTGAAAACGTTAATAAGTTTTGCGTTTTCAGAATTAATTTGAAAAAACTTTCAAAAAATAATTCAAACAAAAGAATTTTTCAAAGTCTAATTGAGAAAAGCGAGGGTTCTCAAAAGAACCTTGAAAATTGAGAGCGACTGGGTGAAAACGTTAATAAGTTTGCGTTTTCAGAATTAATTTGAAAAAACTTTCAAAAAATAATTGAAACAAAAGAATTTTTCAAAGTCTAATTGAGAAAAGCGAGGGTTCTCAAAAGAACCTTGAAAATTGAGAGCGACTGGGTGAAAACGTTAATAAGTTTTGCGTTTTCAGAATTAATTTGAAAAAACTTTCAAAAAATAATTCAAACAAAAGAATTTTTCAAAGTCTAATTGAGAAAAGCGGGGGTTCTCAAAAGAACCTTGAAAATTGAGAGCGACTGGGTGAAAACGTTAATAAGTTTGCGTTTTCAGAATTAATTTGAAAAAACTTTCAAAAAATAATTCAAACAAAAGAATTTTTCAAAGTCTGATTGAGAAAAGCGAGGGTTCTCAAAAGAACCTTGAAAATTGAGAGCGACTGGGTGAAAACGTTAATAAGTTTTGCGTTTTCAGAATTAATTTGAAAAAAAACTTTCAAAAAATAATTCAAACAAAAGAATTTTTCAAAGTCTAATTGAGAAAAGCGAGGGTTCTCAAAAGAACCTTGAAAATTGAGAGCGACTGGGTGAAAACGTTAATAAGTTTTGCGTTTTCAGAATTAATTTGAAAAAACTTTCAAAAAATAATTCAAACAAAAGAATTTTTCAAAGTCTGATTGAGAAAAGCGAGGGTTCTCAAAAGAACCTTGAAAATTGAGAGCGACTGGGTGAAAACGTTAATAAGTTTTGCGTTTTCAGAATTAATTTGAAAAAACTTTCAAAAAATAATTCAAACAAAAGAATTTTTCAAAGTCTAATTGAGAAAAGCGGGGGTTCTCAAAAGAACCTTGAAAATTAAGAGCGACTGGGTGAAAACGTTAATAAGTTTTGCGTTTTCAGAATTAATTTGAAAAAAAACTTTCAAAAAATAATTCAAACAAAAGAATTTTTCAAAGTCTGATTGAGAAAAGCGAGGGTTCTCAAAAGAACCTTGAAAAGCGAGAGCGACTGGGTGAAAACGTTAATAAGTTTTTGCGTTTTCAGAATTAATTTGAAAAAACTTTCAAAAAATAATTCAAACAAAAGAATTTTTCAAAGTCTAATTGAGAAAAGCGAGGGGTTCTTAAAAGAACCTTAAAAATTGAGAGTGACTGGGGTGAAAACATGATAAATGTCGGAGTTATTTTGAGAAAAAAAATATTTGAAAAGTTTAAAGAAATGCACAAGTTCAAGATTAAAAAAAAAAACTTTTCAAAAAGATATCAAATATATTTAAATTCGCCAATATAATTTATCGCAAATTTGTTGTTTAATGTTGATTTATTTATTTTTTCTTTTCGAAAAATAAACGAAAAATTGCAAAATATTCAAAGAATATTATTAAAGAAATTTTGAAATAATTTAAGAGTTCACAAAAGAACCTTGAATATTTCATGCGAATGTGTAAACTCAGGATATTTTTTTATAAAAAAAAGGCGTTGAAAAAATCTTAAGAGAATTTAGGGACCAGCACAAAGAAAATATAATATGAAAAAAAACTGTACCGAAAATGAATAACAGTTCATATAAAAAACTGTAAATTAAAAATGAAAATGAATAACAGTTCAAATAAAAAACTGTGAATTAAAAATCACGCTATAAATGCCAACACCAAATTTTTTACCGTTGTTGGGAGCACGAGCAGCGCAAAGAAACTTTGAGTTTGGTTCTCAAAAGAACCTTGAAAAAAAAAATGAAATGACTTTTTGAAAACGTTTTGCGTTTTTTTTTTTTTTTTTTGTCCAGTTAAATAACCTAGTGTGACTGGAGAAAATCTCAACAAACGAGAACGCGATGCAAAAAAAGAAAGAGAAAGAATGTGACGCCACTTTTCCCGTAGAAAAAAAATTAAACGTTTTATCTATATGTATATAAATTTATGTACATATATGTATATGTATGTAAGCGCCAATCAATATATCAAAAAAAAATGACAAAAACTTTACTTACTCTGTACATATATTTTTGTAATGAATTTTTAGGTTGCTTCTGATGATTCTTCTTCTTCTTGTCGATCTTGATTGTGATGTTTCCTTGGCTCCTCTGTATAACTCCGACACCAATCGATGCAATGGTGTACCTTATTTTTTGTTTTTAAATTGTTCTCAAAAGAACCGATGATTGTTGCAATGCACAAAAATTGCAGCCACGTACAATTGCTTTGTACGTAAATGTGGTTGCTGATGTGTCTTGATGCACAAGCACACAAACCACACACGTGGGAAAATTCTGGTGGTGACTGTGGTGATGGCGACTGCAGCGGCGGCGAACGTGGTTGTTTCACCAATTCAATTTGTATCCCTGGCTCGCTAGGACCAATGATTGTCTGGGGGACAAATCAGAATTAATACCTGATGCCGCTTGTCCTGCTGCTGATGAGTCACACTTGTCTTTTGTTAATTTGTGTTTTTTGTTGATTTGTTTTCTCTTGTGTTTGTTTCTTTTCTTTTTTCAATAAAAGAACTTTTAATTGTTATATGTTGATTTTGTAAATTTTATTTAACTTTTCTTTATATTTGTTTTAAGTTATAATTTTTACAATTTGGGTTTTTTACTTTTTTGGTAATGGCGAACTTGTGCCTGAGAGTGAAAGAATGCGAATGAACAAAATGAATGTCAGTAATGACTGAATAAAATGGCGGAAAAAAAAAGGAGGAAGGGCAGCCAACTGCCCGCCACAAAAAACACGACGAAACAATATTTGGTGATGCCAAATATTATTTCGTCGGGGATTTTGTTTAAGGGTACGTTAACAAAGTGTATGATATAGGATAGAGTTGAAGACACCAAAACAAGAGGTTGTTTTTCCAATAAAAATAACGATGATTACTTTATTTTGAAAAAGAAAAAAAATGTTTCCATGTGTCTTCTGCCATTAATTTTAATTTGGTTAATTAACTTTTGTAAAATATAAATGTATCTCGAACGAATCTTTTTTTCTTTTATTTGATCTTATTTTCCAAAGCAAATCCATGTGAAAACCTATTTTTCGCAATTTCCTTCTCATTTCCGTTTTAGGAAAATACCTTTTTCCGTTAATGCTGACATAAGAAAAACAAAAAAATAAGAATTTAAATTATGATAAATGTCCAGTTGTACATCATGAAGCCCTTTATAGCTGTCATTTAGAAGGAAAACACTCCAACTCATGTGAAAAGGGTCATATTTATATCTGTACCTTTTTTTTATCATGAATTTTTATCATATACATATACCTAAACCTAGTTAACAATATACTTCTTTATTTTGTTTAGTTGTTTTTGAAAATAAAGAATATTCAAGTGACTTGGAGTGTATACTTTGTGTTTATTCACCTCGTTTCCCTTTTAGGTCTTCCTGTATCTCTTTTTTTTTGTTTTATTTATTTCTTTTTTTGTTTCTCACTTTTTCTTTCAGACAGTACTTATTTTGACACTTGGCACTCCAAGATGTGTAATGTCTTGAAGACGCGATTAAGATTTATGCGAGTATCTTGCTCCTTAATCTTTTTAACAACATTCGTATGCCATTTGCATGTCTGTTAAGCCACTTGATTACCCTCATTATGGAACATGGCTTTGGAATGAAAAAAATATTTATTTCCTTTTTTTTTTTTATTGTTTATGTGTGCGTTTTTTTTTCTTGTTTAAGTGCGAGTACTTATGGATACATTCTACCCCTTTGATAAAAGTATCTTATCTCTTTTTTTTTGCCTTTTCCTTTTGGTTATGGGTTGAAAATGATGCCTCTATAAATCTACGTCCACTTGAAAAAAAAATATAAATATTCTGCCCCAACTTTGGACTTCATCATGGTCGATTTGGTGCATAAATTGTTCGAATAGTGTCACCACACAAATAACTTACAAGACTTCTCTGCATTGCGAGGGTGTCGTCGGCAATTTATCCGGAGTTTTACAAAAAAAAAAAAAAAACGAAAATGGCATTTGCCATTTAAAGTTCATTTTGTTTTCTTTTGTTTCTTATTTTTTTTCCTTTTTATGGACAATGATTGTGATATATGTATATTTCGATTTATTTTTATTATAATATCTTCCCTCTGTCTATAAAGTTGATATAGGAATATATAAATAAAAGTATCTATTATATTGCAAAAATATTTGATTGATGATCCCGCATAAGATTGAGATACTTTTTTTGAGAGAGAGAGAGAAGAGTCGATTAAAGTGTTGTAGATACAACGCCGCATATCGAACAACTTTCCACTCTTCATAATAATATAACGGAATGATTGATTGGAATGTCAAGATATAGCAAACCAAATGAAAAAAAAAATTGTAAAATAATGATATTGCATGTATGAGTCGTACGTTCTTGCTCATGATACATACTTTGGTTTCATTGTCTTACAAATAACGAATAATTTACAATTAACAATTTACGAGTTTACAAACTAAAATTTTAAAAATTTACAAAACTTAGGCCCATTTGCTCATACGGATCATAAATTTGAATCATAGCTAGGTCGAACATAGTCTTTATGTTTTACTTAGTTTATTCTAAGTTGTTAAAAAATATTTATGTTTAACCTAGCAATGTTTTTCTTTCATGCGAGAAATCGCTGAGAACTTCAGATTTGAATGTCAAATCGATACAAACGTCAGTTAATTTAAATTTATTTTGAGAAATTAAGCTGAAATTTTTCAACAATTTTGTTATTTTGTGGCTTTGCATTTGAAAAAATTAGTTAAATACAGTAAAAGTGGCAAAAAATGTGTGTTTGAATTAATAAAAAAAAATATTCATGTGATGAAGTTTTTTTACAAATGTGTTTGTGTGTCACAATTAAAGGGACAGAAAATTGACAAATACTTCTTTAAACATTTATGCGACGAATTATACCATGGTTAACATTTATAAAAGTGAGTTTACCATTCCTAAATTAATAACTGATGTTAATTTTATAAATAAAATCGTTTTTAAGGGATGTTATGGCTTTTTTCTCAATAAAAATTTCTTATGTAGAACCTTAAATCCTTATGTTCTACTATTTCTTGCCCCTAAGTTATGTTAAACTTAGACGAATTTATGACACGAATTGAAGTTCGTGCAAACGATTATGTAGAACTTATGGGTTTATGTTTCACATAAAGATTTAAGATCCGTTTCAGCAAATGGGCCTTACTAATTTACAAATGAACAAATTTATGAATTTACGAATTTAAAAATTTACAAACTTACTTATTTACGAATTTACAAAAATTTATGAATTTACGATTTTTCAAATTTACGAATTTGCAACAAATTCACCAGTTTACAAATATATGAATATTAGAATTTACTTTACGGATTTAAAAATTTATGGATTTACGAATTTACGATTTTACAAATTTACAAATTTACAAATTTACAAATTTACGAATTAAGGAATTTATGAATGATTTAATGAATTTATGAATTTATGAATTTACAAATTTACAAAATTACAAAATTACGAATTTATGAATTTACAAATTTACAATTTTTCAAATTTACGAATTTAAAAAAAAATTACCAGTTTACAAATTTATGAATATTAGAATTTACAAATTTACGAATTTACAAATTTACAATTTTACGATTTTACAAATTTACAAAAAATTTATTAGTTTACAAATTTGTGAACATTAGAATTTACAAATTCAAGAATTTACAAATTTACGAATTTACAAAATTACAAATTTACAAATTTACGGATTTACGATTTTACAAATTTCCTAATTTACTAATTAACGAATTAATGAATTAACGAACTGACAAATTTACAAAATTACGTATTTACAAATTTACAAATTTACAAATTTACAATTTTGCGAGTTTACGAATTAACGAAGTTATAAATTTACTAATATACAAATTAACAAAATTACGAATTTACAATTTTGCTAATTTACGAATTAAAAAAGTTATGAATTTACAAATTTAGGATTTCACAAATTTATGAATATACAAATTTACAATTTTGCGAATTTACGAATTTACAAATTTACGATTTTAAAAATTTACGAAGTTACGAATTTACAAATTTATGAAATAAAAATCTTACAATTTTGCGAATGCACGAATTAATGAAGTTATGAATTTACAAATTTACGAATTCACGAATTTACGAATTTACAATTTTACGAATTTTTTGAATTAACGAAGTTATGAATTTACAAATTTACAAACTCACAACTTAACGAGTTTACACATTTTCAATTTTGCGAATTAACGAAGTTATGAATTTAGATATTTACGAATTCGAGAATTTACAAATGAACGAATTTAAGAATCTGCGAACTTACGCATTCACAAATTTTAAATTTTACGAATTTACCAAGTTACGAATTTTCAAATTATTGAATTTGGAAGTCTTTATCATTTATAACTAACAACTTATCAATTATCAATAATGTCTCTAAATAAATGCTCTCAAAATATCAATTTATTTTAGAATCCAAAACCGGACCTTTAAGAAAATGATTACATTTTACCCAAATGGCAAACAATAAGAAAAGCGTGTTGAATATTAATAAGATGTTCGATATTCCATCGAAGCTATATCTACTCCAGTTATGGATATTATCAAGTTCAATTGACAGCTAGTTGATTTATGTTCTTAAAAAAAGAACAAAATAAAAGGAGTATACGCACATCATCTCAAGTATGCTACACTCGTTTTCATCTACTTTTGCACTTAATTGATTTCGAAATCTATTTTCATCAAAAGATAGTTCTCCTTAGTGTTTTTTTTTTTTAATTCGATTGCGCGGCAGCGGCTTCATTGGAAATGATTAACTTTTGTAATTGATTGGATTGATGGGCATAAAATTTATACACAAAGTATTGATGTGCACTAACATTCACCACACAGATTCATTTAGTTAGCTCCCGCATGAAAATATTAGTCAGAGAGAGAGAGATACAATTTTTAAATGAACACGCATTTCAATTGATGAAGTCCCTGCGGGAGCTCTTAAGTTAGTTAAGTTTTTTTAGATCTCATTGAGGCTATAGAAGAGTCATGTTGGATGTTTATTTTTTTATCTAGTCTTTTCTATTCAAATTGCGATGAAGGCTTTTCAAGGCGATTAAGTTCTAAGCCACGCATTTTCTTCTTTTTTATACATTTTTTGTAAGGGTGCGTGTTTGAATTAAGATTAAATGGCTGACTTAGGCGGATTTCATTTGGAATTAAGAAATGCAATTAAAGTTTGTTTTTTTCTTCTTTTATTTAATTCATTGGCTTCGGTTGATTATGCTTTGAGCCTATTCATATGAGTTAACTCATATTGCCTTCGTTTTTTTACGCACTCACTCTGTGTGAGGGTATAGAAGTAGCATGATAATTTGAATTAATTTGTGTTTGAATTGACTTGCACAATCTTTTGAAGACGTTTTTGGTTTCTTAAATTGGTTTTGATTTAGAGCTGAGATTTTATTTTGTATGGGGGTTTCATTTGTGGGTAGAGTTTAAATGATGGGTGAAATTAAATGAGAGCCAGAGATGATGACGCAAAGTCATATAAGAAGATGATCAGATCATATTACAATTTGTTTATATTTGGAAGCAATAAATTTTATGTTTCATTGAACTAGATCTATCGGATTGAATGGATTATTTATATCGGTTTGGAAATTTATTTACCAATTAGGGATAGATATAAAAGTAGTAAAGGGTTACATCATAAGGAAAGTTTTTTTTAGGAAGAAGATTGTCAGTGAATAGTTCAACTTTTTCCGAATGATTTTTATCTTTAACTTGTCTTCTCTCAAGTTTGGAGTGCCCCAACTTGTTAACAGTAAAATAAAATGTAATTTGTGTACCCAGTTTCTATGTTAGTGAGCAAATATGTTCCCCTATAACTACGGTGACCATATTTCTGGAAGCGAAACCCGGGACAAATACAAAATTCGTTGGATCATTTCCAAAATATTGATTTTTCAAATAATGAGTTTTCATAATTTTTCCTTATTTTGATATCAAGGTTTCCTAAACGATTTTATTGGAGCGTTTTTGTTGAAATCATTTAAGAAAATGATTTTATAATAATATCTGTTAGTAACTTCTAAAAAATTATTTTTTTAATCAAAATCGGGAGACCTGTTTTCTAAAATTTAAATTTTATTTTAAATGAATTTGAAATTGTATGATCTTTAACACAACTTTTAACATGTCCTTAAAAGTTTTGAAACTTATCTGGGTTCTTTACTCTTTCATTCGAAAACATTTTTCCTGGTGTAGCAACCTGCGAACAGAAGCTGGAACTAAATAATTGACGAACATTTCAAAAAAAAATTAAGCCTAGTCTAGAGGAAACACGAAAATTTTCATACAAAACCAGCACAATGAAATCGTAAAAGAAAATTTTGCTTTTCGTTGCACAATACGCAGCTTAGGCAACGAAATTCTTAGCTGTGCTAGAATATATGGTTAGTTTTCAATCGTTTGTCACTCCCATTTATTTGTCCAGGCAATTTTTCTTGCAGCAAAAATTTTTTGAATTTGGAGACTAAGAAAATTTTTGGTTTTGCTTCAGCAGCGTACTAGGCTTAATGCTTTATCCGAAAAATTAGAAAAATTTTTATTTCCAAACACTGTTTTCTTTTATTCCGTACAAAGTATTTAAAATATTGAATACAAAAATCAGAGAATCTGCAAATACGGGACAGTCACGGGACAAATTACAAAATACGGGACACTTATACGTGCCGGGTTTTCTAAATAAAAATCCGGGACACGCTGTAGAAATACGGGACAGTCCAGGGTAAACCGGGATGGATGGTCACCGTACCTATAACTTCTAAACTAGTTATCATAATTTGACAAATGACGAATATTGTTAAGTTTAAATAGTTTTCTGATTTTTTTTGCAAAGAAATTAATAGACTTATGAAAATTTTTAGTATGCAACATCATTTAAACATTATATATATACGTGTGGACGAAATTTGCTAAAAATTCTTTTAGTCGTTTTTTAAAAATTAAAAAAAAAAGTATTAACTAAGAAGATTCAAGAATATATTTTTAATAATATTTGGAATGCAATATTACTTAAGAAAATGTTTAATATAATTGTGCAAAATTAGAACAAAATAAAGCAAATGGTAGAGGAGATATATCGGAATAATTAAAAAATCAGAGGCAAAGTCCAAGTACAAGAATTTCACTTTGATAGAGGGCGAGTAAGGAGAGCTCCGTTAAGCCAGAACTGCAACCTCAAAATGTTTTAACTTAATTTGTCTAAAGTCCACCTTTTGTACATGTTGGACCACCCGAAATTTTTGCTTTTCCACCTTTTAAAGGAAGTCTGAAGCAGGGTTCGGACTTTAGTTTCAAAATTTCGAAGCAAATTTGAAAAAAAAGTGAAGTAGATCCCAAATTTCGGAAGCAGATTTCAAAATTAAACTTTCAGAACATTTATTTACAAAAATTTATTCTAAAAAAATTATTTTTCAACAAAATTATTTTTCTTTACTTTTTTTATTATGATCTTTTCCAAAAAACCTTTCTCATCTCGTTGTTGTAATGGTGCTTTGGGGTAAAACGGTTAATACAGCATAATCTAACAAATTTTTGATCAGGAATTCTCCAAAATCAGTCAAATATACTTTGATAAACTTTATTTATATCTTGAATCCAAAGAATAATTGACCTCCATTCATCATTTGAGATTTCAGTTGAGCTTTATTTCTCAATGCCTCGACCAGATTTAAAATTGAAGTTAAATCCCTTTCTCTAAATTTATTATTTGAAAAATATTTTTCAATCAAGAAATAGAAGTAGATCCTGAAAAAGAGAAGTAGGGAAGTAGATTTTATTTTTTTCCCAAAATCGAAGTAAATCTACTTCGATCGAAGTAAAGTCCGAACCCTGGTCTGAAGAATTAAAAATTGTCTAAAATGCTCAAATTTTGATATAGACGTATAAGTATAACTAATTGCCATTCTTTGTTCACCTCGAGTTCTACATATATACATACCAAATATTTTTATTTTAATACCCTCCGTATATTAAAAAAAAAAAAAAAACAAATTTTGCACAAATTTTACCTTGAAATACCGCTAACATTGTGGTGTATGCGTAACTTTTGTTTGGAATTTTCAGTACAAAATTAATTTTTTGAATATTTCCTATAAGCCTACATAAGTACATATGTTGGACAAACGATGATTTTTGGTTTGTATACTTTTCTCGAGGTGGACAAACGATAGACATTTGATTTAAAAAAAATAATTTTTGGGGATTTTAGAAAAAAAAAAATATGATATTTTGTATAAGAATTGCTTTACAAAACTATTTTTTTAATATCGCCTGAACGTAGAGTGAACAAGTGAGTGATTTTAATTTTTTTTTTGAAAAATGGATTTTTTCGAAAAAGGGACACTGATTTTTTTCTTAATTTGGTCTTATGTGATGATTAATAATTGCTACAAAATGGCTTGTCAACTTTATTTTAAAAATAAGGTTTTAAAAAAAAACGACTATATAACGATTTTGAATTTTTTTTTTAAATACTTCTTTCTTAAAAATTGTATTTATTTAAATTCCTTATTTCAAAAATTATTCATTTCAAAATTAAAAGATCGAATCATTATTTTTGTTACTTAAAAACTGCTAAAAACAAGCTTTTTTGAGCTATCATATACAACCCATTTTGCCACTTAATTCATCATAAATA
Source organism: Episyrphus balteatus (assembly GCF_945859705.1). Lineage (NCBI taxonomy): Eukaryota > Metazoa > Arthropoda > Insecta > Diptera > Syrphidae > Episyrphus > Episyrphus balteatus. The sequence continues at coordinate 44,610,599 of NC_079136.1, forward strand.
ACAATTTTTTTCTTCATGTTTTTGTTTTTATAAATATTCATCGTGGTTATTGGTGCTTTCATTCAATATTTATTTATTTTTGTTTGGAATTTTTATTTGTTTTTTTTTTTTGTGCTTTTTGATGAGAGAGATTTTATTCATTTAAGGAGAATCGAGATTCTCTCATGTCTTTTATTTTTTTGGTTGAAAATTAATTAGATTAGGTATGTGTTGACAAAACAAAGGTGTAAGCTGGGTATGTTTAAATTTAAATATTTTATTATATTATTTTCGGAATGATGGTGATTATTATCTATGAGTTTGTCATACATAAATTAAATTGAATAATGTGAGATAGATATTTATCGACAATGTTAAGTCATTTGTCATGCGTTTTCATGTTTTAATTTTCATAATTCCTGTTTAATAATATGTTAACTATAAATAAATACTTTGATCAGTATTAATGGGACCTTTTAAGATGACAAAAAAATGTCATTTAACCAAAATTTAGTTGTTAATTTGATTTTGATAAAATTAACATTTTATTTTAAAGCTATGAAACATAATCATTTATGATTTGGTTTCAAGAAGATTCATAATAATTTGACTTTTTTTTTTGGAAAATACGTATCGGTCAATGTCGTGACAGTAAAAGTGATTTGTTTTCGAATTTTCCCTTAAATATTGTACATATCTTTTCATTTAAAATCAATTGATTTCAATTAAGCAATTTTGCGAAAAAATTGTCCTTAGTATTTGATCTTTTTTGACCCAGAAATGTTTCTGCAAAAGTTTGATGATATCTGAAATGGTTTGAAAAAGTGTTACCCACAATTTTTTCGATTTATTTTTTCTTAGAACCAGAATTAATGCCCAACTAGGTTAATGTTACTAATTTTTCTGTGTCCAGCTGTCTGTGGTTATCACTTAAAATTAGAAAACTTTAGTTGGGTGTGATTTGTCAACTGGAACGTTCTTTAATTATATACAAATTTGAAACACTAAAATAGTAATAACTAATAAATAACACAAATAGTGACACTCAAGACGCTCTCGTAACAGTCTACAGCAGAGTTCATACGAAAAAACTATTGAATTTATTTTTCATTAATAAAAATAAATATTCTGAGTAAATAAATCTTTAAAAAACCACAAAGGAAACATTAAAATTAAACCCACATATAAATTTACTTTGCCACACACATTCAAAACTTCTTATTCTTACAAAATAATAAATATAAATAAAACATCACGTTCCCATATTAAATCATTTTAATTCCCCATGAGCATCAGGGTTTTAAGATAGATGTTCAGATAGATAGATACCTTTTCCTTCTATTTTCAAAGAGGGCTTCCTATAGCTTAAAGGAATTTTTTTTGTTCATTTCCTATTAGTTTCTCTTTTTTTTTTTTGTATTAATTTTACTTGAAGTATGTTGACCCACTCTAGACAAGCTAATCACTTGGAGACTACCAATGACGACATCATTTGTTTTCTTCTATATTTTTTTGAAAGATTCTTTTTGATGATAAATGTATCCATTAGGATCAAGTCATGAATAAGTGAATGCAGGTGGAAGAAAAAAAAAAAAAACATTTTCATATCTTTTAGGCCTGCAGACTTTGGTGTGACTTGCTTCAGGGGAAAGTTGAGTACTTCGATTAAGAGATCAATATCTGAATTTTCTTGAGTAAAAATAAAAGTATATTCATCGATTTAAGGTTTTATTTTTTTTTGTTCTGTGGTAAAGTAAAAGTATGGGTTTTCTAATTAGGATGACAGAAGCGATGGTTTAAAGATTAATAGTTATTTGATGAATCAGATTTTAGTGGTTTGGGGAAATAATTATTTTTTAAAGTAGCACGATAAGTTACATTTTAAAAAAGAAAATCGATTTATTTTCTTGCTTTTTGGGCCTAGACATATTCGATAAAGGAAACTATTGAATTAATGACAATAACAATAAATGGTTCATTTTATCTACCTAAATCTATTAGATCTTGAATTTCTCTTGGTTAGGTGTTGAACTTAATTTTTTTTTTGTGTGTAAAATATTCATTGGAAGGCTATTTCGACCAGGGTAATGAGATACTTATGGGTCAAAATCATGGAGGTGGGAAATTTCGATGAATGAATTCTTAAAAAATCAACTTTGTTTTATGGTAAAAATTTCATGCTCAAATGTTCGCTTTAGCCATAATTTGTCGGTTCATGAATTTTTAATTTACCGCAAAACCCCAATAATTAGTACTAGAAAAACCCCAAAACCCAAAACCTCGCAAAACCCCAAAAATTAGTACTAGAAAAACGTTCCTGGAAATGGTGGTGATCTCTTTAAAACGACTTTAGGGGTCTAAAAAATAGTATCAATGTGAATGATATATTATAATAATATATGTATATTTATAATAATTATGAAACTAAAAGAGTAGGTCTTAAATAAATCAAATATAACTTTATTTCTTAGGCCATAAGTAAACTCGATGAAATTTCATTCAAAAAGCAAAAAAAAAACATTTATTTTTATGTTCTCATGCTTTTAAATCAATTTTTTTTTGTTTGACAACCTATACAAAATTTTTGTACCATGTGAAAGCTTATTGTTTCACCTTGTATAATGATGCATAAATCTTACTTCAAAGATGTCTACAAGAGAAGTTAGAATTTTTTAAAGTCAACCATGTCGAATTTCCAGACTGAGATTACGGTACTTAATACACTGGTAGCTTGTCATCGCCAACAGATCTCCACAGGTGTTTTGAGGTATTTTTAAATTTTTTTCAATTTAAGATTGTGTAACTTGTAGAGCACGTAACGTTATGTGTGATATATCAAATAAAAGTTTATGTTATCCAGCATGCGTATTAAAGTTAAATCAAATTTGTATGTGCACTAGATATAACGTGTGTTGGAAAAGAACATCTTTTTACCGTTATCTCCGAATTTTGAATATGAAATTATTTGAAATTTTGTACAATTATAATTTATTTAATTACCTATCTACAGTACAAATTTCATTCATCTATCTATTAAAACAAAAAAGTTGAAGTCGTGTCGCGTTTTCGTTTCATCTTGTTTCAAATCACTACGATACTAAAGAGGTTTTCACTTCAAAAATAAAATTTCAATCTAACTATACCCCAAAACAAACGTTAACAGAATGACGGTTAATTGATGTACGCTGCTTAAAAATGAAACTAAAACTAGCTTCTTACATACATTTTATATATTTATCCATAAAAATAAGCGTGGAATGATAAATCTGTATAAAAGCAACTTTAAAAACTGCTTGCAGCACAATTTGTAAGTTAGAAGATTAAAATATTGATACATTGAGAAATGTTGGTTTTATGCGTCATTTTTCTTGGGACAACTTTTATTAATGTATACAAAATAACATAATAAATGAAGTGAAAACTTCTTTAGTATCGTAGTGATTTGAAACAAGATGAAACGAAAACGCGACACGACTTCAACTTGTTATAACTTTTTTGTTTTAATAGATAGATAAATGAAATTTGTACTGTAGATAGGTAATTAAATAAATTATAATTGTACAAAATTTCAATTAATTTCATATTCAAAATTTGGAGATAACGGTAAAAAGATGTTCTTTTCCAACACACGTTATATCTTTTGATCTAGTACACATACAAATTTGATTTAACTTTGATACGCATGCTGATAACATAACCTTTTATTTGATATATCATACATAACGTTACGTGCTCTACAAGTTACACAATCTTAAATTGAAAAAAAAAATTAAAAAATACCTCAAAACACCTGTGGAGATCTGTTGGCAATGACTAGCTACCAGTGTAGGAAGTACCGTAATCTCAGTCTGGAAATTCGACATGGTTGACTTTAAAAAATTCTAACTTCTCTTGTAGACATCTTTGAAATAAGATTTATACATCATTACAAAAGGTGAAACAATAAGCTTTCACATGGTATAAAATTTTTTATAGGTGATCAAAAAAAAAAATTGATTTAATAACATGAGAACATAAAAATAAATGTTTTTTTTTTGCTTTTTGGATGAAATTTCATCGAGTTTAAAAAATTCTAGCTCTTTTTGTAGATGTCTCATACACCTGATCGATATATATATTTTGAGCTAAGACAATAAGCTTTCAGATGGTGTAAAAATTTGTATAGGTTGTTCGGGGAAAAAATGGATTTAATAGCGTGAGAATATAAAAATACATGTTTTTTCGCTTTTTTTGTGGAAATTGATCGAGTTCAAAAATTCTAGCTCTTTTTGTAGATGTCTTGTAGACTTGATCGATATATATATATTTTGAGCTAAGACAATAAGCTTTCAGATGATATAAAATTTATCTAGGTTGTCTTATAAAAAACATGGATTTGAAGGTGATAGAATAAAAATAGGTAGATTTTTTCAATTTTTTTTTTGCAAGAAATATTTTTTAAGGTTTCACTTCTACCACGTGTGACTTGCACACATGATTTTTTTTTTTTTGTTTTTAAGTCATTTGAGTATCAGTTTTTGAGTTATGGACATGTCCGGGAACGCTGTTTTTGGGTATATAATATGCAATAAAAAAGAAATTTAAACTTTTCTAACCGAAACAAATATATTCGTAGATGCGTGCCTACTATTTTAATTGGTAAATGAGAAAAAAAACTTTAATAAATGTTATCTTGATTTTTAAAAAATGCCTGGACATCAAATTTTCCACCTCCCTTATACATAAAAATTTCAAATCTAAAATGATACATTTGGATGAAATAAGTTGAGAAATATTGTCAAAAAACGAATACGGTCCTAATCACAATAATATACATATATTATATACATACGTAGTTGCTTACATCCTAGTTTGTGCAATGAAGTTGAAAATGCGAAATAGGATATAAAAATCACCTTTCAGATACCTATTGTAAAATTTTGTAAAATTGTTTTACGAAAAGTTCTATACTATAAGTTTCAAATTTGTAGATTGACGATTTCGTCTTGATTTGTACACTACTACCCCAAGGTTATAGTCTTAATCGAATTTAAAGTTTTTTACACGATTTTACAAGATTTTTAAATTTTCACTTAAGGTAAAGAAACTATTAATTTTTATTTCCATGAACTCGAGGTAGAAAAACGATTGCAATTAGTTTCAAAGGTCGATCTTTAGATTTGAGCGTTTTGAATTTTCGTATTTCTGGAAAAACAGTCTGGAGAAAAATAGTATAAAATGAGTTTTAAACATTTTTTTTTGCGCCTATTTTTAAATTTGAAATCGATTATTTCAAAAACTATTGATTATAATATATTGATTTAAAAATTTGAATTAAATGTAAGCGTTGTCGTTGTTTTTTAATAATTTTTTTTTGTTTTGATAATTTTTTTTAGAAAACTGCCCCTCTCACCTAAACGGGGGGAGATAGACCCCCCTTCCAAAGAAAAAAATGTTTGTATTGAACTTCTCTACAAAAACCCGTTATCAAATCCTAGCGCCCAAGTTATCCTACTGCACGCCAAATAAAACGTTTTTGTTCTATACCTAAAAGTTTGAATTTCTGAATCTGGGTTGAAATCGTAAAATTTTTTTTCAAAGCCAATTTTAAACTGATTTTCATAAAAAAATACCTCGTTTGATTTGGAAATAAATATTGTTTTAGAATATATTTTTAAAACAGCATGTTGTTGTGAAAATATATACTTTAATTTGATGTCGAAGTTGGGTAAATAACGAAAAAAATGGAATTTTTGAACTTTGACAGCCTATAAATTCTAGGTGGTTTAACCGAGTTACATGTCTAATAAAATCTCATGTCCACAAGTCGCGATTTTCAAGGTCAAACCGAAGATGATAATAATGAAAACCCTATATCTTGTTATTTATTCACGATCTACAGATTTTGCTCGATGTTCAGCTTCTTAATTGTCGCAATAATTGTAGTGTTTCAAAAATCTCGAATATTTAAAATTTCGCTAAAAAGGACACTACTTTATTTTGTGAAGAGATACTGAATATTCTCTAACTATAGAGACTAGACAAATCAGCAGATGTGCCTTAGAGTTCGGATTTAAAAAAAATCTCGATTTTAAACAAAGTGAAATGTTTTGGAAATAAAATTTTCTTTTGTTGACGATATTTCTATTTGAAATACATATGTTTTTGTGGTTCGAAAAAAAATTCTAATTCTAATTATTTATCGACCCGTAAACGCAAAGTTTGTCTTATTCAATTTAATTCTGAATCCATAAATTTACCCCTTAATTAAATTTTGTATAGGAATTAAAACCAAACAAATTCGAAATCAAGTTGTTGTCGAAATTAAATTGATGGCGCTATTGAAATAATCGATTTAAATTGTTTATTATCACAATTTGAATATATTTTTTATTTTGATTGAAAATACATAATTGCTTTGATTTCAAATGATGGCATCTTAAAATTTATGCAGGCACAATTAAAGGTATATACTCCCATATAAGAAAAAAAAAAATAAAGGAATTTTTGTAACTGGTTATGGTTAAAAGAGGGAACAAAATAATAAAAAAAAATTAAGGAATCAAAACAAACTGAACTCACTTTGAATTCAGATCTCATGACGACAACGTCTCACTGTCACATTTCAGATTAATATACTCCAAGTTTTTTTTTTTTTTTTAATTTTATTATTTTACATTTTGTCCTTCATTGAAGTGATTTAGTATTTCCTCTTTCATACCTTTTTGTCAAAAATACCTAGGTACAGTACAAAAAAAAGTAATAAATCAAACTGTACTAGACAAGATTCTTTCTGAATGTACGAGCTCTGTGAAGATAAAATATCTGCAAGATCTTTTTTTTAATGATTTTTCTTTTCATTTGCTTCTTTTTACAGATTTATCCATCCAACAAGAAAAAACAACAACACTAAAACAGTCCCACCAACAAAAGAACAAAACAACAAAATTCTGAAGACTCAAGTTGATCGTGAAATAGTTCATCTGAAAGATCGATCGTGTATAGAAGAAGAACGAAACTATAATAATCGACCATCAATCAATCTATCTTAAACGCCTCAAACCGCGAATTTCACCGATTCAAAGAAGAAAAGATACATTCTTTTGTAGAACGATCCCCGTGCGTTCGATCGTGTCGTGTCGTCGCGTTGCCGTATAAATCGTCGTGATTTTTCTATATTCTTTTTTTTGTATTCTCTTACAAATATTTCCTTCAAGTTGCGAGAAAATAATTCACAAAATCCTATGTTTAATTCAAAGAAAAGCCATTCTGCGCCATCTATCCTCTGACACGCGTATCTCATCTAAAATCCATCGATCGGTAGCCATATTGATTATAACCATAGTCAATTTTTAGTTTTTTTTTTTTTTATTGAAAGCGGTTCGTCGCCGCTAATAAATAAATTCGGATTAACCCACCATCCACAGAATGGCCGTTAGTAATATCGTTTGCGAGTGGTTACGTGCCCTCGGATTGGCCCAATATGCGGAGAGTTTTCTCGATAACGGTTATGATGATTTGGAGATTTGCAAACAAGTCGGTGATCCCGATTTGGATGCGATCGGTGTCGAAAATACTTCACATCGTCATAAATTGCTAAAAAGTATAAGGCAATTGCGGGAAAAAGGTGCGGCAAGTGTGTATTTTATGTTGAACGATCCGAATTCGTTGTCTGGGAGTACGGAGATACTTTGTGAAACACCACCCAATGAATTGGAACTGATCCTGAGGGAGCAGCTGGAAACGGATGCGATACGATTGACATCCCATCCATATTCAACACCGGTAAGTGATAAGATGCTTGGCCATCAAATATATGTATCTTTAAGATATTTTTGTATCTTTTTTGACAAATTTGCATTTATCTTGTTGTGTAAATGAATGAGATAGGTACACCCGCATTTTTTTTGATGTTGGGATGTGGGATTTATAAGAATCAAAAAAGGACGAAGTTGAACAAAAGGAAATTTAGAGATATTCAACACACAAGACTTTTTGTTTATTTGTAGATATCTGTTTTTGTGTGTGTGTGTGTTAGGGTGTATTGACTGTACGTGTCCCATCTTAATGACTTGGATGTGAAAAAGTGTGTGAGGATACAAAAAAATTGTAGCCTTTTTTTAGCGAAGACACAACAACACAACCCAAAACCTAACCACATTTGCATATTTAATGAACTTTATTTCAATTCAATTTCCGCGTTGTGCGCTTTTTCTTTTGAATTTCTTCGTTGGGCTTAACTCATTTTGTATATATTATTTTTGGTAAGAGTTGTTGCTATGTATAATATGCCCCCTTGTCCCACTTATATAGTCCTTTGTTTAATTTAAGACCTTTTCGCACGCTTGTGTTAAGATACAAGAAGATGTCGTGCAGAAGTTTTTTTTTATTTTTTTGTGGACCACATTTGGGAGGCGGTGGCGATTGCTTTTAAGTTGAATAAAAAAAAGGAGCTTAAAACTGTATTTAGATGAAAGATTTAAATATTTTATTTTATTCAAATGGTTTTTTATTTAAGGTCAAAAGAAAACAGAAGTTGTTTAGGTTTGTCTGTTTATTAGGTACCTCTCTTATTTGTACAGTCTGAAGTGTTGAATAAAATTTTACCAAGTTGAAAGAGCTTACCTACATTAAAAAAAATAAAAACGGTTTTTTAGGAAAATTAGATTTTTGTTGTTGATATTTTTTTAATGTTTTTCGGTTTTATTAATTCAGGCCTTTATTCAAACCAAACATATATGCGATATTTATTGCAAGGATTACGTTTTTTTTAACTTTGGGCAAACAACTCGTTAAAAATGACAAAATTAATATCTGAGCAACTGAAAACGAAATCAACATTTTTTAAACTCAGTTCTAAAAATAAAGACCTTTACCAAGTTTTGATCATTAATATTAACCCAGAAATCATCATTAACATGAGTAAATGCATACGAAAGTAAGCATTTTCTTAAATCATTGCTAATAATGGTATAAGCTTTGAGGATAGAGCATTTCAGTTGCTGTCCAATGGATAGATCTGAAGATACAAGCTTTTAAATTTGATATGATACCGTCCTCCTCAGGTCAAAAGCATGAATGTAAAGAATTGAAAACTTGGGTAAGATAAGTTTTCAAAACTTATTGCTGTCGTAAATTGTGACCCTATTCAACATTTACCGATTAGTACAGGAAAGAGATAGGCTTTTTCCTGGAAAAGGAAATATAGGAAGTCTGATTTTTTTTCAAATCTGAATAAAATTTTACCAAAAAATTTTGGAACTAAACTTGTCTTATTCGTTTGTCCACCGTTTTTCCATGTTTGTCCATGTTTGTCCACCCAAAATTTTCGTTCGTCGTTTGTTTATACTACGTTTATAAGATATGCAAAAAACAAAATTTGTACTGAAAAATTCAAAGTCCCATAAAATCATCAAAAATTACACGGTGTTACAAAAATGAGGTTTCAAAATATACGCGGGCGGAGACCTATCAGGTTTTGTAGAGCTAGTCGCACTGATTACGAAACGGTATTTGAAAATCCCCTAACACCCCCAAAATCTGGAGTTACGGCCAAAAAACGGTTTTTTTTACCTTCACCCATTGAAAAAATTCTAGCTTTAACAATTTTTTACCCATTTTCGATTTTTTTACAGTTTCTGATAGGATGAGAAAATTGTAAAATTATTTTATGAGATTTTTCTTTTTTCAAAATATTTTTTGTTTTTATTTGTTTTTATTTTTCAATTTTCTCATAAACTAGAAGACATAGAAACATATAGTTTTCACTGTTCGATAAGGAATCAATTGAGGCAGTTTTCTGTGTGAGTAGTTTTTTTTACTAAAATTCACAGTCTGGACAGAAATAGTTTTAAATTTTTTTTCGCCTATTTTTAACTTTGAAATCGATTATTTCAAAAACTATTGGTTATATTATATTGATTTAAAAATTAGAATCAAATGTACAATTTTTCCTTTCGGAAATGGTATCATTTATTACTATAAGTGTTGCCGTTGTTTTTTAATAATTTTTTTTTATTTTGATAATTTTTTTTTTTAGAAAAATGCCCCTCCCACCTAAACGGGGGGAGATAGACACCCCTCCCAAAGAAAAAAATGTTTGTATTGAGCTCCTCTACAAAAACCCGTTATCAAATCCTGGAAATTTTTAATTTTTCTGTAAAAACATTTTTATCAATGTTTTTTTGTTTTTTCAAAAATGTAATCAAATTTCAAATGTTTTTGTTGTGGATAGTGAAAGTCAAAAGGATGGTTTTTTGTTTGATAACTTATAATGCAGTCTAAATAAATGTAGAAGAGTCAACAAATAGTACCTTTAAGCTTAATGAATAGCCTTTCAAAAAATAATACATATTTTATAAAAAAAAAATGTTCCCATAAAAAAATAAGAACAAAAAATTGGAAAATTTTGGTTTTGGGATAGTTTGTAATGATTTTTCACAATTTGAAATAAAATATGTATTTCAAAACAAGAAAAATTAAGCTTTCCCATGCTTTTTATTTTGTCATGATAGGATTATTTTTCACTAAGAAACAGCTGATCAAAAATCACTTAAAAAAAATTACGAATTTCGTTTGTTCCTATAGTTTTTTAGTTTATAAAAATAGTTCAAGTTTGAATAAGATTTAGTTGTAAAATGTTTGGAAAATTTTTTTTTTTTCGGGACTTTATGTTACTAAATTTTTCAGTACAAATTTTGTTTTTTAAATATCCCCTAATTTTAGGGTGGACAAACGATGAGTTTGTGACAGGAATGTGAATTTAAAAAAAAAAATAATTTTTGAGGATTTTAGGGACTTTGAAATTTTCATTAGGTACACTGTGGTGTATGCGTATTTTTTTAAGGGAATTTTGAAAATCTGTTTTTTTTTTTTAATAGCTCCTAATTGAAGTGGACAAAAATTATTATTGGTATGTATCCATTGCTCTTGATGGGCAAATAATGGTCGTTTGGATTTTTGAAAAAAAAAAAAAAAATATATATTTTTTGGGGATTTTAGAAAAAAAAACGATATTTTGTAAGAAAGTTGCTATAAAAAAAATTCTTTTTGTAGATTTAAAGGGGATTTCTCACAGTTCTGGCTTCACGGAGATAAATTTGTTTAATAATCCAAATATAATTTTTTCAAAAGTGTAAAAAGATTCGTTGAAATTGAATTATTCATTTGGGAGAAATTCTATGGCAGGTACCGTTAATAATGATTAATCCCTTAGCACGTTTGCATATGTCTCATTTTTTAATGAATTCTCAAATAGTGTATAGTGAACTTTCGAGTCATTAAATCTTTCCCATACTCCTTGAAAAAAAAAACTAGGTAGAGTCAAAAGTCACGAACACATCATCAGCGAGATTGACTTTTTTTTTTCTCTGTCTTATAATTAAGTAATTATCCCCAGTTTTGTATTTTTCTCTCATAAGCCGGATGTAATCTCGATCCCGGAAGGCTTATTCATATATAATTTCAAAATCTACAACACCCACTCATCACCGAGTTCTCTAATTCATATACATATATACTCTCACATACAAAAGTTCATCTAATTCACATGTCCTCAAAAAAATATCCCTTCTAACAAAAAAAAAAAAAAAAAAAAAAATCGAGAAAAAAACAGTAAACTTATACCTACTTATCAAGTCGCCCACAAAACTTCTATAGAATAGAGTGTTGGGTTATTTTTCTTATGGCTTTTGTTAGCCAGCTATAGCTAACATTTCATTCATTCTTTTGTTTGATTTTGCATGTTTGCCCAATTATCTTAATTTTTCTTCTGCTTTTTCTTCTTCTTTTTCTTCTTGATGCAATATGGCACGTTTGTGTAAATAATGCAAATCTCCAAATGCCGCCCACCATCACTATAATATCCACTTGCATCATCATCATCATCATCAGCAGAAGGCCCATGAGTCTGCCTTCAAATCACTCAAAGGAATAAAAAAAAAAACAGAAAAAAAACCTCTGCCATTATTAGTTTGACACATTGAACAAATGCGAGCATGAATGTATCTTTGTCGTGTGATGGAGCTCGTAGGTAGCTCCAAATGCCTGATGGAACATGGTCTGATGTATTCCTCAGATTATATACATCTTCTTTTTCTACGTCGTCGTCTTTAATTAGAAAATAATTACCCTTTGCGAGAATGATGATGATAAAGTTGGCAGTGGTGGTATTGACGAAGACAAAAGCCTCTCAGATCGCGCTCTGGGAAAGCAAAAAAAAAAGGAAGCCTCGCGCTGATCTGACAATCTGCTCTTGTGTGCACTCTGCCGTTGTGTGATGGTATCTTCCGATTGTCCCGCAGACTATGCGCCAACCAACTAACTTACCATTAACCAACCAGCAGAACAACAACCTGCCAGCTTGTTTGACAGTCGTCGTCATTAGCAGACGTGATTTGATTTAAGTCCCCACAAAGACCCACACGCCCACCACGTAGAAAAGTCTTCGTTGTCGTCGTCGTCGTATGTCGTCGTGCTGGAGCTGGAGTTTTGTGCCTTGGCACCGTTGTCATTGTCGCTGTCGCACGTTTTAATTTCAAGCTGTCATCGTTCGTCTTGGCGAACGAACTTCGAGGAGCTCTATACCTAGCTGAATAGCTGATAGCTGCAGCAGGCACCTCAAATAAAGGATGCAACTCGCTTAAATGCCCGCGACACGATGCCCCCATATATTTATATGTGCTGGCTGACTGTGTGTGAGTCTTCTTCCATCAGAGACGTTTTGTGATGGAGTTTTTTTCGGTTTTTCCATTTCTTTTATTTTATTTCTCTTCTTCAACTTCAGTGTTGCATTAATTTATTTTCAGAAATATTTTACTCCTACTCGTTGTGTCGTCGTTGGTTTGGTGGGTTTTTAATATGTGCAACGCTGCAGCGAGCGCGTTGGGTGCCAGGAAGCGAAACTATTCATTTGGATATGGGGTTAAGAGGTTGTCAGACCCCCTCCCCCCTATTTCCCTTCTTCTTCTGTGCATGATATCACTCTCTCTATGCACCAATACCTACCACCTTCTTTCATATGTGTGTGTTGGAATTTGGAATTAATTTGGTACATTTTGTCAAGGATCAAATTTCGAAGCCTTTAATTAGAGAGAAAGAAGGAGAGGAGCCATCGACCTATGTGTGTGCTATAGCTGTTGTAGAAAAAAGGTAGGAGAAGAAGAGCTTATATAGCTATTGAGAATAGTGCCACGGAATTTGATGCAATTAAATACCTACCTCTTTTCTGAAGTAGGAGCAGCTCATTAGTCAAGTGTGTGAAATATTCAAATAAAATGACACTTTATAGTTGGAGGTCCTTGCTCTAGAAAACTATCCATAAGAATATACCGACTCAAAAGAGGGTTTGAATAGATCTTCGTTCTAAGGCCCATCAGGAAATATAACATTTTTGCAATTAGTTAAGTGTACAAAAAAAAAACAAAAATTTATGTTGAATCTTTTATTTTGACAAAATAAATTAGATGACACGTTGAGCTTATTCAATATAAATAGACTCATGTAGGTGGTTAAGTATTTATTTACACCCACAAACAAGTGTCTGTGTATGTTTAATTAAATTTCCTGATTGGACAAGCTAATGATTCGCTAATTCACTTATTCACAAACAAACAAAACTAATAAATTATTTAGAAACAATTAAAATCGAAAATTAGATTTAAATCTAACACAGAATTTTTAAGTGGATACAATTTGCGCATTATTTATTAATATGTGCAATTGTGTTTAATTTGGCGGAATTTGATTTTGTTTTATTTTTGTTTTTTACTTGCGATATAGGTACTATATATCAAGTTACCTATGCATTCGTACAAAAAAAAAGTTGAGATAACATTTTTCCATGACATTACGATGATAGAGAATGCCAAAAAAGTGGGTCCCGGAAGTCCGTCTGTCAGTCCGTATAAGAAGCTACAGCCTAAACGGATGGACAGATTAATTTCAAACTTGGTATGTAGCGTTATTTGGCGACTCTACAGAGGGATTTTTGGAATTAATTTTTTTGGACCAAAAATAACGGTAAAAATAACGGCATATAACGATTTTAGTAAAATTGAAATATCTCGAAAACGGCTCCAACGATTTTGTTTAAAAAATTCAAAAGTAAGTTGTAAGTTAAGGTCTATCTTCAAATGATAAAATTTTTTTTTGAAAATCATTATTAACGGTACCTGTCATAGAACCGTTTTTTTTTCAAATCCAATTATCTCCGGAACTGCTTATTCGATTTCAACAAAACTTTTTGTGAAGAAGCATTTATATAATTTAAATAAAATAAAATTTCAAAAAAAATAATTTTTGGATTTAAAAAAAAAAATTTGAAATTTTCGAAAACGGGAAATTGAATTTTTTTGAAATTTTGTTTTTTAGATGTTGATTAGTGATTTCTACAAAATGGCATCCCAATTTTATTTAAAAACTTTTTTCCAAAAAAATTATTTATAAAAAATTAGTTTTTTAAAAAACGGCTCTAACGATTTTGAAATTTTTTTTTGTAAAAATGCATCTTAATATATCAATCAAAACTACACACTTGCTTTGGAGAGCAATTTGATTTCAGATTTTATTTTATTTAGAGCCAATTTTTCAATCTTCTAATAAACAGTCAGTTAACTGTTCGACGAATAAAGTTATTAGGCTCATAAACAATCAGATAAAAATATTGAATTTTTCAATCAAGAATAATTTATTCTACAGAATAACGAAAAAAAATTGTCAAATTCAAAAATATTTAAAATTAAACGTCATTTTTATACATGATTGTTTTTGTTTTCTTGTTTTCCACTGTATTTTTTTCAAAATTCTTTCAAAACAGCTTTGACAACTGACACAATATTTTTATTGAGATTATTCCTTAGAATAATTTTATTCGTCTCTGAAAGAAGCAGATATATTTATTCTTAGGAATAAGCTATATCTGCCTGTTGAAAAATTGATTTTTTCTCTATCCTTAGGAATAAGTACTAACTGACTGTTTAACTGACTATTGAAAAATTGGCCCTTATTCAATTTAATAAATAATTTAAGTAGCTTTACTCAGTAATAACGAAGAAAAAAATAACAAAAATAATAAAAAATTATTAAAATTATTT
The DNA here is from genome assembly GCF_945859705.1 of Episyrphus balteatus. Taxonomy (NCBI): domain Eukaryota; kingdom Metazoa; phylum Arthropoda; class Insecta; order Diptera; family Syrphidae; genus Episyrphus; species Episyrphus balteatus. Next base: position 44,625,649 of record NC_079136.1, read on the forward strand.
TTATTTTAAGTGGAGTGATTGAATATAATTCAATATAAGTTCAAGTGACCTCAACTCCAAAAATTTTTATAAAGCGTTTCGCTTGAATATAATTGAATTATATTCAATCACTCCACTTAAAATAAAAATAATTTTAATAATTTTTTTTTTATTATTTTTGTTATTTTTTTCTTCGTTATTATATAAGCCTGACCACTTGCATACATTTTCTAAGTGTCTGAATTTAAACAAATTCCCTTAGAATATTATAATTCACAGTATATTCATGCTGTGAGTTTTATATAGTGTCGGTAAACATCGACCAAAATAAGGCGTCTTAGTAAGGGTACGACAGATCTAACTGATGAGCCCACTGTCGTACCTGGGCGAAACGCTTTATAAAATTTTTGGAGTTGAGGTCACTTGAACTTATATTGAATTTACTCAGTAATAGTTTTTGAAATAGGAGCGACACAGATTCATAGGAAATAAGTCGTAATATTACTCCTTCATCTGATATGCAGTTCCTCACACCTTTACGTCAGTCAGCCCTCTTAAAAAGGGCACAGGCAGTGTTGCCAATAGTGCAGATTTATCTGCATTTTGCAGATTTTTAACCTATTCCCAGACTTTTGAGAACCATAAATCTGCAGTGAAGATTTAATCTGCAGCTGAAACTTACCGTTTTAAAGACGCAAAAGGATTAAATTCCAAAAACTCCAGTAAAATGTCAATTAAATTAAGGCCAAAAACGAACTAAAACATCATTTATTTTGCCAAAAACAACAATTTCGCCTATTATTTGAGTTAAGTTTTCAAATCAGGTGGAGTTTTTTCATAACGTTCTATTTTTTCTTGAATTCTTGATTTTATTATCTTAAATGCAAATTATAAGAAAACTCAGAGCATTTTTGCTTTTATATTGGAAAAAGTCCAAGAATACAATAAAGCAACACTTCTAGGAGAATTTCAGTTTCAATTTCAGCGCGGAAAATCACTTTCGAAATTAATTTTTTATTTGAAATCAGTTCGCAAATTTTTTTCAAATCGAGTCTCGCAAATTTTAAGAAATCTGCATTGCAGATTTTTTTTCGTCGTTTTTGCAGATTTTTCGAAATGATTTCATGGCAACACTGGGCACAGGGCTTCCAATACTTAACTCCATTAATTGTTTTCGGTACATTTTTACATGCCTGGATTCGTCGTATAATATTGACTATCAATTCCTGCCGCCTGGGTCAGAAAACTCTTAAATAGATTCTTCTTAGAAACTGATTCCGGTATGTTTGAAGCTTATTCGTGATAAAGGATATGATTTTTCACGTGTTAGATTCTTAAATATACCCTTATAACAAAGTAGTCTTTGATTAGATTTAAATATCAATTATTAGAAAGCAGTTTTTCTCTACCCAAAGGTTGTGTTAATGTCTTTTGGTTTAGCTCAATTCATCCTAAACTTGAGTTTTTCTTAAAAGCAGCTAAAATTTTTGTTATGAACACGCCCCAATATTTTTTAGAAATTAAAAATTTTCTGCTTTTTCTAGTGGTTGCTAAAATTATTTACTTGAACAGATATTTTAGTTCCAATTCTTCCCAAATTGTTTTTAAAATCTACTGAATGCTTCCATGTCTGGTCATTAAGTTTGTGCATCAGAAATTACTTATCAGGAAAAAAAGAAAAATAATATTGGTGAAATTATGCAGCCTTGTCTGATCCCATATTTGATTCAAATAAAAATCTTTCTTTCTTTAAGGTGACATTTGCATGCATCGTGCGTTGTCAGACTGCTCGTCCAAATAAAATGTAAACCAAATTAATTATTTTTTGTTGAAATTTATAAACCCCATTTTGCACTCAAAAAGCCTGCAACCAAAATCATCACCGGAAATTCATCTCCAATTTGAATTACTTAAGATCTCTATTCTTTAGAAGCTTAATGATGATTTATCTTATTTTAACTCACTTTTCTAGTCTTATTCTAATTTTTTCAAAACTGACTATATCGAAGTGTGTGCTGAAATAGTGAGATGGGCTGTCACGCCTTCGAAATGCCCCGATAGAGATTTTTTGTTGGGAAACAAAAAAATTCCAAATTTTTTGAGGTTTTTCAAGTAACTGCATTTCCCTAAAAAATGGTCGCACAGGAATTTTTAAAAGAAGGATTTTAAAATTCTAATGCCATAGTTTTGAGATTTTATGATGAAAACATTTTTCGAGCAACATGTTCATTCATCCTTATGGAATAACGACAAAATGAAATTGGTCCAGTTTTTTTTTTTTTTTTTGTTTTACTGACTTGGGAAATTTTTTTCTCTTTAACCATCAATATCTCAGCAACCGCCAAATTCACAAAAAATTTAAGAGAGTTTTTTAAATTTTTTTATAAATTTCCCACAAAAATCAGGCACGGTTTTTAGGAGAAAGTTTTTGTTTATTTTTGGCATCAATTTAAATAAATTGCACGACTGGGGTCGCACGTACTTGCTCTTAGGGTAAAAGTTACTATAATGTTAAAGCTTTTCATTGAACAAAATAAGGGAAAATTTGATATTTACACGGAATTTCATAATTGGTACAAAAAAAATAAAATCTTTTTTAAAAACAATTAAATACCTACCGTTTTAAATGATCTTTTACAAAAAACTAAGTATGCAATTTTATTTCTTGTATAAAAAGGAATTTTTGGAAAAAAATTTTCGAAAATCGTTAGAGCCGTTTTTTAAAAAAATTATTTTTTATATATAAAAAATTTCTAACATTTTTCAAAAAAAAATTTGGTATGCCATTTTGAAGAAATAATTAATTTACACAGAAAAACGGATTTTCAAAATTTTTTATCAACCCGTTTCCAAAAAATTGATTTAAAAAAAAAAATTTTTGAAATATTTTTTAAAAATTCAAAAATGTTTTTTTTTCTTTACAAAAATTTTGGTCGAAATATGTTTTGTCGTTTACGAGAAATTCATAAATCAAAAAAGCCGTTCTATGGCAGGTACCGTTAATTACGGTTAAAAAAATATTTTTTTTACTTCCGAAGGAAGCTTTTATGTGCTTTACTACACACAAAAATTTTAATCAAAATCGTTAGAGCCGTTTTTGAAAAAAATTTACTTTTTTATTTCCGTTATATAACAGGTACCGTTAGTTTTGGTCCTAAAAACAAAATTTCAATTTGTCCTCTAGGGAATCACCCAAAACTGTTAACTACCAAGTTTGAAAAAAATCGCTCCGTTAGTTTAGACTGTAGCTCCAGGTACACACAGACAGACAGACAGACAGACAGACAGACGGACAGACAGACAGACAGAATTGTCGGACCCACTTTTTTGGCATTCTCCATCATCGTAATGTCATGTAAAATTGTTATCTCGAGCTCGATTTTTTTTACGAATCCTAAACTTGCCCTATAGTACCTATATCGCAAGTAAAAATGATGTGCCTTTTACAGTTTTATGTGCCGTTTTATTCAATCGAATTTTTGCATACAAATTAAAGGATTAAGATTTTGATTTTAAATGATCATAATATTTAGCAAAATAAAAAATGCATTTTTATTGATAAAAATGTTTTAGTTTATGGGAAAACATAAAATAAAAATTAAAGAATTTTTTTTTTTTTTCAAAAATATTGGAATTTTTGTTTAAATGATGATCCGATGATTGAAAAGCTTAAATACATTCAAAACTGTTTTTGCCATAGGAGCATTGACTTATTTTATTTCTTATGAACACTGATCTAGAGTGTGCCTCTATTGACTTAAAAAAAAAAGGATTTAGGATCATGTTTTTAGCTGGAAAAATCTAATTTATTGACAATAAAAGATATTCAGAATCAATTCGCTATCACTGTTGCCTACCCAATTTAAGACTTCTTTGGATAACAATAAAAAAAAATTTTGCAGGTCAGTGCTAACAACTGAACCTCGTTTCTTAAATTTAGACATTCGAAGTCGCAGTTTTGCTTATTTTCTAGGGAAAAAAAGATTTAAAAAGACTGTTTTAATTTTCTTGGAGGCTCCTTTTTCTGAGTCCATTTATAAAATGTTGCTACTATAAAACTTTAAAGTTTAAAGCTCTAAAAAATTATGCTTCAAACGAAAATTAGATCAGATAGACTTTAATTTAGAAGACTGAAAAGTTAGGCGACACAAAATGTCTTAGGTACTTTCGATATCAACAAAATTTTCTTTCCGTGACTCGAATGTGTAAATTAAAATTGTATAATTCACTTTTTTTTTCCAATTAAACCTAAAAAAAACTATCTCAATATCTACCATCACCTTTTTTTATTCCCATTGGGGAGTTTTATTTTTACAACTCTTGAAATTAATTCCCAATCGAAATGTTTTATTTTATAATTTAGAAAGTTAAACCGGATTAAGTACACAAAAATAAACATAGTTTTTCAATTTACCATTGGCACAGCTGCTGCTGTTGTAATGAGAAAAAAAAAAAAAAGCAAAAATATCTCAACCATCCTGGCGATAATCTGAAATTGCACGCGCCCAAAATTCCTTCCATCTCACAGTCATAGTCGTCGAAGTTTATAAGACAGAACCTACACAAAACTTATAGCAATCTGCTTGCACTGCACACAGAGTGTGGATTGGTTTTAAGCCGGTTTAAGATTTCATCTCAAAGATACACCTCAACACGAAATGGCTAAAAATGTCATATTTTTTTGGCTTTCACTGCAAAGGTATATACAGAGGAACCGCACAAAAACCGCAATTGCTAAGAAACTGAAAAAAAAGGAAAAAAAAAAAATAATAATAACACAAAAACCTCCACCAGCACCAGCTGACCTGAAAGTGGAAAACCAACCGATTAAACAGCCACAGCAAAATGTAACTGCTACAAGCGGATACTATATTATCTGTCAGAGTCGTGACCATGGGGCATAATCTTTGTCTCTCTTAAAAAAAAAAAAAAAACAAAAAAATAAGAAAAACGAAACGAAACGAAACAAATCCCGCGAGCCAGGTGTATTTGGGTTCGGGTGTCCATTAATAAAAAAGACTCTAATGTGGCATGTGGAACGCAGTGGGTTCACCCCAGCGCACAATAATCATAATTTTCGCCAATTTTTTTGGCTTACAATATTTACGGTTATACGCCTTAGCGAATTGCTTAATTTTTTGAAAGCTGAATCTTACTTGTGGGAAAAGAAGAAGTTCAAGGACCTCTTTAAAGGAGACGAAGAAAAAGAAGAAGAATTACAGATTTGTGGCAAGAGTGACAGGTAGCATCAACAAATGTATATTCTCTTGTGTGTTCTTTGATGCAACTTAATGGCGGCACCTTTAAAAGAGGCTCAAATGATACTAATCCGAAAGTGAAGAAGAAGAATCCGTAGTCCTTTCGGCTTTTTTTTTCTGATTCATTGTCATCTCAACCGAAAATAACCATTAAAAGGCATGTCAACGCAGCATTTTAACCACAAAGAAGCTGAGCTATACAACACACTCGTATATTGAACAATAAATGGACATGAAAGAAGCCAGAAGCAGAGAAGGGCAAATATAATATAATGAAACGATACCTCCCGATATACATAGGTCTCCTTAAATGGTAGACATGACCACTGTCCACCATGATAAGTTTATCTCCAATTTACGGCACCAAAAACCATCCAACGACGACGATGAGGACAGACACGACAAAACATATACGAATTGTATAAGACATAAATGAATAAACGAGCCTTGTAAGAGTGTAAGTCGCCATCGCCATTGCTGTCGCAATCATCATCCAACTGACCAACTATATGGCTGCTGGTGGTAGGACTCCTCCAATAAATATACAATCTACAAAACTACAACGATGACAAAATGACAAACTCAACCTCGGACTGACTGTTGCTGGAACTATGTGTAAAATAAAAAAAATATAAAGAAACAAAAATAGAAGAGGGGAGGCAGGACCGGATTTATATATTTTGAGACTCATCGTCATCAGTCCAATAGTTAAGATTTTCAATCTGTTAGGAGCTAAAGGCTCAACAAATCCAGAGCAATTTGGTCGAGAGGGTGTTTTTTTAAGAGAAGTTGAAACCTTCAATTTTTCTTTCTTTAAATAAAAGATCCTTTCATCCAAAAAGAATTACGGATTTCTTTCATTTACATAATGTAACGTTATTATTATTACGAATTTTTGAAAAAATTAAAGGATCACGTTTTTTGCTTTTTTTTAAATGACTTTTTTTTAAATTTAATTAAAAGGAGATCAGTAGAATCAAGGAATACAGCTGCGGAAACGCGTTAAAAATGATTGGGCGATGGTTTCTTGAATTTCCTTAACTAGTATTAAAAAAAAATTTTACAAAAAAATTTTTTTTTTTATTTTTTTTTTTTTTTTATTTTTTTTTTAAACAAGTTAAGGAAATTCAAGAAACCATCGCCCAATCATTTTTAACGCGTTTCCGCAGCTGTATTCCTTGATTCTACTGATCTCCTTTTAATTAAATTTAAAAAAAAAGTCATTTAAAAAAAAGCAAAAAACGTGATCCTTTAATTTTTTCAAAAATTCGATCGAGTGAAACAAAAAAACGGCTGGCTGGATTAATTTGATTTTTTGTAGGGTTTTTGTGGACATATTGAACTGTAAAACGCACACTTAACATTAGTGGTTTCCTCAATATTTTCGATCTAGCGCTCGATTTTCCAAAAAACCACCAGAAGCCCTTTTTTTGTTGCATTTTCAAATTCATGTGAAAATAAGAAAAATTTTTTTTTTTGGAAAAGCAATGGCTAGCCGTTAAGGAGAATTCATTCAAGTTCTTGAAACCCACCTTTAACTTTCTGTGCGATCATTGGTTGCTGAGATATCGATAATCAAACACAAAAGGATCTTTTTCCATTTGAAGACCGATTCTCGGCGAGAAGTGGACGTATCGAGGTGTTCAAAAAACCGAATTAAAGCTAAATGAACAAAGTATCCGATCCTTATAGTGGTTAAGTTAAAAAAAATTTTTTCCACGCCCGTAGACCAAAAAAAAAACTAAAAAAATTTTGAAAATTTTTTTGTTGCTGGTTTTTCTACGATTACTCAAAAACCGCAGAGGTTAAAAACTTTTAAAGTTCTAATCCAAAAACTAGACACTTGGAGCTACAATTTCCTTCTTTATCGATTTCTTGTACGACCATTTCTTTCGAAGTTACGGCCTGTTGAAATTTGCCCAAAAATTTGGAATTTTTTTTTGATCCCTTAATTTTTTCCAGTAGTGTACTAAGGCAGTACGTTTGTTGTAGGTTTCTGTCTATAATAGTTCCCATCATTCCCACAAAAAAAAACACCCTTTTACGATGATAGGTTAATTTTGCTTTAAATTGCTTAATTTCGCTGAAGAAAAAATAGGTATGTGTTAATGATTTCCAATATTGTAACTTTTCTCTTAGTCTTGTCCCCAAATAAAACCCAGAAAATCGATTTTGATAAAATCTCATTGTGAAGGGAAAATCGGGTAAGTGCAGATTTTTAAGTCCAAATTCTTTTTGAAAGAAAGTAAATAACTTCAAACACAAATGTTCTTAGGGTAGCAAGCTTCTGATTTCTATTCTTGATTCTACCTAGTTTATTTTATGTTAAAATATATTGTGAATTATAAAAACCAAAAGATAAAATTGAATAACAAAATAAAAAAAAAAAAAAAAAACTAATCGAAAATGCACTTTTTATATTGAAGTTTGGTAAATTGAGTGTAGGCTTATAAAAAAAAATTAAAAAACAAATGGAATTCGTTTTTAAAGGAATTAAACAACATCTGAAATCAAATTGAGGTCCAAAACAAGAATGCAATGAAATAAAATTTTTTTTTAACAATTGTTTAGTTTTATTAGGGGTTGAAAAAAGGTATTACATAGAAATTTTTATTTTTATACATTTATATACATTTTTAGAAACATAAACCATATATGGGTTAGCATGCAGCAAAGCGATTTCCAGCAAAAAATTAATAACCCATATATGGTTTTGTATGCATTCAAGGTATTTTTTTAAAGTATTATTTTATTACATTGGACTTTCCTTATTCGTGGAATTCATTCAAACACACTTTCATTTATCATTGTTGCAGAAGAACACCTTCCATTTTCTGCACATTGTGTACGTCTTCAATCCGCAAATTTGACATATTGACGTTTTTGTTTGCCATTCAGAGATATGGTCGATGTTTTCAGTTCGCACTGAATTCAACTGCTTTTGCCCTTGGTTGTTGTGAGTGAATTGGAGTTTCGGGATTAGATGGGGCTGGACTTCCATGACTTGTATATAACTTCCTCAGCTTTGTTTTGTTCCATCTCTGCTCTGATCACCTGCCAAAGTTGAAAGGCATCCTCTCTTTCGTGACATTGTAGGTTTTACAGATTTGCATAAGTGCTCGGAGATGGCTTGTTTGATGTTAATAAGGGCCAGAATCTGAAGCTTGATCGTCATCACTTCGAAAGCCATCATCAGTTTTAGCATTTACACACTTATTTTTTCCATAGAAAGTCTTCGAATTTATTTTACAAAAAAAAAAAAAAAATCCCACAAAAATCAGTAATGTAAGTAGCCAACGCATGATAACCCATATATGGTGTTTTGGAAAAAACAACAAAAAAGACAAAAATTATTATTAAAACAAAAACCAAACTTTGTAAACATATAAAAGTATAATAAATACATACAAAACTTATTTTTAATTGGATGCAACTTACTAATTTATTATAAAAAACACTTGAAAAGTACACACTTTTATTCACTGATTTGCACTTTACACATGCTCTTGAAACAATGAGTTTATTTCCGAATCACAACTCTCTTACTGATAATAAAAACCGGTTAATTATAAAAAAATAGACATCATTTTATTATAGTTTTTTCTTTTTGACATTTGCTCTAATATAACGGGAATAAATCGATATGAAATCGATAAACCATATATGGGTTAGTATGCGGTAGAGGGTTAAAATAAAATTGGTATGCCATTGTCCAATGTCCCGTTTTTAAATATTATAAGCTTTTACAAATTCGGTATATGACAGGTAGGTACCGTTATTTTTGGTAAAAAAAAAACTAATTATAAAAACCCTTCTGGAGAGTAGCTCTTAAATCAATTTTCCCTCCAAAACAAGTATGCAGTTTTGATTGATATGTTAAGATGCATTTTTAGAAAAAAAATTCTCAAAATCGTTAGAGCCGTTTTTTAAAAAACTAATTTTTTTATAAATAATTTTTTGGAAAAGATGTTTTAAAATAAAATTGGTATGCCATTTTGTAGAAATCACTAATCAACATCTAAAAACAAAATTTCAAAAAAATTCAATGTCCCGTTTTCAAAAATTTGATTTTTCAAAAAAAAAATTTCACAATTTTTTTAAAAATCCAAAAATTATTTTTTTGGAAATTTGTTTTTTTGTTTTATATTTAAATTGTATAAATATTTCCTCACAAAAAGTTTCGTTGAAATCGAATATGCAATTTCGGAGATAATCGGATTTGAAAAAAAAAAACGGTTCTATAGCAGTCACCGTTAATAATGAGTTTCAAAAAAAAAAATTTCATTAGAAGATAGACCTTAGCTTAAAACTCACATTTGAATTAAAAAAAAATCGTTGGAGCCGTTTTCGAGATATTTCAATTTTACTAAAATCGGTATATGACAAGTACCGTTATTTTTGGTCCAAAAAAATTAATTCCAAAAACCCCTATGGTGAGTCCCTAAATAACGCTACATACCAAGTTTGTCTTTAATCGGTCCATTCGTTTAGGCTGTAGCTCCTTATATAGACAGACAGACGGACTTCCGGGACCCACTTTTTTGGCATTCTCTAACATCGTAATGTCATGGAAAAATGTTATCTCAACTTTTTTTTTTTTTTACGAATACATAAATTGATATATTACCTATATCGCAAGTAAAAATGTATCGGGCCCCTTCAAGGAGATTCTTTTTTGGATCATAAACTAATCCAGCACCGATTTGTACCAATGATGCTATCGTCAAAGTATATGTCGCCATCTCTTCTCTTTGTCGCCTTTTTCCGTGGTCATCATAGAGCCCATCGTGAACTATTCGTGGTCTTTGGTCGTCGTCGTCGTCGCTTGATCTTTGTATCCTTTTGGCCAGTTGATTAAATGTGAATTGATGGTCGGGGAGCAGACAGAACAGCCCAAAAGCCGGTATTCAAGACATTTCATCCAGGCACCACAATGAATTCAATTCTTTTTTTTTTTTCTTCTCTCTTGTTGCTATATAAAATATACGGATATGTCTTTTTTTTTATTGGACATTTTGTGGTTGTTTGGAGAATTATAGTTTGGGTTATGTGATATTGAAGGAATTTTTTTTTATTTTTGACAAGGAAAAACAGTCGACCGCCAAGCTCATAGCTTCGGACATTCATTCGAATGTTGAACAAAGAAACTGTGTTTGTTTATATTTCTTATGACTTTTCGTGACCATGTTGTTCAGAGAGAGACCATGGTGATGGTTTAATATTTCATCTTGAAGCCTATATATTTGACACAATTTTCCAGAATAAAGGCGCAAATATTTTGAAAGTTATTTTTTGGTTAGAAATAAAAAAAATTAGCAGTATTATGTGAAATGAGGACTTGCGGGATTAAATGTTATTTACTTGAGACGAAATTAAGAGTATTGTCAAGGTTTAAAGGATTTTGAGAATTAATACAATTTTGTAAGGTGGAAAATAGTAGTTATTGTTAAAGTTTTGAGATGAATTTTCTAAGAATCCTGGAGAAAAATCAGATAAAAAACAAAACTGGAAACTAGGGGAACGGATCCTTAAAAAAAGGATTCACCTGCTTTTTTTCCTGTTTTTTGTTCCTCAGACTCCCCGACTATTTGGACTACATTTTAAGCTTGACACGACTTCTATTAAAGTCTTCTTTTCAAATCATGTCGTAAAGTGAAAAATTACCTTCCTTTACTCTTTACGAATCTAAAAAAAACTCAACTGATTCACAAGATTTCTTTTGTTCTTATTTCTGGAACGCCTTATATTTATTTCCTAAGTATGTGACACACTCCCTGACAACTGTCAAGCTGTTATTCAAATTGTTTTTTTTTTTTATTTTTTTTTATTTAGATCCAAGATCTGCCGTATTAAACGAAGGTAACTGTCCGAACAGAAACGCCTTTTGCACAGTGGGGTCGTCTGTTTTTTTATAAAAAAAAATGTAAATCGCCAAGAGTTATTTTAAGAAAAATGTGCATTTAAAAAAAAATATTTATTGCAACTAAAAAATATTTGCATTAAAAAATAAATTTTTATTGCAACTCAAAAATATTTGCTTTAAAAAAAAAATTAAAAAATAAAAATTTAATGCAAATGAAAAAAATTCGCATTGAAAAAAAAATATTTATTGCAACTGAAAAATATTTGCACTAAAAAATAAATTTTTATTGCAACTGAAAAATATTTGCATTGAAAAAATAATATTTATTGCAAATAAATATATTTTGCATTGAAAGAAAAAAATTATTGCGAATCAAAAATTTTCTACATTGAAAAAAAAAAAATCCAAAATTTAATTTTTTTTTTTCATTTGCAATAAAAAATTTTTTTTAATGCAAATATTTTTCATTTGCAATGAATTTTTTTTCCATGCAATTTTTTTTCATTTGCAATAATTTTTTTTTATTTTCAATGCAAATTTTTTTCGTTTGCAATAAATTTTTATTTTTTTATTTTTTTTTTTTTCAATGCAAATATTTTTCAGTTGCAATACAAATTTATTTTTAATGCAAATATTTTTCATTTGCAATGAATTTTTTATTTTTATTTTTTTTTTTTATTTGCAATAAATATTTTTTTTTAATGCAAATATTTTTCATTTGCAATGAATTTTTTTTCCATGCAATTTTTTTTCATTTGCAATAAATTTTGTTTTATTTTCAATGCAAATTTTTTTCGTTTGCAATAAATTTTTATTTTTTATTTTTTTTTTTTTCAATGCAAATATTTTTCAGTTGCAATAAAAATTTACTTTTAATGCAAATATTTTTCAGTTGCAATAATTTTTTTTTCAATGCAGTTTTTTTTTACAAGCAATAAATATTTTTTTTTATAATTTCAAGTGCATTTTTTTAAATTCATATTTTTACAACGCTGGTCCAAATATAGTTTGAAAATTGTCTTTATAAAAAAAAACTAAAAAAAAAATTAAGAGTATGCTACCCCACTGTCCCACATTTGAGCTCATATTTTCAAACAAGATGTATGTTTGGCCCATTTATAAAATAGGTACCAGCCCGTCGCCTTCTTTTGCTGCCTCCTTCCTTCTCCACCTTACCTCTTCTATACTTCATCTCAAAACAAAGTCACGAATGAATAAATAGCCACAAAGTAGGTAGTGGAGCTTGGACGTGATTCATTTTGTAATTTGAATCCCACATTTTGTTGAGGGTATCTCTCGTGTGTGGGCAGCAGTGGCAGCAAGCGCAGGATAAGCGTCTGTATATACCTATCTAGACTCGCAAACAGCTAAGGCTAGAGGATTTAATTGCAAACCAAGTATCTGCGTTGATATATACATAAAGGCGTACGCAAAAAAACAAAAACAAAAAAAAAAGAAAGGCGAAAAAAAAATCTATCTGGAAGATACTCTTTAAAGGATGTGTGCTATTTATCTCTGTCCATATGAGGACACACAACTTGCCCCAGCAACAACCAAGTACTCCGTTTTCAGATAGGTTACATAAATTTCACAGAGATATACAACAAAACACACTCCAGCAATCTAAATCTTTTTTAGCTTTTGCTCACAACGGCCATATACACAGCGGGTGGACGTAGTTGGTCTTAAAATTTATTTTCCAAAGCTATTTGACTCTCGATTCCCATCTAGTAAAAGGAGGTTCGTGTGCTGCTGCTACGCATGCTTTTAACCACTTCGTCATTTATACCGGGGATTGTGTTGAATTTTTAATAAACTCACATAAATTGCTTAACTGTGATTGAGTGGAAAGTGAATATTTTTTAGCTAGGTTGTAGGTCTCTGTGTGGGAGGTTTTAAAAAAATTGACATTGGTCTAATGCATCTAGATGCAGTTGAATTGTATAGCTTGTACCTGATGCTTTTTTGTATATAAATAAAAGTGTGAGCACAATAACTTCTTGTCAAAGCTATTTATCCGGCTTTGAGTAGGTGAGGTATCTCTAATTTGATGTGATTTGTTGGACAGTCACAGAAGAAACATTAACTCAATTGAAAACAGGAAAGTATGTGATTTTTTTTTTTTGCTAAAGAAATTATTCATGAAATTAACATCATTTGATTTGAAAATAAAAGAGTTGAGGTTAAAACTTAAGTTCTTCCATTCAAAATTTTATTGTTATCCTTTCTTTTTATTTTTTTTTTTATAGAAATTTTAAAATAATTGTAAACATAAATTTTATAATCTTATAATGTGGATATTAAAATACTTTTAAGTTTAAACGAAATTACAAAAAATTGTAAAATTTTTAAAATGAATTTGGCTTAATTTAATGTTGACCACTGTAAAGTACACCGTACACTTTTAGTGATCCATGTGACAATTATGAGTCAATTTTTTTAAGTATGTATGATGGCTCGGTTAAAATTTTACATTTTCTTAGTAAATAACAAATAAATTTAATTTTTTTTTTACGAAAATTTTAATATTTGAATACTTTGGCTTCTGTACGGTTTTTTTTTTCAAAAACGACAAAACAGATTTCGACAAAAATTTTAATACAGAAACGTTAAAATAATCACTATAAAAATTTTTTCTAATTTTTTCGAAAAACACATTTTTATTTTGCAAAATCAATTTTTTGCAAACGGGTCGATGAATTTTATCGAAATTTCGTTTTTATATGTTGAATAATATTTTCTTAAAAATGGCATACCTACCAGCTTTTGTTTTGAAAAATGATACTAAATTTTTATATCTATATAAAAAATTATTTTTTTTTAAAAACGGCTCTAACGATTTTCGAAATTTTTTAATCTAAAATTCCTTTTTATGCAAGAAATCAAATGTAATACTTGGTTTTGTATGATGAATCATTATGATGAATCATAAAACAGTGTTTAATTAATTATGAAGAAAGATTATATTTTGCTTACACTACCTACTTAAAAAATTAAATATCAAATTTTAAATTTTTCCTAATTTTGTTCAGTAAAAATCTTTTACATTACAGTTATTTTTACCATACCCAATCGTGAATGATATTTTTTTAAATCTTTTAATTTTTGTAAGTATACATATAAAAAGAAAAATTTTAAAAGCGGTTCTAAAAATTTACATAAAGAAAATTCTGAAAGGTAAAAAACACTTTAAAAAGTGTTATTTTAAAAACAACTTGTTATACTTTTTTTTATATAATTTAATTCCCCAAAAGTATCCCTACAAATACATATTCCTGAATTATGATCTCAATCTCTGAAGATATCCATATAAAATTTTCAATTTTAAAGATAAAAATGTTTACTATAACAGATCATTACAGAAACGCCATCCATAGCGTCATTAAACATAGCTCGTTAAAATTTCAAAATACAAAAAAAAAAAAATAAACGAAAAGAAGGAAAAAAACTATAAAACATTAAACCAATTCAAGGCGAAAAATAACCTCAATTAAAATGTTTAAAATAATATCTGGCGCCTATTCGTGCGTTCAACGTCGTCGTCCGTCGTGGTCGGTCAATATAAATGTGTATATGATGCGGGTAATCAAAAATCCTTAAATTGTTTGTTTAATGATAATTTTATTGATTCACACAGCATCAGTATCCATTTGAATATAGATTTTCCAATGGTGGTGGAAAGAAGGAAAAAAATTGTTTTTCATTGTTCATAGACTATTAATCAGTGGAATTAAATTTTTGTTTTTATGATTGTTCGTTTTATCGTCGATTAAATTTATTTATGAAGTCAATTTTGTGTCTTTATGTGAATACGATCAAACTGGGACAGTTGGACCATACTACTTCTAACTTACAGTTGAACCGTTTTTGAAAGTGTTTAGGTAATAGATTTAAAAAGATACCATCGTGATGTCTTAAATATTAAAATATTTTTTTTTTTAAATTCCTAACTGGGTCAGTAAAAATCTTTAAAACTGAATTTAGAGTCAAAATAACCATAAAAGGTCATGAAAAACTATAAAACTTGTTTTATCTTCAGGAGTTATACAATTTTTTAACTTAAAAGTTTTAAAAACTTACTTTGCAGAAATTTATAACTTCCAAAGAACTGCTTTTTAAATCCCAAAGTGTTAAAGGTATACCTAAATAACCACATGAATATACCTTACTTACTTCCTTTTGTGCTTGTCCTTTTTTGCATTTTCCTGGAATTCCATTTTAATAACTTCTAACTTTAACCCTCTTTTGATTTTGTCAAAAAGATAAACCCAACATGTAATCACCAAAGACCATTTTACAAAATTAAAATGTCAACTCCATTTTATGTTTAACTGAGTACACATTTTTATATTGGAGAAGGGTTTCTTTGTAATCTTTGTTTCAGAGTTCAAAAGGACACAATTTAAGGAGGAAAATATACCAAAAAAACAATGTTTACGAAGTTTAGTTAAGTATCTTTTTTTTATCAAAAACAATTTATACGCAATTTGGTTTAAGAAAAAATGTTCACCCGGGCGCCACTTTTTGTCAAATGCACGTTCAATACTTCCTTGCTTTAATGCTGAATAACTTTTTTGGAACATGTAAGCTCTACATACGCTTACAGAAGTTCAAAGAACACAACATTTTGAATTTCGAAACGTTTTCATTTATTTAAACAGTGATATTGGTTTCAGCTAGAAATAAAACTTGCATAAAACCCCAAAATTTCTGTCAACTTAAAATGAAATGGTCAAGCTTTTGGTTAAAGGTTTTTTTTTGTTTATACTTTTAAAATATATTCGCGTTCCATATGTGCTCGTTTCCACATGATTTTCTGCGGGCTATAGATTGATATTAAAAGCTGCAGAAATTTCAATCCTCTCTCAAATATTCAAAATTCCTCGATGAATAATTTTAATTCGTATATTTTTTTCAACTTTTGTTGTTGAAAGGTTGTTTTTTTTTAAATATTTTTTTTTGTATTTACTTCATAGCTCGTTAAAAATCGCAACGAATTCATTTGGAATCGATTGAAAATTCCTTGATTTTTTTTTTTTTTGTTTGATGTTGTGTGTGTCAGTTGGCGATTGCGATAAAACGTCAATAAGCCACCACCACACAGCCACAGAGCAATGCCATCATAGTTAAACAATATTTATCGGAGCAATAAAAACACAAAACAAATGCTCGCCAATCCTTTTTGTGGCTCACTTAGTCACTTCTGGAGAAGCCCTTTGGTTAGCGTATGTCCGCTGTCGTCCGCGCCGAGCTATGACCAAAAACAAGATACGTGCAGTCATTAAAGTATCTTTTTAATGGGCCTCCCATTTCAGATAGGCTCTTCACCGAAAATGTGAACGTGTTGGGGTTTTTTTGTGTTTTTGTTGGTGCTAGTGCACAAATGTCAACAAAAAACTAAAAAAATAAAATAAATAAAAATAAGAGTCAATCCTCCTCCTCCCATGCGGATGCTGATGGTAATGGTGCAGAGTAGAGTTCTTAAGTGCTATCCATGGATATAATCGGTGGCGTTTTGGTGTCTTAATTTCTTTCAACTCAAAGTTTTTTTATTCGTTTTTTGCAAGTTTTTTTTAATGGTTTGTTGATTCCCAAAAGTTGCATTCACTTTTCATACTAAATATTGCAATTAAGAGATTTTTTTATAGCTCGCATTTATTTCTTCACAGATTCTCGTTTTTTTGTTATTTTTGTTCATCTGAATTAAACATGGACACAAATTACTGCAATTAAGGAGATAACAAAATCATAACAATTTTGTGGTGAATAAATTTAAGTTTCTTATACGCAGAGTGGAGTCGTGAAAGGAGTTACTTGAATGTTTTTTTTTAGCCTTAAGGAAACTTAAACAAAAAAGAACCAAAACAGTGAAGGAGGAGAAGTATAAGAAGTAAAAGGGGAAGAAAAAAAAATATACGAAATAATTTGAATAAAATTTTAGCCGCTTTTATTGCTTTTTGGTGAAGTGGTTTAGCGTTAATTAGAGCTCTTGTTTCCTTCTATAAGTTTCTAAGCTATAAGTAAGCCTTATTTTATTTTTTTTTTGTTTCGTTATTTTTTTCATGATTAAGGATTTTTTTTTTAATAAAAAAAATAATTTAACAGATTTTAAACGGTAATTAAAGTTTTTTCCTTTTTTAAAGTTAATATCTGCGAAGGTCGTGTAAAATTGTTTTTTTTTTTTAATTCTTTGCAAATTAAGTTTTTTGTTAGGTTGAATATAATTCTTCACAAATGTCGAGATCATGAGACATTGCTAAAATTGAACCACAATAAAGCAAGCTTAATCTTTGAAGTAGTTCATTCAAACGCCATGAAAAGAACAAGGAGCGGTTTCAAGAACGAAAAAAGACTTAAGTTTTTTCAGTTTTTTCTAATAAACCCATTCTTGACATAAGAATTAAATCAACTGGGTCGCACGTACTTGCTCTTTTGGTAAGAGTTGCTAGGGATATTGAAGCTTTTTATGAAAAAAAAAAATTTAGAAAAAATTCAATGAAACAGAAAAAATATAAAAAAAAAAACTAATATAAAAACAACAAAAATATGTTTTTAAAAAGTGATGGCCCCTAAAGTAAGGATGACACTTAGATTCTTGTATAAATAAGAATTTTTAGAAAAAATTGAAAATCGTTATGATAAAAGAATACCTACAAAAAAAATTAAAATAGTTTTTATAAATACAAATTTTTCAGAAAAAAAAATTTCATTGTCATTAAAAGCCAAATATAGGTAATTTGATTCTAAGTAAAAAAAAAAATTGCATTGGTCCATTTTTAGAAAATTTAGTAGTAAAAAAATTAAATTTTTTTCTAAACCAGAATTTCGCGAAAATCACACCCGTTACATCTTATTTGAGGATATTCTCAGACAGCACAGTTAAATATAAAAGTTTTCAAAAATGTAAAATTTTGGAAAAAAAAATGTTTTCATACCATTTCTGGATATTTTTCCTTTTTTTTTTTGAAAACTTTAATTTTCCCTAACATTTTAACGGTATTTATCAATTAAATGTTCAAATAAACTCAAAAGAATTTGATTTCGTTCATAAAAAAGTGATTAGAAGTAAGTCATTTACAGCTGCAAAAATGTGGTGTTTTATTTCATCTCAAAAGTTCAAGCCCTCACAACAGAAAAACTGTTGGATGAATAAGTCTAAAACTTTGCAGATTTGTTTCAGTTATATTAGGCTTCAATAATTAAGCCTTATCACCCATAGTTATAAAATAGGGGCACATTTTCTAAAAATGTAACTTTTTTTTAACAAAGTAACATTAATTTCTTTGTAGAGAATTAAATTAATGTATCCTTAAATTTGCTGTAAGGTGATCCGTTGTTGAGATATTGATAGTCAAAGTCAATAGTGTTTTTTTTTGTTTGATGACTGATGCTGCAGTCTAAAAAAAATCGTTAAAGTTTGAAACAAAAAGAATCTTGAAGCTAAATAAATAGCCATTCTAAAAATAAATTATCATTTTATCACAAAAATTTTTTCCACTTTTTTGAGAGAAAAGTAATAACAAAAAAAAAAAAAAAAAAAATTCTAAAATTTTGGTATTTGAACAATTCCAATGATTTAGCTATTTTACCACTAGAAATAAAATATTTAGTTTTAAAATCCTAAAACTAGGGGAATGTAGCTTTCACATGCTTTTTGTTTTGTCATGAAATACATTTTATCGAAAATCACTAAAAAAATCAGAACTTTTTTTTGTTGCCTTAATATTTTGGGCTTATTCGAAACAAACTGTGTACCTACTAGATTTTAATTGATGTAATTCTTCTGTGATAATTTGAATCAGGATATTGTTTGCATTTTTAACCTTGCCGAATTGAAGTATGTATTTAAAATAAAATTACTTCCCTTATAGAAATTTTTTATGGACTCTACAATAATGACTAGCACAAGGATTTTGAAAAAAATGAGTCACATGTTCTTGTACCCTTCATCTTGAAATAAGTATTATTCCATAAATTCTTCTTTTATGTTTCTCAAGAATTTTCATTTGTCTTCATTACTCAGAGTTTTAAGTCTGATGATCTAAAAAAAATAAAAATTGCACGCAACCTGATACCAATTTATCTCAATCGCTTGACATAAATATTGCTATTATTTCTCCTGAACTTACAACACAAACAATAACAAAAAAACATCTTGATTAAAGATGACAAAAAACCCGTACCAAATTCATGTCCAGCTATATTTCACCTGCATTAACTGAATTCCACAAAGGAAGAGAAGGAGCTTGCACCTGCATATTATGACGATGACCATTAAAGATGGCCACCGCGATGTGGCAAAAAAAAAAAAACAATATCAACCACAGTAATAAAACTGACTGTCATGGTTCTTGCAGAAAATATCGTCTTTAACAGCTTTAAAGGTTTATATTTACGACAATCTTCTTATAGCAGAATCAAACGGAGACTCTCCTTGATTTATTAATCACCCACCATTACCGCCGCACCAGCAGGCCGCGACTGATGCGCCATCGGCCGGTTAATTATTTATTTTAAGAGTTTGTTTGCAAAATGAAAAGCAATTCTGGCTAAAATAACATTAAACGATAAAAACCAAAGAAAAAAATAAAAAACAAAACAAGAAAAATCAAGGAGACTTAAGGTGACAGGATCACATTAAATCGTAACACAGCTGGTGAGGACCATTTACAATTTGTTTGGAATAATTTTTCTTCATCTCTTTCTACTTTTTTCAAAAAATTCCAATTATTGTATAATTTATTGGACATTAAGGCGTTTTAGATATTTTCAACTTGTGCTTAAAGCACAAAAAGGATAAAAATGTTCAACCTCTTGAAATTCTAGTAAAATTCAAATTTAATTTAGAATTTTTTCTTGAACATATTTGTTTGTTGTTTTCTTTCGAATAATTTAACATCTTTATTGATTAAAAAAAAAAACAAAAAAAAAACAATAACAATTATCCCTTCATAGATTGTCCAATTTACTTTTTTCAAAACAAAACAACAAAACGAACACAAACAAAAAAAAAAAAAACGAAAGTTCAAACAAATAAAATATTACACCTGCATCATTGTACTTCATCAATCTCCTGCAGCACTCGTCTTCTTAGAAACTTCTTCGATCGTAACATCATATCCACGAGCTATATTGAGCTATACGAATTGTAGATACCTTTCCACAACGATGCAACGATTCTCTCATTTCCTTCTGTACAAAAGTACAACTCCACTTAATAATCATGGATATTTATTTGTTCTTCTATTATTTGTTTTCATTGCATTCCAATTTTAGTTTTTTTTTTTCGTTTTCAGTTTTGTTTTTGTTGTTGTTTGCACAGATATAAGGAAAAATAATATAAACTTGTCCATCCGTATAGTTTATCCTTGGGTTGTTTCATTTTCAGAATAACCATCTAAATTCTATTAAGTGTACAGTGCTGTGGAGATAATTTATTTTATTTACGATCTTGTTGAAAATTTTTTTGAATCATAGATTTTGTGTTGTTAATAAATTTAGAAAATCTTTTAAAAAAGAAACACATTTAACTTAAATATAAAGAATCAGGTTCAGTAAAGAATGCGAAAAAAGTGGGTCCATAAATTCTATCTCTCTGTCTTTATCTCGAGCTTCAGCCGAAACCACAAAAGCTACTTAGTTCAAACTTGCTAGTTAGGTATGTGATTCGACAGATATTGAACTATATTGAAATTTAAATTTTACGATAAAAAATAAAGGAAGTTACTTGTCATATGACCAATATGGAAAAAGTTTTTTTCTTCTCAAAAATGCCACAAACGGTTTTGATTTAAAAAAATACATGTCAAATAAGGTAATACATATTTTTAAATTGAAAAACATATTTTTTGAATTGGTAATTGTCATAAAAACGCATTCTTGATTTTTGACTTTAAATATAAATGACTCAACCGATTTTAACGAAACGTTTTGGTTGGATTAAAACTTAAAATAAAAAAAAAATTAAAGAAAAAAGCACATAGAAATCTGATATACAGAATGTGACATAGAATCTATTTTTTTTTTTATATGATGTTTAACGAATTACATTATTTTTTGTTTTAATAAAAGCTATACTTGTTTTTTTTTTTAATATTATTATGTAAACTAAAATTTTTTTTTATTTTTATTTAATTTCATTTCACTTTGTATAAAAGTTATTAAAATATATTTCATTTAATATTGAATTTTTACACTTTTTTGATATTTTTTAATATTGTTTGTTCTTTTCACAAAATGACTTTCAAATAAAATACACAAAAACAAAGTTTCAAAAAATTCATTGATAAAAAAACGGATCTTTCAAAAAGAAAAACATAAAAATAAAGTTTAAAAAAATTAATTAATCAGTTTCCAAAAACTTGATTTAAAAAAAAAAAAATTGCATTTTTAGTTCTCACTAGTCAAATAATAAAAAAATAATAATTCAACAAAAATTTGTAATCCATGTCACTTCTTGCTGTATATTAACCTTTCGTTATTCATAACAGCTGTTTTTTATGATAAATATATGACAAGTAGAAGTAGGTACCTTTAATTTTGGTTGTAAATATAAAATTTCAATTTCGTCCTATGGAATCTTTCAAAACTCTGAACCACCAGGTTTGAGTTTTTTTTTACTAGTCCTGAACATGCCTACATATTACATTATATCGAAAATATAAATCAGTTAGATATTTTGAAATAATATATAGACACCCCTGTTCTGATTTGCACTCCGAATTGAATTCGTTACCGAAATTGACTTTCGCACAGATTTCGAAACAGTGTTCTTAATTTCTTACGAATTTGACTTTTAGTGGTAACAGCATTAAAGCCAAATTTTTGTTAAAATTCAGCTGTTAGTAAAATTGAATGTTAAATTGATGACAAATAGAAATTTAAAAATTATACTATTTTATATTTATTTATTTTATTTTTGTTTTGCGAGCATTTTTTATCGTTTTAAATAACTTTTTAATTTTTATAAACAAAAACTGTATATGATTGTTTATTTCTGAACAAAAGTTTTGTGTTGCCTTTTTCCATTCGCCAACATTTGGACACGTTTCATTTTAACTTGCGTTTTAGTCGAAATACCATGCAATGTACATAAATGCATCCAAATTCTTTTGCTAAATCGTGGTAGGTATTCCTTAATAAAATTAACAAGACATGTAAATTGTGAAATATTTGTGTTTGTTCTCCTTAATAACAACAAACAAAAAAAAAATAGTTTTTACAAATATATTTATGAACAATTTTAGAATTGCAATTTCAAATTCGGCCAACAAAATCGAAACGAAATGAAGACGTCAACAAATAAAGTTCTTTCAAAATGGATAGTTTTTTTAGAACACAATAATTCGCAAGATTTTTGAAAACGTTATCAAATTTGGAACACTTCTGTTTTAAAAACGAAAGTATTGCTTTCGTTTACGAATATCAGTAACCACATTTTTGAAGAAGGCATAATTTAATTGGAGCCAGAATATTAACTCTCATTTTAAATCACGAAAAATGTCACTTAAAATGTTTACAATTTTTATCTTGAATTTTTTAAGCAAATGTTCCGTGTCACAAGACCAGTTTTATAAAAAAAAATTCACTTAGTATGTCTCCGTTGCTCATTAGAAATTGTATTTTTACTTGCTCTATAGGGCAAGTATTGGTTTCGTGTAGAAAAAAAAAAATCGAGGTTTTAATCAAAACCAACATTACGATGATGGAGAAGATCAAAAAAGTGGTTTTCGTCATGCCGTCCGTCGGTCTGTGCGTGTGTGCGTCTGTGCGTCTGTGCGTCTGTGCGTCCATCTGTACATCGAGCTAGGGCCTAAACGGGTGGATGGATTTGCTTGAAACTTGGTACAGATGATTTTTACGTAATTCCCGAGGTCCGTTTTTTTTTA
Source organism: Episyrphus balteatus (assembly GCF_945859705.1). Lineage (NCBI taxonomy): Eukaryota > Metazoa > Arthropoda > Insecta > Diptera > Syrphidae > Episyrphus > Episyrphus balteatus. The sequence goes on from NC_079136.1 coordinate 44,648,637, forward strand.
TTTTTTTAATATCTCCAATTTAACGCATATCTCTCATATAACGTTTTCGAGGTATTTCAAATTTCTCGAAAACGGCTCTAACGATTTCGTTTAAATTTGGTGTGCGCAGTACTCTTATTGATTCCAACAAAACTGCGTTTTTAGTTTTTCTCAAAAAATGTCAAGAGCGGAAATATGGCGTTGCCGTTTTTCAAAAATTGACATGTTTTTTAAGTCCATATATTTCATCAAAGCATAAGTCAATTTTTTCAAAATTTACAGACATCATAGGTATTAGAGTGTAAAATGTAAAAAAAAATTTAAAAAAAAAGTTTTTCAAAAAATTTTTAAAAAATTGAATTTTTTTAACTTTCGATTTTTTTTTTGTTTTTATTTTTTTTTTTCTTCACAAAATCTTAAATTTCCAATAGATATTTAAGATAAAGATGCTTTGAACTACAAGAGCAAGTACGTGCGACCCAGTCGTGCATTTTATTTTCTTGTAATTTTAAGAGTTTTTTATGCCATAAAATATATATAAAAAAATTCTTCGATTTTACCATTTTTTTTTAACAATATTTGCCTTCCATCTAGAAAAACAAACGATCCCTTATAAAAATCAAAATAAAAAACTAATTTGATCTCTAGTTAAAACCTTCCCAACGCAATTGAAACTGCATTTAGTGAACAATAATAGTACTGACTTTTCTTTTTCTCCAAAATTTTCGCAGACTTCTTATATTCTTACTATATTACAAAATTGTCTGTTTTTTCTTATAATGAAAGATTTATTTCTTTTACCTTTTTTTTTAAGAAATCACTAGAAAAAGTAATATTGGTAACCAATTAGTCAAAATAAGAAAATTTAAAAATGCATAGAAAAAAATATTCACAGCAGTGTAATTTTTTTTATGAAGAAACAAATAAATTACTTGCTGACTGTTACAACAGCATCAATAGCAGCATCAGTTGTTTGTCGATTTTATAAAATAAGCGCATCCAAATAGAAGATATGTACTTAGATGTCTACTGGTGGAGATAGTATGAAAACGTTATATAGTACCTATGGTACATTATTGTCTGTATGTATGAAATGAAAAACGCTGATTGAACAAAAATTCTATGAAAAAGTCCTGATTAAGAAATATAATTCTTGTTTTTTTTTTTTTTTTGGTTTGAATTGTGTAGCTCAGCAATTTTGTGAATTGAAATCACAAGAAAACTTAGTTTTCTTCATTACAAAATTTATAAGTTTTTTCATATTTCTAGGAAATCACAAAAAAAAAAAAAACCCTAAAACTTTTTCAATAGTTAAGAAGAGAAAGATATTTTATGAAGTCGGTTTGGTTCCTTCTGTCTGTCGATACGCGATGTCCTTAAGAATGAAGGACATTTGAATTCACGATTTTGTGCTTTTGTCCTATTGTTAATTTCTTTGAATATTTGTTTCTATCAGAAATCATCATCAGGATTCTTCATCATCTTTGCAAATCTGATATTAATCAAAAATGAAGAAGAAGAAGAAAAAATGTCGTTTTTTATACATTTTTCTTCCTCTCTTCCTTTCTTCATTAAATGTGAAACTCGAACTGATGAAACGTGACCATCAGAATACCTCCTACCTACTACCTTACAGAGTCTTGAGATTCAAGAAACAATAATTTCTACGTCGTAATACTTTGTTTTGGTTGCAAGTGAAACGTGATGGTATTAAAGATTATATTCATAGTCATATTTTTTTTAATTTTTAATTTTTTACGATTTCATTACTTCACGACTACGCGATGGCGACAATGATGATGAAGAGGACGGATGAACGACCATAGACATGACATTTATGATGGAAGATAAATTTACTTTTAATCGGAATTTTCATACTGGGTGGGCGGAGGAGATATTTTACTTGAATTTGTTCGAATTCAACTTAATAATGATGAATGAGTTCTCTCTTTGAAGAGTGAGTGAAGAATTTAATCTTTTCTACCTACGCGAAGTAATTTTTAATGAGGAGCTAACTTCAAGTGTCACAACATTGGAGGCGCACGTGCTTTATATATGGAATGACTGATGATGCTTGAAACAAATTGTGTTTTTTTTTTGTTATTGTCAATGTTTTGTCATTAATGTTATCGTTAAGTTGCTATTTAAATTTGCTTGACAAATAATTTATTATCTTCAAAAAGATTTGAAAAAAAAAACAAAAAATATTCATGATGAATTCTAAATTTCTGCAACAATACGTTTTTTTTTATATTAGAGCTATTTAAATGTTACTATTTTTAGCAGATTTTCATGAAGTTTGATGCATCCATTAACTAAAGTCAGTTCCTTATTGCGTGAAGCCCATTAGCAACAGTTAGAAGCCTGTTAGATCATCATCTTTCAGTAACTAAAGTATTGGATGATTTTTCAGAGCCCTTCTAACCTGACTGACCAAATTTTGTTATTTCCAAAATTGATTTTAAATGATTCAGTGCTACCAAATTAGTGTATCTACCAATTTTCATAAATATCGGTCAAGTGGTTTTGAAAATTGCTGAAATATTGGTTGTTAAGAAAATTCGTGCTAATTTTTACAATTTCACGGAAATTTTAAAGAAATCGTAAAATGTAACATCAACCTTTTGTTGGAGACTTTTTTAATTTCCAGTTTAGCAGAACGAAAGTAATTTTTTTCATGCAAAATTGCTGAAAGTTGATAATTTCAAATTTTTCAATTTTCCAAAAATAAAATTTGTGATAAATTTATAAATAGTTTTTTTGCTTTATACTTATTTTCTGAATTTATTGGTTTATTGAATAACTTCGATTTATAGGCATCAACTCCAGGCAATCAATAACTATAATTGTCAAATTTAATTCAAATTAGAAATGAAAATCCTAACAATAGTCAACAATAATCTATATCAGCGTGCATAATTCGACTACTAAAAATGGCAAATCATTTCATTATTCATTGATTCACACATCAAAATACCAATGGAATGTATTTTATTTGGACATTTCCCAAATATAAGTTATTATCTTCAATAAAAAAAAAGTATATGCCTGCATCATTCAATACAATATATCGGTAGTTTTTCATCGATACAATGGATAAGTAAAATGATAAAAAAAAATTTAAACTAATTTAGCTTCCTGCAGCATCATCATCATCATCGAGTCGTACTGAGTTAAAATGTGCAAATCGATTTAGTATTTTTTTGTATTTATTGTATTTGTCTGCATTAAAAATTCTAATCGATTCATAAATAAAATTTAAAATTATCTCTTTATTTAGAATTAATCATGCCAGTTTAGTGAATTTATTGAAAAAAATAAAAACGTTTTGGCAGCAAAATATTTACTAGCAAATAAATTTATATATTTTTTTTTACGGACAGTATGGTTTTGTCAGAATAATAATAAAGCTAAAAAAAAATAATAGATAACAATATTGAAATGAACCACGAAATTAATTTCAAATTTGATGATAAAAAAAATATAATTTTCAATTAGCATTGCCATTTGTTTCGATTATTGTTATTTGTTCATCAATATTACTTTTTTTTGGTTTAAATTAAACTAGAAAACTGAGTGAATTATTTAAATTTGCAGGTGTGTGTTTTTTTTTTGTTTTTTTTGCTGGTTCAGATGTTTTGCAACTGATTAATCTTATTTATTGGAATAGCTAATTCGAATTGAATCAATTTTCAATTTAAAATTATTGTATCACGCCATATTATATACCTATATACATAATAGTATTAAAAAAAAGTCATTTAAATTTACTAAACTCTTAAATCTAAAAAAATTAGACACAAATTGAATAGATGTTTTTTTTTATTTTTGTTCAACACGAAAGGTGAACTTTCTATTTAAGGTCAGCAATTTTTGAAAGCATATCAAACTGAACAATATTAAATTTTTGAAAATTCGTTAAATACACCAAATTTTTTGCGCTATAAAAGTTGATTGGTTAGCAAGGTCTTTAATATCTTTTAATATATGTAACTCCCTCCTCCCCCCCCCCCCCAACAGTGGAGGGATTGCATGATAAAAACATCACATCTTATCTCCGGTATTAAGATAAATTAGAAAACTTTTTTCATCAAATGATTTTTTTACGTTAACATCTGCTTCGTTTAAACAAAAGAGCTGAGCAGCGAACTTTATTTTTTTTCAAAACTGTTTTATTTCTTTATTACTTAAATATGCAGAATTATGCTAGCAATTTTTAACTTTTTCGTTTATTTATCGTTGTTTTTGTGCGTAAGAGGAACATTTTTATGCAGGTCGATGAAAAACAAATCAGTGGACAAATTTTGATTTTCACCAAAAAAATTGAGTTCTCTTCTTTGAAAACTACTATTATTTCCAAAAACCGATATAAACCTTCATTCGAATGAAAATATATTTTATATTTTTTCTAGCTCTAAAGTACTCATAGTACCTATTTCGAAAAATAGATTATTTTGGAAAAAGATAACTTTAAATTTTATTAAAAAGAATTGACAAAAAAAAAAAAAACGTAAAATCAAATATTCTGTAAAAAGCATGTTTTAACTCTTGAATTAATAACGTTAACAACGATATCTGTATAATAGATGTTTTTGTTTTCGAGTATGCAACGCAATTTATTTATTGGGAATTGAATTTTTTTTTAGCTTTAATTCTTTAAACATTTTTAAGTGGTTTTGTTGGAAATTTACTTGCAAATATGAAGATAGTTGAGTCCTTTTTTTTCAATTCAATTTGTCAATATTAACCTTTGATTCAGGTACATGTTTCGGATTTTTACTTGCGATCAAGTTGCTATTGGGCTCTGTTAGTCCGTTTGTATACCTGTATGTCTGTTTTTTGTCAGTCAGTTAGTATATCTGTCTTTTTAAGAGCTTTAGCCGAAACCGATACAGTTCTTACTTTGTGTGTAATAGGTTTTGGAGATTGTTGAAGGGAATGTATGGAACGTTAACGTTACCTGCCTTAGGCATTATCACTTTTAGAAAAGTATTATTTTCTAAAATACGGCCCCAAAAATTTCAAGTGATGATGATTGTTATTTTTTTTTTAATTTCTGAATTTTTTGGAAAAAAATTAAATTTTTTGTTTGAAAAATCTTATTTTCGAAAATGGGGAATTGAATTCTTTTGGAATTTTGGTTTAAGGTGTTGTTAGTAGAGTAACTAAAGCAAATTATTAGGGAACCCGGCCGAACAGCTCTGATTTTGACGATTTTTTTTTTTCAAACGTAGGTAATTAAAAATACTTTAAAGTCTATAGATTAAAAATTACCGGTGTTGTCGTATTGTTTTTTAAAATTAAAATTATTTTTTTTTTAACAAAACCATTTTTTTTGCTTAAATTTCATAAAACAAATGATAGTAAAAGATTCTCTAGGTAATTTAAGGAAAATATATAAAAGGCAGTAAGGGACAATCTTCCATCGTTTAAGCGATAAATGCAATTTTCTAACATTCTTGACCTCAAACCCAAAAAAATTATTTTGAAAACAACGGCAACACCTAAAATATTTTAAAATACATTTTTAAAAAGCCAGAAGCTCATTCTTATCTCTTAAATTTAAATCCACTAAATTTAATCAAGACTTTTTGAAAAAATGGTCCTCAAACTCAGAATTAAAAAAAAAAATGTTATTAGAAAAATTTTAAATGACTTTTTTCAAAACTTTTTCTAATAAAATATGAATTTATTTAAAAAAAATTTTTGGCCATAAATATTATCAGTTGAATTTCGAAGCAAAAAAGGTAAAACATATCACATTTTTGAAAAAAAAAAAATAAAAATTATTTTAATTTCAATGGTTTTTTTTTATTAAAACTGAATTTTTGCATTGAAATAAATTAATTTTCTCAATGACTGTGGTAAATAGGAACTTTAAATTTTTGCTATTTAACTTTCAACAGTAAGGGTTATTAAATGAATAAAAAATAATTTTATGTTTAGATGTTGAACTTTAAAAAAAAAATGAGTTACATTTTTTTTTTTAAACTTTTATTAAAAAAAGTTCTTCAAAATGAAATACTTTTTAATTTTTTTCATAAACCGTAATACATATTGACATTTCCTTTTATAATTTGAAATCATAATAAATGCGGCCAAAAAAATTTGAAAATAAATGCATTTTATATTACGACCAAATTTAAAAAACTACATGTTAAAATTTTTTCGATAATTTTTTTTTTCAAAAATCTGAGTTCAATTACCATTCTTTCAAAAGCCGTTCATTCAATTAACTTAATTTTAATTTTACGTATATGACTAAGCTTCTAGCTTTTAAAAAATGTATATTTGAATATTGTAGGTGTTGCCGTTGTGTTCAAATATTTTTTTTTGTGTTTGAAGTCAATTAATAAGAAAATTGCATCTATCGCTTGAACTATGGAAGATTGTCCCTCACTCCCATATATTTTTTTTCCTTGAATTTCCTAGACAATATTTTGGCATCAATTAATTTATGAAATTTAAGAAAAATTTAAAAAAAAATTTGTTTTTGTTCACAAAAATCTTCAATTAAATTTAAAAAATCAACACGGCAACACCGGCAATTTTTAATCTATAGACTTTAAAGTATTTTTAATTACCGACGTCTGAAAAAAAAGATCATCAAAATCTAAGCTGTTCGGCCGAGTTCCCTAATATTGCCAATTTTTGAGCTTTAGTTACTCCACTATGTACAAATGTACATATATCAATTAATTGCGTAAAAACCATATTCCTTTTTTATAAAAAAAAATCAAAACATTATTAATACATAGATGGTTATTTTTCTTAACTATTCTTACAATTTTGAATTTTTTTTTATAAAAATACGTGTTAGTAAAAGAAATCCTTTTTAATTTTTATTTACCTCATATACATTAGTATGTCCCTTATATTACTAAAAATATATTATATTCCTAAAGTTTAAAGTCTCCATAATTGTATTTCCCCATGTTGAATTAATTTTCATTATTTCCATTATTACAAACTATCGATAGTTACAGGTAGTTTTAAAAGACTAAAAAAAAAAACACATTAAAAAAAAAAGCTTGAAAAAAAAAAATCGTCAGTATTATGAACACAACGAAATTGGCTAATGTATTTAAATGTAAATATTTTTTTTCGTCCAAACCTTTTACAGTTTACGTTAATATAAAATATTTTAAAGAAATTATGCTTCTTCAATGTTTTCTTTAAACTTTGAGAGACCAAAAACGACATCTGCCAGATACTGATTTTTGTGACTTGGTAATTTTAACAAAATATGTATGTAAACAAAAAAAATGATATTGATATGTCGCTATATGTCCAAAAACTACCTTTATTTGGTACTTAATTTATTTTCAATTCTTCACTATATTAAAAGGTTTAATAAACTGTAGAAAATGCATTTTTTTGCACCGAGTAAGAAATGTGATCCTCGTAGATTTGACACTGTTTATGCGGCTAAGAAGCATCACATTTTTCTTCACATTCATTAACCTGTTAAAATGCTGAACTATTTGCAACATTACTCTCGTCAACTCCGATCTTAAAAGACTTTCCTGGATTCCCAAGAATCAGTTATTACACCGGTTTCTGAAAGTTTTTTTTTTTTTTTGTCTGAAAACTTAAAGGACGTTTTTATGCCAGCAGTATTTTTAAAGTAATTTTTACAATCCAGGAGCATATATGATAATGACCCAGGTCAGAAAATCAGTTTTTAATTTAAATTGTACCCTTGGAAGTTTAAGCAATATAAATTGTCATTGTTACAGCACATTTCAACTATTGCAAAACAAAATCATGAATGAAATGAAAATCATTTTTGTATTAAAGTTTTTAATTACGCTTGACCTTAATTATCCTTTATTCCCGCAACTGACCTTTTCACTTGCTTCTTTTCACTAACGAACTTAAAGTTTTACTTCTTTTTACAGTCTGAATATTAAAAAGTGTCCTGATAACCCATCCTTATTTTTTTTTTTGCCACGTACATCACCCCTACTTTTCCCCCTATTAAAATACTCTCAAATTATCAACTCAAAGTCGTATATTTACATTTTTAATTAAATATCAACGTTATCCAATATACTCGTATATATAACTACTCCTTATATCATCCTCAACCTGTTTTAAGTGTAAGTAAAGTATATTTACCCTATTTTACTACTTCGTTTAACGATTTCCCTTTAACTGGCACACTGAAAAAAAAAAAAATAATAATAATAAACGTTCACATAGTTTCCGCGTTTCTTTTTTTTTCATTATTTTTCTTTCTTTTTTTTTAATTACCAATGTGAACGTGAAAGCTATCTCATCATTTCCTTTTAATTATATCGTTCACTGTCCAGGTCCACATATTGAAGGACATAGTACATACATTGCCCACCTTCACCTCATTGAAGAGAGAGAAACCGGAAAAAAAGAAGGGGCACTCAGAGAGAATATATAACTGTAATTGCATTGAATATTGATTAAATTGAAAACGGAGAAAGGACAATGCATATTAATACAATCAAATTATCGCATCTCATTAAGGTAAAAAAAAAAACCTTGATATCCTTTTGCGATGTGCTATGTGTGTCCTTTTGGCATTCCTTCCTTTTTAACCCGCGGCGGTGAAAACCACATTTGTATTGAACCCAACATTCGAACTGGCATAATTAAACACCTTCTTCTCATGGTTTTATACATTTGCCAGAGCAAACCACCACCACAATCACCACCATCATCATCCTTTTAACTATGCTATAGCAACTTTTAGTTCATATTGCAAAATCCTGAAGCCCAATGTTTCGCTTATGGCATTACGTTACGACTTTACTCGCGCATCGCGGTCTTCTAAAGCCTTTCGTCCTTATTTGCTTTTTCAGTTGAACAAAACAAAATACAAAAAAAAAAAAAGGATTCATGACGCCTTCAAAATACAGCAGCTCTGTGCACAATGAGCCTCAGCGCAACATATGCGATGTACAAAAGCGAGGTGAGAGTGGGTGTGTGTGTGTGCAATTACAATAATTATTCCCATTATCCTTTTTGATGGCGAACTTCACACCTGTCCGCGTGGTAAAAGTGGAATAACACACAATTCTGCTTGTTCAGCTCATTGTGCTCCATATATCCACATCCAGCCTACAACAGTGGGGGTGTCCTGGTTCACTATTTTACCTATTTATGGTTGAGGTCCTTATAAAACCTTAGTCCACTATACACACATACACACACATCACAACAACAACAACAAAGCTGGAGTGTGAAATTAACGCGTTCATTGTTCGCGGATTCATTATTTCCATTTGCTGTTGCCGACTATAAACGTTGTTGCTCTGCTTTTTGCTGAAGGGGGTACCAACACCCCCCTCTTTCAAAGCGACACAAAACATTGATGTGGTGTTTTGTTGTAGCTCTCTATTTGCGCCCTCTATATCGTAAAGGATTCTCTGGAATAGGTTTTGGTGAGGTGAGAGAGTGAGAGGCGGGTTGGTTAGCGGCTTCCAGCGCTTCGGCATTTTCTCTTAGGGTACAACTAGTTTGTAGGATGAATATGGAAAATGTCGAGGCATTAAAATCCACTGCAGCGCAGCGGTGCGATAAATATTTCAACGACCCTTTTTAATTATTATCGATGTGTGTGATGTTGTTCCAGCCATCAGCGTTCTACTCTACTATGGAACCCGGATGGATATTTGTGCGATTTGTTGTTTTTGTTTGTTTTCTTTTTGAATGCTGATTGGCGATTCGAGATGTTTTGTGTAGCATGCGGGACAACAACGAATGCGTTAAATTGAAACTGTCAAATACTATTGTGATGTTGTGAGGCGCGAGCGAAACGAATTTCAAGTAGAGCTTGAATGCGTGAAAGTGTGATTTGATAGTGTGCGTGTGTGTAATTGCGTAAGGAAAGTGGGTAAAAAGTTTCTATTCTTCTTCAAGAACAAAATGTGTTAGAAACTAGAAAGAATGTTAATAAGAAAAGTGTAAATTGTTATTTTCTTGAATGCAGTCATTTCTTGAGAATTCTTAGAATTTTCAAGTAGATTCTTAGAACTTTAATGAGTGGTTATAGAGCCCTTGGCAGAATGAGCAGTTTAAGGATGGTAAAAAGGTGGGATTATTTGGTTTATTGTAGAAAATTAAAAATTAAATTGTTTTTCTACAGAAAAAAATGTTACGCATACGCCACAGTGAACGGCAAATTGTTCGATTTAACACTAATATTTTCTGGGTAGCTTCTTCTTGTGCCGGTTTTTTGTCAACGAGTTTTTTACAGGGTTTTTTTTACATATAAAAAACTCGATTCAAAATTACATGTAAAAAGATCACTGATGTAAAAAATGGAAAAAAATGAAATTTCTTTAGAAAGCTAAAACAAAAAGTGAAATGATTTAATTTGTTTATGTTTTTGAACGATGCTTAGTTATTTAATCTTATTAAATTCATCAGAATAAAAAAATGTAAAATAAATACATTTAAATTTTGGACAATTTGGGCTGATGAAACGGGCAAATTTAATAACCTTAAAGCTAATTCGAAAAGGTTACCGCGTTTTATTTCAGCCGTGGTCCAAAAAGCATCATATTTTTCAATAAGTCCACTATTTTGTTTAAAATTATGACATTCTTTAATGCTCTCTTCTGACAAATTTCTTAGCAAAAAATTAAAGTTATTTGGTAATTTGACAAAATTTTGGTGTAGAAAAATGGATACAAAAAATATAAAAGTTTGCCAAAAAATTTGTATTGGACTGGATTAGCACAAAATTCAACTCTTCGAAGTTTATTGTTTGTGAACTGGAACCTCATTTGGGCTCTAGAAAAAAACAGACCATTAATGACTTTGGAACTATAATGATATAAAAAAGTTTATTAGAATTCAATGATGTAAAATGAAGTATTATGTACTTCCAATAGCAACCTGTCAAAATGAGTGCGTTTTTTTTAAAGTTTTTTTTAGCATTTTTTACAGTTTTTACCATTTTACACCATTTTTTACATTTTTACACGTTATTTACCATTTTTTACACAAAAAATTAAAAAAAAAAGTTTTTTCTACACGAAATCGCCCATCAGTTATATACTTTATTTAAGGTATTGTCTTAACTAAAATATTGGTCATCACAATTTATTAGCACTCCAAATTAGTAACTTTTCCAATAGATTGCGATTTAAAAAAAAAAAAAAATATTTTGTCAAATCGATTTAACGCCACTATTTGTATTCATTTCAATAATTTGTAGGTAAATTTTGACCTCGTTGCGTCATTTACTAATTTTTATTTTGAATATATACAACCTCCAAAAATAATTTTTACAACTGAAAAAGGTCTTTATCGGAGTAATTTTGCACAATGCACATTGAACAATTCAAAAGTCACCTCCAACAATTTACCAAACCAAACAAAAAACACAAAACGCGCAAAAAAAGAGCTAAAATTTTAGAATGCAATAAGCCAAATGGGATATAATTTTTTATTCTGGGTTCCCAAGGTCTTTTTTTGAAGGACTAAAAATGTATATTTTATATGCATGCAAAGGACCTACACACATACTCAAACTACATTCAAATATTGAACAAATGTCACCAAAACGTATGCATATATCTGTGCTTGCATAGAATTTATATACCTATTGTCGAAAAAAGTTCTCATTGATGTTGTGTGATGTGCGGAAAAAAAAAAGATTTGTTGAAAAATTTCATAAAAAGGACATTCGTCCTTGTTACTAAATTTTGCGTCGTTCAAGCGTTCTGCATTGATATTTCATCTTGTTTATTTTTTTGTTCAGTCAAAAAAAAATTTAATATTCATTAAACTATAAAACATACATGAAAGTCCTTCATACTATACCTAACATGCAATTTCATATACAATTGGCTATAGTTCGTTCCTACACAAAAAAGGATTTTACGTACGAGTATGTTGGTATACATATTACTTATGAGAATTGAAAATCATATTTGTTAGAATTTATATGGAATTTCCTGTTTTGTTTCGTTTTTTTCACATTTTTTTTTTTTATTTTGTTTGATATATTGATGAGATGGATGCGTTTTATTGATTCTTTTTTGTATTGCAGTCACAGTAATTTGTATTTATATATAGAAAATAGAAAAAGGGATGTATGAATTTTTTTTTGTCATGAATCAGTAGTTGAATTTGTGCTCGTATTTTTAAAGACCTTAAATATTGTATTGTTTGAAATTCATTTTCAAAGTTTTAAAATTTAATTTGTTGATGTATTCGATTCTGATTATTAATTGGCAAAAGCCAAAAAGACTTTGTCGTTTTTAGTTAAATTTGTAAAATATTTAATATTATTTTCAGAATTCAGATTTTTGAAAATATTGAAGTTGAACTTTGTATATGTTTTTTAATGGAAATTCCAATAAAAACAGTTTAATAAAATTTTATTATAGTGTTTCTGTTTATATTAGTATTAAACTTAACTATTCAAAATAATTTTACAAAAAAAAAAAATATTCTTTCTAAAGAGTGACTTATTAAAATTTTGAATTGTTACTTAGTTTTTAGCAAAATTATAAATTTAATATAGTTTAATTGTGATTTTTTCCAATTCATCAAAAAATTACTACCAAATAGCATGCCAACTTTATTTATAATTTTGTATTTTTTTTTTTTTTCAAAAAAAAAAAAAAAAATTTAATATGCTTTTTTTAAAACTGCTCAAATAATTTCTTATTAAGAAATCAAACAGAACATGACTGCTTTGCCTTTCTCTATCTCCAATGAAAAATGTTTTAATTTTTAAATTAAACGCCGCGCTGGCTATTTGCATCAAAATTGTGGAAAAAGTGGAAAAAGTTTATGAATTAAAAATATCAAAAAAAAAAACGGTTTTGAAACTCTCTAAGTTGTTTGGATTTGGATTTATTTGAAAATCTCTAAAAGATCAAAAATTAAATTGATCCTTTAACTATTCTTATAGTGAGTCAAAAGTTTTTAAAATTTAAATAAATTGTTTATTACGTGCAAATCGTGAAATAAGATGCCTTGTTATATTTGCGATAACCGTGGCGTGGAGGTGGAAAAAAATTAGTTCTAGTCATTTTTAAAAATCAACAAAACATTAAATTAAAGTTTATTTCTTATTTAACGATTAAAGTAATTATTTTTTTGGTGGAAATTATTAACTTTTTAATGATTCATCAAAAAGGCTAGATTTAATAATTTTCTTGTAGAAAATTTAACGTTTTATAAATTTAATTTAATTTTTAAAATGTATAGCCCAGGAAAAATAGGTTTTTTCAAGGAAAAACTTTGTATGACTATTTTTTGTAAAATAACCTCAGCTACAATTTTGTAGAACATCATTTTTTTTTTCTAAAACCTACCGTTTTTAAGATAAAAAAATGTTGTGACCTTTTACCCCTTACAATGGGACTAGCGGGCAGAGGAAACTTCAGGACTTTTCACAGATTGTAAGCCATTCTAACACCAAGCTGTATACCAAAAATCAGCCTGTTACAAATTTTCCTTTCTTTGACAATTTTTCGTCTATTCTTACTATTTCAATTGTTTCCAATTTTTTGACGAAATTATTGGTTTTTCAAAAAAAAAAATTGGCCAACTTTTCAATTTTTTTGTATTCTATGTTGTTTTCTGGTTTCACAGAACCTTTTATTTAACTGTCATATTAGAATTTTTCAATAAATTCGAATTATTTATTTTTCAACTAAAAATTACAGTATTTTAATTGATTTTTCGCGTCGACTTTTTTTAAAATTTTATAAAAGCATTTTTGTAGACTTTGAACAAAAAAAAATAATTTTTTTTTTTTGAATCAGTCTAATAATCTCCAAAATATTTCGTTTTAAACTGTCTGATAAAAAAAAAAAACAATGAAGTAATATATAATTGCAATTCGGTTAAAAGACATAATTCTGTCTATTTTTTGGTAATTTTAGTCAGAATCCTATACAAATATAGTTTAAATGTAAACTTTTATCAAAAAAAAAAACTTTCTTCCTCACAGAAAATACTCCTCGAAAAACGAAATAAAGTCATATTTTGTTATTAAAGACCTTCTACCTTAATTGGAACTTATGCAAATCACCTTGTTTAATTAAAGCTTACCTTTACCTTTTAATTAAACTGAAATACATTACCTCCTTTATACACCGAAAGAGTTCTTATAATATTTATCATCAAAAAGACATTCCTTCCCTTTCATTAAAAAAAGACCCTTTATATTGATTGGAAAACATTTCAAAGTAAATTTTTTTCTGGGTCAACTTTTCAGAGAATATACAATTCAACAGAAAAAAAATACAATTTTTATCCAGTCAGTCAGTCGGTGGTGTTTTTTTTTTTTTTTAAGTGTAGTTACTTATTCTTATTTATAAGACACTCCAAATGGTGACAAATGGGACAAAGTGCATCCATTTGCACCATCAAGCAGAAACAACTTCTGTTCTGATCCCTTTTGCTATATGGCTCTTTTGTAGGTAGCAGCTTTTCTTTTCAAAACCAAAACTTATACATGTGTGTGTCTGTTTGTTACATTATAATGACTTGACTTGGTTTGACTTGACTGACTATCTTCCAAACCATTAATGTATCCCTAAAGCTCTCTCTCTTGGATAAGGATTATTCTGCTCTAGTTTGCTTACTCCTTTTTTTTTGTTAATGCAGAATTTTATTTTTATTTTTATGTATTTTTTTTAAAGGAAAATTGCAAAAAAAAAGTTAAAATGTTATCCATGTGTGAAGGGTTATGGACAAAATGATGTCTTGTTCCCTTAAGGATTTTTTTTGTATTTTTTTTTTTTTTATTATTCTTTGGGTTTTTTCTGTATGACTCGTATATGTTTACTGTTATCATTATATAAAACGAATGAGGATATTCATGGGGGATAAGATAAAGCTTGAAAAGTTTTTTTAAAATAGTTATGGGGTAACTACTTACTTGGGGACCCCATAGTGTCATTTGAGTAATGTTGTTAAGGAATTTTTCACCCTTTACCGAGGTTTTATGAAAAATGTTTAATTATGATCAGAAGCACTTTATTAAAACCTCATTGTCTTAGGGGAGTGTTTTTATGAAATAAATAAAAAAAAAGTGATAACATAAAAAAAAAGCATTAGCTTTGATTTGTACTAAATTTTGTACTAAAAAGTTTTTTTTTTTACTGCAAATGGTGCAAATTCGCTATTCAAAATTTAAGATAATATTAACATAAATAAATTATACAAATTTATTTGATCTGAACTTCACGAATGTGGAACCTGTGCTAAAACTAACTAAATAGTATCGATAATAATAAAAATAATTCGATTAAGATACATCTTTTTGGTGCTATGTTTTCTTTAGGAGCTTCTTTCTTAAACGCACTTTAAGAATGTTGTATTCTTTACTTGATTGGATCCACTTAAGGATCCTATTGATTTATTTAATATAACTTAAGAGCTTTAGACATGTTTTTTTTTCAGTGCCATGTTTTTTTTTAAGTTTAAATTTTATTTAAAATAAATATTTGAATATTCGTAATTTAATCACCATTATAATTCAACGCTTGTTTTCAAAGCTTTAACATCAATTTTGTATTTGTTTGTTTAAAAAAATTCACACGATTTTTGATGCATAAACTTTTTTATGCAAATTAACTGAATTTTTTTATATTCATCTAATTTATTTATAGATGCAAGTGAAAATAACAAAAATCAGACCACACACACAAAAAAGCCTAGTTTTTTTATGACCGAAACTAGCCACACAATGCTGCCAATGGATCCAATTATGGGTTCAGTAAATTTTATTTTTATTTTTTAATTTTTTTTTAACTCCATTCTAATGTGGCTGTTTAGTAGAGTTTTATTGGTCATTTATTGGTGTTTTGGAATATGTTGGTCGCCACTAGTTTTTTATTGTTAACTTTTTTTTTATTCTTTTGGTTGTAACGTTATTTGCATTATTTAAATAAATTGAAATAAATTATCAATAATAAAAAAATGAGTTCTTTTAATTCCACATTAGTGGAATGCATCTTGAAAGTGATGTTTTTTATTGGTTTAAATGTTGTTTTTTTTTGTCATTTTTCCTATAAAGAAAAGAAGATCTCAGACAGGAGATTAAATTTAATTAGAATCAAAAAAGACAGTTTTGTGGTGGTTTTGAATAATCAAGATTATGTCGGAGATAATAATGAAGAAGAGGTGAAGAATTGAAACAAATAAAATACACACTTAAAAAATACATTTTTTAATTGATTTCATTGATAAGGGCTTTTGGTTTCTCGTAATGCGTTAGTTTTGTACTAGAATATAGAGAAAATTAAATATAGGAAACAGCGATCTGATTCCAGCAGTTGTTTTTTTGCTTTACGCTTTGAATACAGATTTGTTAAAAAAGCAAGATAAGATTATACCATATTTATTTAAGTTTTTTTTTATGGAGAGAATCAATATTTTTATTTTTAACCCTCTACTGCATGAATAAATATTAGCAGACGAAAAAATTAAGAAATGCTTTACGTGAGTTCTTTGGGTTGTTTCAAAAAAATTTGTTTAAATTAATTTGTTTAAAAAATTTGTTTATAAGCCAAATTTGGCTTCGTATGCATTAAGAGGTAAGAAATTTTACTAATTTTATTTATTTAGATTATTTAAAGAATACAATTAAAAATATCAAAAGTTAAATATTTATCATTTAAAAACAAAATAAAGTAAAATATATACATTGCATTACAAAAGGTTAAGAACACTGGTCTGCAAAATTTAACTTTTTTTTCTCCTTCAAATAATTCTTTGATATTATGAAAGATTAGACTTTCCTGAATCTTAATCTGGTTTCAGAAAAATTCTATCAGGTACCATTTTTGTAAAAATGATTTTTGAAAAATGTGGGTAGTTTCTAAAAAATCAACCTTTTAGATTTATTTGAACTCGTGCAAAATTAAAACTATTTGTAGCATTGAGCTCAAATTTGGAGTACTTATTCCTCGTAGTATGGCCTATCGATTGACATCAAATATGTCCTTTTACATTAATGTTTACTCATATTTTAAAATACTGATTTATAAAAAAAGCAGAAATATCGAAATCCTTTACTTTTTAGTAAATCCAACATGAACAAAAACACCTTCATTAAGGAAAATGTAAAATATCACCGCCCATTATATTTAAAAAGTCAAATATGTGAAGAAAACCATAATAAAATACATTAAACAAAATTTTTACGTGTTTTGTAATTTTATATACTATTTATATATTTAGAAATATCTTATTTGTAATAAACCATTCGATAAACTGCCCTGTAAAGCTTCAGATTTGTTTTTCCTAGAAACAAAAGTATACTTTCCTTATAGTTTTTGATGTGCTGAGTTAGAATCCGAAGTCAAAAAAATTCTATCACGTGAGGATTTTAAGATATTCGCATTAAAGTATCACAAAATCAAGTTTTTTCTTAGAAAATCTCAATAAAAACTACTATATCTCACAAACCAGAGCTGACCAAAATTTTTTGAGTTCGGATTCAAAATCAGCACACTAAAGTCCATTAGAAAAGTATATTTTTGTTCTAAGGAGAAAGACATATTAATTTTTAGAGATTAGTTTTTTTTTTATGATAAGACATGCCAAACCTACTAAACTTATGTACTTAAATTAAGATATCTCGGAGAAGAAAAGAGATATTGAGAAGATTGAAATTGAATTTGAAAGAAAAAAATAAGTTCTTTTATAAACGGTAACAATTTTAATTGAAAAATATTACATTATGCCAAAATATTTCTTCGAAAACAGCAAAAAAATGGGTTTTTGAGATTTTCTAACGGAAATATCTAAAAAACGTGACGTGCTAGATCAATTCTGACTTCAGATTCGGAATCAGCATTTATTTAAAGAAGGATTTCCTTGCAGACCAGTGGAATTAATTCAAATTTGGCTCATTTTAAGACATGGAACCGAGAAAAGCAATTTTTTTTGTCCGTTATAATATTTTTTTCTTTTTCACATTCTTTCCACTATCGAAGTAAGTCTTGCTCCAACATTTTCACCCACTCCCACTCCCCACTAAAAAGTAATAAAATGATTGAAAAATATTATAGGCGAGCCCCCCTCCCCCTAAAATGTTTGTGGTTACGCCACTGGAAATGGGGTTAACATGAGAAAAATGTCTCTAAAAGCGAAGGGGCTCCATTTCTGAAGTAAAACTTAGCTTCCAAGCAAAATAACAATGTAGGTAAAGAAACAAAATTTTCTAACAAAAAAATTTAACAAATTGTGTAGATTTACAACCCCTTAATGCATACGAAGCCAAATATGGCTTCCGTACTTTTTGCCCTCCCAAGACCAGGCCAATAATTATTTTTCAATAAAAATTGGTTAATGGTATACACAATTAGACAATCGATCAAAAATAAATTTTTAATTCCACTTTACTTTCCAAACAAACACAGGAATTAATACTTAAAGTATGGATATATTCTACACTTTCGATTTCAATGCACACGACTGATCGACTCACCTGTGATCATAAAATACACCTTTATTTTGTGTCGGACACACAAAAAAACTATCTCTATGGTTTCTCAGAAACACAAAGAAGAGGATTGTATTGAATCTTTACCATTTTTTTTTTGTGACAGAGAAGAGAAAAGTGCATACAAACAGACAAAACCATATTTGGCTTCGTATGCAGTACAGGGTTAAGACACAGCGGAATTTAATAAAAAATCGAAAAATATTCTCTTTCTTGTTCAGTAACAAGTAGCTTATCATGTTTTAATTTAGTCATTAATTGAAGAATTTAAGCGCTACATAACAAAAAAAAGCCTTGAAGTATAAGTTGAAGGATCTTTTACAATTTCTAGAATTTGGACTAGGAGTCTCTCCCGAGGGTTTTTAAAAATTTAATTTTAATTTTGGCTTAAAAGAAATCATCAAATTTGATGAAATTTCAATTTAAGAATTATAATTTAAGTTAAGCAAGATTAAGAAAAATTTACAAAATCAAAAAATGAATATTTTGGAGCTGTTAAAATGGTTATGACTTTTTTATAACATTTTTTGTTGAAAACTGACTAAAATTATTTATTTTTTTTTTAGTTTTCAATGCAAACAATTTGTTAGTTAGTGAGTTTTAAATATCAAGATTTTTTTTTTTCCGCCAATCTGACTGTCTATCTGCCTGTATGGACCTCGATCTACAGCTCTAACCGTTAAAGCGATTTTTTTCAAACTTTTCTACTGTTTTGAGTGATTTCCAAGAAAAGAAATTGATTTTTCTTCGGGACCAAAACTTAAAGACCTGTCACAAAACTAAAATAAAAAGATAAACTTACCTATTTAAAAAAAATTGATTTTGATTAAAATTTTTGTGTGTGATGTAAAAAATAAGTAGTAGGTACCTATAAGAAATATTTTTTCAAACCGATATATTTCTTGAGTCTAAAATTTCTCGTAACCTATTAAGTTGATTTCAAAGAAATTTTACATAGATTGAATCGATGAGGTAAAGAGTAGGTGAAGACATTTTACATATCGTCGCTGTTAAAGAAAAACGGCATGGGTCAAAAATCCCGTTTTTTGAATTATTAATGCCAATATACTAGAAACAATACATTCTTAATTTCTGTAAACTAAGTATAAATTTAAAGGACTTGCATCCTATCACACAGCTGATTCTTTTTCTTCATTTTATAAAAATAATATGGAAAGTGGAAAAACCGGGAAATTTAATACAACTTTTCTAAAGAATTCAGATTTTTTACTTATGCCGGTTTTCTTTAACAGCGACGATATATTGAATCGATTAGTTAACCGTTTTAATAAAATATTAAATAATTTTAAAAAAAATTAATTTTTGAATTTTGAAAAGTTAAAAATAAAATTAAATTATTTTAATCTCATGTTAAAGAATTTTTTATGAACCTTTTGGCATAGGTATCAGCTTTTTAATTTTTTTGAAAATTTTAAAAAATTAAAAAAGAATTATCCAAAAGCAGATTCATTGTCATATTAGCAGACATTAAAAATTTGTGTTGGTCAGAGAGTGAAAGTATCAAGTATTTAAACATTTTAAACATTTCATATGTTATTCCCGACTCCTTTAAGTGACTTTTACAAATAAAATAGGCGAACAAATACTCTTAAATTTTAACCTATATCTTTCTTGGAAGTCACTCTAAGGAGTCAGACCTAAGAAATTTTTTTCGTTTTATTTGAAAAGGTTACCAAAAAAAAACATCATAATCATCACTTGGGTCACCTCACCTAAAAATACTTCCACAACTTAAAAATTACTTCTAAATTTTTTTCTATTTTTAAAGCAATTTCTCAAAAACTTGTTTAACAAATTTTATTTTTTTTTTCTCTTTCTAGGTAAGTCTGCTCGATACTTTTGTCACATTTTCTAAAAAAAAAATTAAGTAAGTAATATCCCACTTCTGACCTAAAAAATGAATAATTCCCAAGAATCGATTTCTATAGCTAATGTATAAAATATTTGCTACATCATTGTAAAACAATCCTAAATCGATTGGTTTTAAGTATGACAAAAAAAAAGAGATTCTTTAAAAAAAAAACAACTCAAATCAAATGGTCATTTGTTGTAACCTTTCAATATTTGTGTAGTTTTATATGGTTCAACACAATCCAAAAAAAAAAGGTCAAAATGATTTTTTTCCTCCGATAAAAAAAAAAATTTACATAAAAATATCCTTAGCATTAAAATAGGATATTTTCTACAGGATTATAAAGGAATTAGAGAGGACAGTCAACCTGTGCATGTAAATATGTATAATTTTTTTTTCTAGGAAATTATGCATAAATTTGAAAAAAAAAATACTTATTTTGGAAATCATACTACACACTCTCTTAAAATAGAAGGAAACCACTCACCCACCATCCTCCCAAATATCCCTTAATCTACCTCATTGTTAGGAAACAGCTATTTAAATAGCGATTTTTTATCACTTAAACTTCTCAAAATGTCACACTTGTCACAGGATATATACCTTTTTTTTCTGATTTAAGTTGAAAAACAGTTTGAAGAGAATTGCTTGGAAAGTTTAAAAAAAAAAGGATAGGAATACCAAACCCCCTTTGCGTACAAATTGAAAGGTGTTATGGTTGTGTCTTGTGCACCATCATCAGAGAGTGAAATATCCCACAAAATTGGAATCCATTCTATGCTTCATTAATTCTGGGAAGATTCAGTTTTATGTTTTCTTTTTTTTTTTTTCCCTCAGCTGGTGCGCTGCTGTTGCTTCTGATGTTTTTTTTCCTTCTTCATTTCATTGCAATTTTTTTTCTCTCTCTTTCACTCTATCGATTCTTTTTTATTTATACGCCGCAGAAAAAATTCACAGAAAAAAAAAAATGAAACAATGAATTGAAGAAGAAAATTCTCATCACCCATCGAAAAGAGAGAAGGTAACAAGCCTTGGTGTGTACTTGTGTAGCGCATGAAATTGTAAAGTAACATCCTAGAGGCTATACGATGGGAAATCAATTATATCCTTGTTCGGGTTGAGTCTATACCATTCTACCGACTATCAACTCTCTATCGTTCATCGTCGTTGCTAGAAAATATTCCAATTCTTTGTCTATATTTTCTGTCTAAGCTTTAAGCCATAGTCTCCTTCGTATACAGCTCTAGAAAGAAGAGGTAAAACTGAGAAGTATAAATTTCTGAATGAGAATGGATATATGTCGATAACGATGAGCCATGCTGTGCTTGGTCTATTCCAAAGCAATCCTCCTCTGCTCTGGCCCTAACTGTGTGTAGTAGTAGCTTTGGATCGGATCGGTGTGTGCAGTGGTGACGATAAAAAACTGGAAGGATAATAATGGCTCCTATTTTCCCCTATTTTCTAGACTTTTTTGTTGTTGTTGCTGTTGCTGGGGATATTGGATCCATTTTCCTGCTGCGTAACATGCAATTCGAATCATCATCATCGTCGTCGTCGTCTACGGTCGTTGTCGTCATTGTAGTCGGAGTTGAGTTGAATCGAGTGAAGTTGTATGCGGATGGTTTTGTTTCTTGCAATGCCGAGTTTTCTAGTGCATTTTAGGATTTTCTTTCCTCTATGGGTTTTTTTGTATAAATTTTTTGTTTTGGTATTGTGACTTGGTGCACAGTTCGTGTCCTGGAAAGCATGGGTTTTGCTGTCGATATTTTTGTTGGCATGATTGTTCTTGAATAGGAAGGTATTTTGTTGTTGTTGTTGTTAGATCCTTTTTATTTGTTTTGTCTACTTGATGTAGATATGTTAGGGGACAACAAAACACAATAACAACAACAAAAAAAAATAGGAAACTATAGGAATTCTTGTCTTTGACATGCATGAGGATTTTTTTTTCCTGAAACATGACAAGATGTTGTGTGTTGTGTATGAGGATGAGGATTGATTGCGTTCGTTTGTTGCAATTTGTGTTGGGATTTGATAATTTGCATGCAGACTTTTCTTTAGGTTTTGAGATTTTATGGGTGTTTTTTTTTTTTCAAAGATATGATTTTTTATTTGTTTAAACTGATAGGTACTAATAATTAAAAGTGGGAATTGAATATGGTAAATTTCGATCAATAACGGGATAGTTTCAATAATTTTCTAGAAACTACAATTTATAACAGTTCTATTGCTTGAAAATATAGGTATTTGAAGTCCTAACAGTCTTTTTTTATGAGCATTTTTGATTTTATTAGTCTGGGAAGTCATGTTCATCTATTTTTTAGATGTTTATTAAGTGCTTTCTTCGTTGTAAAGTCTCATAAAAATAGTAATTTTCAAATCTGGAAATCATTTTATATATTTCAAAAATATTGTAATGAACTTGGGGAAACACAAAATAGGTAATTTTTTTTTCTAAATACATTTTTAAAATCAGTTTGACATTAATAATTTAGGATATAAACTGGCTATACCTACTTGGTATCGGACGTTCTAAAGTATCTTTATACCTATTTAACAACAAAATTCTTAGGATGTTAATTTCAGTTTCAATTTATGGATTAACCTATTATAACAATCTCTTCAGTACCTTCATTTTCTGAGAAATTTATGTTTACTTTGAGTACAAGTTACAACTTTTTTGACGTGATAACGTCTTATAAATCGATGAACCAAACTTATAGAACATGTAGGTTTTGGCCTTATGCATACATGTGCAAAAACTTGGAATCGTTTAGTGAGTTTTAACTGAATAACGGAAGAAACAAGTTTTTAAAAAACACATTTTTTGACCGTTTTTAACCGATTTTCATCGTTTTTTATTTTTACCTTGTTTTTCTTTAATAGATAGAGGAATATTATATATAGAGTAATGATAGACTATGACTACGACTATATGTGTGAGAAGTTTCAATCATTTTCGTAAACACAATTTTGAGATAACGGTAAAATAAAATTTTAGAATTTAACAGGTTATAACTTTTGACCAAGGGCAGATAGAAATTTTATTAAACTTTAATGAGCATCCTGATACAATTACCTTTCATTTGGTATATCACACATAACGCTAGACTAACTACAAGCCACACAATGTTAAATCAAGAAACTTGCGAAAAACATGAAACCACCAGTGGAGATCTGTTGCCCCCCGAACAGCCACCAGTGTGGGAAGTACCGTAATCTCAGTTTGGAATTTCGACATGGTTGACTTTAAAAAAATCTAACTTCTCTTGTAGGCATCTTTGAAATGAGATTGATACGTCATATGAAAGGTGAAATAATCAGCTTTCACATGGTATATATTTTTTATAGGTTGTCAAACAAAAAAATCGATTCCATAGCGTGAGAACATAAAAATAAATGTTTTTTTTTTTGCTTTTTTTTAAGAAATTTGATCGAATTCAAAAAATTCATCGTCCGTAAACCGGCTTTACAGACAACCTCTTTTTTCAAATTTAATCGTTTTTAATTCGGCTTGGTTAATAATGAAACTGTGAATTATTGATAATTTTCTTTTAACACTGCCAAAACAATTAGGATAACACTTAACATATTATCAGGAATTTTAAATGAGGTATTGAGTTAATAGGTTTATCATCAATTTGCTCATCAACGCTTTGGAATTGAAAAGTTTCAATCTTTGAATGGCAAACTATTGTTTCTGTTTGTTTTTGAAATTTTCAAAGATTACTTTAAATTCAAATTCTACTGCCATTTTTAAGAATCAATGTTTCAGAAAAACCGCATCTCAGAAAGTATATTTAGTACTAACTAGCTTCCATCCTTAACTCACTTCGTACTTTTGTATATCAATAAAACTAAATAAGTACATACATAGATTTAAAAAACTGTTGATAGAGCCACTTGTTTGGCGACTGCAACATCTCCCATGAAAATCAATGAAGAAACGTGAGTAAGACTGAAATATTGATGAAAACAAAAAGTTACTAGATTCAAAAAGGTTCAATACTCAATGAAAAGTTTTAATTTAAAAGTCTCGAATCATAAAATCTTAAAGGTTCATTTGAATCTTCAATTTTTCCTTTACTCTCATTTGAACATTTCTGGGAAGGAGCATGCTGATTAGATGTCAAGATAACTAAACCTATTTCGTTTTTCTTTTATCCAATTCCTACTTTTTTCGGAATTTCAGTTGTTTTTTTTTGTACCAAATTTAGCTTAGATCTTCATACAATTCAACCTTAACACATACAACTAACCGTGTGGGCTTCACATTCTTATTGGACTTCATCAGTGAAGTGTAGCATGACCAGGAACAAAAAAAAAAAAAAAAAAACACAACAAATCGATTTTCGTTTCAACGCTTTTAATTCCATTTTAGCCCAGAACAACCAGCACAGCCGCCGAAGGCCAAAATACAATGATGGTTTTGACTAAAGGTTTTTCGGGGGCTCATCCTCCTCTAGCTATTGTACTCTCGTTTGTAGGTTCTCTTTCATTTTTTTTTTGTTTCTTTCTATTTCATTGTAGATTTGGAATCGAGAGTATATTCACTTTCTCTATGGTGGGTGGCATTGTTGTTTCCTGCCATTGGCCTAAAGACTTGGAAAGGACCGTGAAATTGCATTGTGAAATCGAATCAGTCCAAACGACGGAAATTCGATTTTCATCGTCGTCGTCGTCATCGTTGTTGGCGTCGTCAGCATCGTTTTTGTTGTTGTTTTTTGTGTTATCCTCTGTCCGGCTAAAGGACATAGACTCGGATCACGATGTAGAGCGGCGCGAGAATTCCCAAAATGAAAATCCCCATATCTAATATAGTGATGGTTACCATCGCAAGGAATAGCTTCACAGGACACATCACACACTGAATTTTCCCCAACGTTGCACAAGAACATCGGACTTTTTGCTACTAACTCGCTTTCGTCCTTTAGTACTAACCAACCAACTCCCACTCTCTATCATATACCGCATAGTTAAACTCCCATAGGGAATATTCGGGAAGTAACGTTACAACACTGTGTTGTATACAGAGGATGCCACATCAGCAACAGACAAATTAATGGCTATGTAGGTAGGTATGAGTCCTGTCTATATTAGAAAAACCCAGTCAGAGTAATAGAACAAAAAAATTAGGACCAAAAAAGGACACAGCTAAAAAAAAATCAAATCATCCAAAATGTATCCTCTCCACCTATATCAGAATATTGGTATCGGCTAGAGTCTAAATGAAGGTCCTTGATCATCACAGAATGCAGGCAATGCGAGAATCGTTGGTGTGGTGATTTACTGCTTTATGCCGACATATCCAATCTGAATCCAATTGGCAGCCAACTGTCTGACAAACAGACAATCACCTCCTCCTTGTAGCCATATAGCTGAAATTCGCATTGTTACGGATACTCCTGCTGATACAAAAGCGATAAATCGCTGAGAGGTGTCTGTCTAATTACAAAATTCAGCTCTGACCACGTGGAAAATTTCAATGATGTTTCGCAATCGCCACATGGTTTTTTTTTCTCTTCGTTTTGTTTGGTATTATTCTGAATTTGCTGGAAAAGATAAAAAGTAGATGATAAAATGGGAAAATGGCTTGGGTTGATGGGTTGGTATTGGTAAGTTGGTAAAAAAGGGGATTTTTTTTTTTTTTGGAAAATTCATATCAGTGGCGTTAATTGCCTTTGATACTGGCTTTAATCTGAATGAAAACCAATGAATCAATATTTGACAGTTCTAGGGCTTACAGATTTTTTGTAAGTAAGACTAACTTATTAAAGTCGAAGGAACCTTTTCAAAAATTCATTAATTAATATGTAATAAATAATGTTTAAGCTCCAAAGCAATGAGTTATTTTATATTTTTATACAGTTTTCAAGCTGAATGAAGAGTTTTCTAGAAAAAAAAAAGAAAAAAGAAAAAATTTTGTTAATGGTTAATGGAGTCGAAGTATTTGAAATTTCTAGATAACGATTTATATCGTATTCAACAGTGACGCGTTTGCTGTTGACCGCTTAGTTAACGAAGAACGTATGGAGTATTGATATTTTTTCGCAAAATCCAAATTGCAAATCTGGGAAAACCGCATTTCCGTAATACTTAATCTAAAGTTGGAGACACTTTCTGATCCAGTATACGTTTAAAATTCAAAGATAGTTTTTTGCCAAATGAGCCTTATCCATGGCCAACAGTAAATCAGAGTCGTAAATCCTTAAAACTTCGTTTTGAACCACATTGGTGAGACTGGATTGGGGTTGTTTTTCCGGTATTTTGTTCGAATACCATTGAATTTTTTTTTCCCATGACAGTATCATCCAACTATTGTTTTTCTTTTTTAATATCAACTGATTTCGCTGAAAAAGCTTTTTTTTTACTATTTAGACCCCAAGGAACATTTCTGCGCATCAAAAAAATCTGGAGTGCAAGAAACTTCGAGTAGTGTCCCGTTCAAACGACCCGTGTGATCTTTTGCTCAACAGGAGCGTTGCCTTTCATGTTCACTTTAATAAAATTTAAAAAATCCTTCAAAACATTTCTCAACATTATCAACTTAATTACAAATTTGTAAACTTTCTCTTTAATTTAAGTTGTCAATTAAAATTGTGTAAACACATAAGCTTTGTGACTTTATAACTCTCAAAAAAAAAAATCTTTTTTCTCCTACCAAACTTAAATTTAAATGACAACTTTCTAACAACACGTTCAGCATACATAATTCTAATTCTAACCTAAAAACAATACAAAAAAAAAAAAAAAAAAACCCAAAAACCAAAGCTTAATCTAGAAAGTTTTCATTCATTTAGTTGGAAAATAAAACAAAACATTTCAATTCCAATTCGAATCGTTTTTCCTTAATGAACTTCACAGAAAGCATTCTTAATTTTTCCAATTAAGTTATTCATCGAGTCCCATCACACACACAACTTCTTCTCTATACAACACACACTTCAACAAACCCCAAAAATTAACTTTTTCCTTTAACCTTAACAAAAATAGAAGAAAAAAAAAAAAATTGTGACGCACATAGAAATCGAACTAAAAAGACCAGAACAATGGCAGGAGGACCAACAAAATACCAAAAAAAAAAAAAGGACAAGAACAAAGAACAATCTCTAATTAAGTACTACACCCGCTCGCTGATGATGATTTTCTTCGATGTGCATAGATGAAGGAGGTAAGAACCGAAGAAATACGCCAACCAACCCTTTCGTTTCCGGGTCACGAAACGACGACATTTTCACCATTTCAACAATATTATGCCATGCAATGGAGGGGGATATTAGAAATCCTTTTTCCTCCTGACTTTCAAAAAAACGAGGAGACTTTTCTGTATATTCTCTGCCTCCATCATCATCAACAGAATTCAAATTCAAGCTTCGAACTTGGAATCGGAATTGGACGCATGTGAATAGTTTCATTAGAGTTAAATGCCCCTTATCGTCCTTCAACATACCAACCAGACACAACCAGAACAGCAGCGCCATCCTCGTCGACGGTAAAAGGTGTGTTTTTTATTTTTGCAAAAAAAAAACTTTCTCGAGAGTACTTGAGCAAGGACAACTATTCAGACAGCAACCAGTTGGAAGTATACCTCTGAGCCCTCGCATAGTCCTGAGTCCTGACTATGAAAGATAGAGGAAGAGTCGCTATTGCAGTTGTTTGCTGCTCTGGTTACCCACACGCTATGTGAGTGCCTCAAACTCAAAACCTCCTCTTCCTCTATTAGTTTGCACGAAATTTATCCTCGTTGTTGTGCACGAAAGGTTGTTCTTGTTGTTGTATTCCTTTTCATATATACCTCCTTTAACGTTAAGCAGAAGTGTTTTAGAAGTTTTTCCATCACAGTTCAGTACTATACTGTGTAGTGTTGAGATAATTAGGTGGGGTGTGGTCATAAGTTTGAAAAAATCGTACGTTCCCACTTTTTCGATGGAATCCCTATAATTCTCCACACATGCCACTGTTGAACAAAAAAAAAAACTATACTATACATCGTCTGAAGTCTGACCAAAAAGGACGACTAAATGGCGCACGTCAAAAGTTGAAAACAAGTGTAATTGAAAATTGAAATGAATTGAAAAATTATATGTTTACGTGTTAAGAAAGGGACGAGTTGGTAATTGAGCAGGAAACCAAGAGCATAAGGGTGCGAGTTTGTACCTTGTTTTTTTTTTCGTTTTTGTGTGTTCCCCATCAACTTCTCTCTGCCCCTAATGGATGGTTTTTTTTTTTTTGCCTGAAATAATCATCATAAATTCGACGTTTTATGTGAAAGGTATCAAAATCGATCCTTTTTTTTTTTCTTTGTGTGTGTGAATGTGTATTTTCACGGGGAGTTCCGTATCTAATTACAAAGGGAACAAAAAATAATAATAAATCATTTGGAAAATCTGATAGACTTGAGAATGTTTAATTTTGCACGCGGTTCAATTTTGCATGAAGATGAAAAAAAAAAAAAAAATTAAAAAGGAAGAAGGGCGATTTTTTATTGCAAATTGAATGGCAACCGGAAGGAAAAGGGACGAAATGAAGGTAGAAATTCGAACATCCGGAAGAATTTGAATTTTGTTTGTGTTTTTTTTGTTTTTTTTTTTTTTGTTATGTTAGAAACTTTAATGAAAAGAAGGGAAATGAGTGTTAAATTAAGGTAACTCATACAAACTTTTATCAAGAAGGTTGAGCAAGGGTGACCGTAATCAAGAGGAAATTTCTTACAATCAATTAATTTATACCAAATCTTTCAAAATTAAATATATTTGAAGAATTTTTTTACAACAGTACTGGGTGTGAATTATAAATTTGAAATGAAAAAATGTTATCAATTATGTTTTTTTTTATTTTGTAACAGCTCCGAAATTAAAGATCAATTCTACAATATTTTTATACAAATATGCTCAAAAATGCGGTTTTGGGTACTTTTGACGTCGAATTTCATCACCCACTGAAGCTGTAAATGAAGCAATTGCTTACACTCATGGCCAAAATTACTGCTGATGCATTGAAAATAATTTATTTATACTGGCTGTGGATTTTTTTCTATTCGAATTTTTGAGCCTTTTTAATTTTTTTTTTTTTTTATAATTCACACTCTGTTATGACAAGAAACATTTATATTAAGAATTTAAACTGAGTCTTTCACGATGACCGTAACGGCAACCTCATGAAGGAGCTAGCAGCTAGGTCTTGTGGTTTACAACTCTTAATCATGCTTGAGTACTTGTAATTTTTTCACAGTAATAGAAAGGTTCCACAATTTAGCTACGAGTACGACCTGCGAGTTCGAATGGGTAAACAGAGATACACTTTTTATGACAATGATTCTCTTGGAGGATTTGACATGAGGCCCACTAATCAAAATTTTAAAAGGAGAAAAAATAACGCCTAGGACAGGGATGGCGAACCTTTTTAGAGCATCGTGCCATTTAAAAAAAAATATTTATTTGAGGTGCCTTCGGCGTGCCATACAGGTTTTGATATAGTTTTTTTTGTGACCACTCGAATCAAAAATATTTAATTTTAAACTACGCAGCGTTTTATTTGTAAACACACCTATTAATTTAAATTTGAAAATAACAGATTATGATTGTAGTTCGTTTTAATAAAAAAAAAAAACAACATTTCAGATTAAAGGTATAACTAAATGGCCACTTTTAGCAAAAAGTGGGAGATTTACAAAATTATTATCTATTATATATATTAAAGTTTGGAACGTACACAAAACGTTCGCTAACAGGCCACACCGACTGACTTATTTTCTTAATTTTTTTTTTTAATCAAAGAGGCATAAGAGGAGAAGGTTTAAGGCAAAAAAAATTTAAGATTTTATAGGGTGAAAAGGGGTAACACGATATTGAAAAAAGAGGCTATTTTCTAAACGGTAAGTCGTAAAGAGTTGACTTTTTTTAAAATGATAGACAAATTTATTC
The DNA here is from genome assembly GCF_945859705.1 of Episyrphus balteatus. NCBI lineage: Eukaryota > Metazoa > Arthropoda > Insecta > Diptera > Syrphidae > Episyrphus > Episyrphus balteatus. Next base: position 44,678,872 of record NC_079136.1, read on the forward strand.
AATAGTTAAAAAAGTTATTGAAAAAATTCAAAAAAATTTCAAAACCAAGTTGTGAAGGTTTTTTTGCAGTCATAGACCTTCGACAAAAGACTAATTAGAGGTACGCAAAATTTTACACAGAAATTTGAGTTACACCATGAGAAAGATATAAAAAAAAAAAAATTAGGGGTCTAAAACGGTTTTTTTTCATAGGCCCTGTATTTTGAAATAACATTTTTTGAAAAACAAACCTAATTTTTAAGGACATTTTTGAGTAGTCTTTTATTTTTTTGGAATTTTTAAAAGTCTGCAAAAAATCTCAAACTTATAAGAAATAAAGGTTTTAATTATGCGCATGCATGTACAAACTTTTGAGTTTTTAAAATGATTTTTGACCGAATAACGGGAAAAACAATTTATTGTTGTCCCAAGTTTTTTGTCCATTTTTAACAGTTTTTTATTTTTATCTTTTTTTCTTCAATAGATAAATGCATGAAATTTACAGTGTAGATAGATAATGGGCAAGACTATATTTGTACAAAGTTTTAATTAATTTTGTAATGACGAATTTGAAATAACGGTAAAATAAAACTCTATTTTTCAACACGTTACATCTTTTGATCTTATAAAAATTTGATTTATCTTAATTGAGCATCCTGATAATATTACCTTTCATTTGATATATCACACATAACGCTACATTCACTACAAGCTTCACAATGGTAAATTAAAAAACTTCAGAAATACCGTTTTTAACATAGGCCACTTTTTTTTTTAATTTTAAAAGTGAATATTTTTAAATTAATTGGACGAACTTTTCAAGTTTTGATTTCCTTTTTTTATTGGAAATTATGACTCATTACAAAGTCGAAATAGAAATAAATACAAGAAATGGCGGAACGAAGTCCGCCGGGTCAGCTAGTTTCTTTATACTTTATAGCGCTATTTGTTTTTGAAAAAAACTATAAAAATTGTTTTTGGAACCAAAAAATAAGCTTTCTGCATCATTGTTTCAAATTTTACGTTCGGAAAAACTGAGTTTGAAAAAAATTTATTTGAAATTTTTCAATTTTTAGATGCACCTACCTCAACAAAATAAAACAAAGAAACAAAAAATAACTGTTGTGAACTCGATGCCAAGTTGTTTATATTAGGGCTACGTTTCGTCACTTTAAGCAAAATGCAGGCTGAACTGAAAGAAAAAGTTGGAATCACCTGACAATCTGCTTCTAAGCGAATCTTTAATGTTATTCATTTGGACAAATTATGACTCACATGCGTAAGTAGGTGAAAATACTGTCAAGATCTCCAACTTTTTCCAATTTCATGTTTCCATTAATTTGGAATTGGAATTGTTCGTCGTATTACCCTCCACCCTCTCTAGTTCTATTGATTCCAACTCTTTCCTTGTTTCGACTAATTTTTGAGTCGATATCGAACAAGATTGAAATTCGTTCAGCTACATTTCAATTTCTTCAATTTCCAGTAAGATTTAGACATGTTAAGTTTATCAAAGGATGTCGTATCAGGGTCCAGTAGACCTAGCATTTCCCATAATTCCTTAATTTGTGAAAATCTAATTACCTACCGATAAAAAACTGTTCAGTTAATTTTACATCGTCTAGTTTTTCATGTAAATTCAATCCGTTCTTCAGAACGTGTGTATCGTCTTCTGAGAAGAAAAGATTTTTATAGTTTTACAAAATCTCAAGAAAAATTTTACTAGAAAAATCGTTGAATGTCGCTCAAATGGCAATTGGATTATTTAATTGGTAGCGTGCCGGAAATATTTAATTGCGTGCCATTGGTTCGCCATCCCTGGCCTAGGATAACATTATTTCTTGTAGGTATATTTAATCAGAATGTAGTTAAATCTACCAGATTTGAAGTTATCCCTGCGTTATTTTCTCTCTTAAGAATTAAAACACCTCCAAAGAATTCCTAGATTCTGATTTTTTTTTCTACTCCCTGAGAAATTTTGGGCGTTTTATCGGCTTTGGAAATACTTCATATATCCATTTTGTTCCTTAAATATGTACAACCTCAGTATTTTTCCTGTTTCAAATAAAAATTTCAAGTTCTTCCAGCTACTAGCACTGCTAAAAGAGTTTGCGTAGTGGTATACAAACGATTGTGGCTGATTTCTGATTTTTTTATACCAATCTTCTTACTTCTACTTTTTTACCAGATTTCTTATTTATGAGCAAATCTGTATCCTTTTGACACATAATCACTGTTTTTCAATTATAGTAACCTTACACTGAACCAAATTCGGTAGTCATATTGATGAAAAAGCAAGTAAATTTGAAGAAAGGGTGATCAATATACGGTCAACACCTCCTATCCGTCACTTAGACGAATATATTCTTAGATTCAAGAAGTTCCGTCATTTTGAAGAAATGAATAAAATTTTTCGTAGCGGAGTAAAATCTACAAAACTTTGTCAAATTGACTAATATTCATCATTGTTTCATGAAATTTTGTGAATAATAGTTCTTCAATTAAACAAATAATTCTTCATTTTAACTTACCCATTTCTTTATAATAAATAAACTTTCTTCCAATTGACGGATCAAACTTTTTAAGTTGATGAAATTTATTCATTTGAACGTTTTTATTTCTTTTAATTGAAGAAAAGTTGTTATTTTAACCTGCTTGTTTCTTCATTTTCATCTTCAATAAAGGGCATTCTATTCTTCAAATTAATGATTTTTTTAACGCTAATTCGATTTCAAGCAGAAAATATTTTTCTTTAAATAAATTTATTTTCTGTAAATAATTTTACTGAAAGAAAATAAAAAAATTGTATTATTTATGTATATCAATATTTAAAAGGTATCCTAAAAATGTAAGTTAGTATAGCCCCAAAATGTAAATAACCAAAACAAACAAACAAATAGCTTTTTTTAAATACAAGAATATGTTTTTATTTTATTCTCTTGTGTGTGTACTTATAGGTATGTATTAATTACTGAACTTAAGATTTATTTAACTTATTTATTAGTGAGTTTACTTTTGGATGGTTCTTATCATAATTCATAACTAGTCTCAATTTTATAAAAAAAAGTTTTGAATAAAGGCCCAAACCAAACTTGAACCAGTAGGGTATTCCAAATTAAATAAATTAAAAATTTTGAAACACAGATCGATTGCCAAAATAATTGAATTTTGTTTGAACTTTATACCATCGAAAAATACAACAATGTCCTTAGGATCCAAAATTGTTCCAGTAACAATAACCAGTGGTTGAATGTTTTTTTTTTCTTTTTGTCTCCGGAGAATCTCTTCGTCGCATGCCGCTACACTTGATCCAACTAAAAGAAAGCTAGCTTGGGAGTCCCGAATAGAAAAACGAGAAATGGCCTTCTGTGATCCACTGCCAGTGATGAGTTTAGCTGTTGGTATAAGAAGGCTGTGAATTAAATAAAAAATGCCACAGGCACGTCCATCTGGAAAAAAAAATAAAAGAAAAAATATATAACTATGTTTGTTGGGTCGAAAAAATTCGAAAATTGATTAATTTAAGCTTTTATGTTAAACTACTCAGTAATTACAAGTAAACTTACTTTCGGATAAATTTTGTCCGTTATTCATCATTTCGCTTAAGGTGTGGCGACTAGTTGGGTCCTTTATTTCGTCTTCAAAAATTGGTATAATTTTTACAGAAAAATTATCATATTTTAATAATAAACTCTCAGCTTTCGGATATAGGTGTTTGAAATCCATATTGATCTGAAAAAACATATAAATGCATTATTAACAGTCATGCTCATAAACGTATTTTGGAGACTACAATGCTTAAGGTTACAATGCCTCGAAACGCGAAAATATTATATTGTTTCTTGTTTTAGCTCTTAAAATTACAAATTAAATAAACTTACCAATTTAAAACCCATCGGGTTCTTATATTGCTTCCATTTGCCTAAGATATCCACTGTCGATTCAGCTTTTGTGATCTCAACTAGTCTAAGGTTTTTTGAAGCATCCCAATGCATTTCCATTTCTGCCCAAGTACAATTGTCTCTTATAATTTCTTCAATGTGCTCGGAAACATCGGCTTCTGGTTCATCTAAATTGGAAAAATTCAGAAAAAATTCTGTTATGAATATAATCTGTCTTACCAAGGTTAAAAATTCGTTTGTCCGGAGGTCCTGGAGAACAAGCTGAGTAAGACCTTTTTTTGTAAAATACCACTTTTCTTGAGAAGTCGTGTAGAGTTAAAATATTTATCATAGATCTTCCCCTGTGGCTTTTTACCGCTTTGTTTGGTATAATAATACCCCTAAAAAAAAGTTTGAAGTATATATTAAAACATTTATAGCCAAAAGTGTATATTTAATGGTTTTCTTACCAAATACTCCGTCTTAAAAATGTTCACAATTTTGTCTGATATTTGCTTGCTTAAGAATCATTGAGATGTTATAAAATTTTCAATTACATAAATCAAAAATAGCTTTTTTTTCATGCATACAAGGATTATATTTGTTTGTTTTTCTTCTGTTGAATTCATATTATCATTTAAATAGGATTTATTCAAATACTTACATGTTTATTTAGGGCCAATTTTTCAATAGTCAGTTAAACAGTCAGTTAGTACTTATTCCTAAGGATAGAGAAAAAATCAATTTTTCAACAGGCAGATATAGCTTATTCCTAAGAATAAATCTATCTGCTTCTTTCAGAGACGAATAAAATTATTCTAAGGAATAATCTTAATAAAAATATTGTGTCAGTTGTCAAAGCTGTTTTGAAAGAATTTTGAAAAAAAAATACAGTGGAAAACAAGAAAACAAAAACAATCATGAATAAAAATGACGTTTAATTTCAAATATTTTTGAATTTGACAATTTTTTTTTGTTATTCTGTAGAATAAATTATTCTTGATTGAAAAATTCAATGTTTTTATCTGATTGTTTATGAGCCTAATAACTTTATTCGTCGAACAGTTAACTGACTGTTTATTAGAAGATTGAAAAATTGGCTCTTAAGGTATTAACTTCCAAAAGTTTTGTATTTTTATCCGTATTTAATTATGTATATTAATTTTAAATTTTCCAAGACGCGATCAAACTTTTCGGCACCACTTCACTTACAAAAATAAAACTTATCACTTAATTAACAGTTACCGGCAAAATATTGAACAAACTTCTTCAAATTGAATAATTTCTTCAAACTGAAGAAAACGTTTTCCTCTATTTGAAAAACTTTCTTCAATTTGAAGAAAATGGAACGAAGAATAGGAATAATTATGAAAATTCTTCGGTTTGAAGAAAATTTCATCAATTTGAATAAAACACATTCCGGGATTTGAATAAATTTATTCAATTTGAAAAAATATCTTTGCAAAATCCGTTAGTTTGCAGGAATTATTTGGTTTGTAAAGCATTTATATTTGTAGGCATATAAGTTATTGTTAACATATTGAAGAATATTCTTCAAGTTGATAAATTTTGTCAGTCTACGATTTCGGATTGTCAAAATGAAAAAAAATTGTTCGGTTGAATAAAATACTAAATCTTTTAGCAGTTGAAGAAATTTTTGTGATTTTTAATATTTAATATTCATTATTACGAAAAATTTCATGAAATATTGTCGATTTGAATAAATTATTCTTCAAAAGTTAACAAAATATTTCCGTCAATATGACCTACCTGATTTGGTTCAGTGTAGTTGAGATCAGATCAATTTGAAGATCCAATCTGTCAATTAGTCAGTCAATTTATCTTAACTGAAAAAAATCAAGCAGACTGTGCGGTCCTTTACTCAAATGAGCGAAACATGAGACAATCGTCAAAGAAAATCAGATTTCTAAGAAAAAATTCAAGTGACATAAGGAAAGGACCAAAACCGGTACGTGTAATTGGGTTCCTAGTATCCCTCTTTTAAACACTTCATAAATCAGTTAAAATCTTGGAAAAATAAATTAACGATTTGAAGATTGTGAATAAGTCAGAAGAAGTAATAAATTTCACCACCTGGACCTGGATTTTTATGATTTTTTTCTTCTCTTCAAATGAGAAAGAGAAGAGTAGAAAGAAAAAAAACTAATTTGACAGATGCCAACACACTGATGACACTAAATTAAAGTATCCTGACAGTTGGTGTTTTTTTCATTTTGAAATGACGAATATTAGAGATTCACTTCGATTTCATTTCCTCAATTTTATTTTATTTCATTTTTTTTAACAAAAATACTCAAATGACACAGAAAGAAAAGTGTATATTTGTCACGTAAGTGTTAATCCATAAAAACAGAAAAAATTCAACGAAAATGAAATGAAATGTTGTCGTGTTTGTCGACAAATTGCGCTGGCGATTCGCATTGCTGCAGCACAACAACATTTGGTTCGCAACATAAACTTTCAAATTCATTTGTTTTTGTTTTTTTTTTTTTTTTACATTCGAAATCACTTTTATTTTGGTTTTCATTTCCAAAAACAAATCGTTCTTCGTTTTCGATTCAACTTTATCTTTATTGTTTTATACACCTCACCGCCATCAGCCGAAAAGTACCGTGTCCCGATTACTTTAGAGACGAAAGGAAGAACGTGTATCTTTGTATGTGTTTGTGTAGGTTAGGAAGGTAGGACAAGAGGATGAGTTTTTTTGTTTCATTTATTTTCGCCTTTTGGATTATTGTTGGGACGTGGGAATTTATTTATTGCCCTTTTTGGAAAAGTGTCCTGCAGGATAAATTTTGTCGCAAAGAAAATCGCGAGATGTTACATTATAGTATAGCGGAAACGGAAGTATGAGTTGTTAATATGTATTCGTATTGCTTAGAGTGTATGAGAAAATGAAATGAAAATAGCAGATTGCAAGTTTGTAAGATTTATCTTTTATTCCCTTTGGGGTAAGTTATGGTTTCGGATTTTAGAGGGGATAAGAATGAGAGTTTATCACATTTCTTATTCTTCAATTTGAAGATGGAAGGTAAATTGGAAATAAAAATTGATGTCAAGAAAAGTTTAATTTTAAGATTTTGTTGTTTTTGTTCGTGTAACATTTTGTTGTTCTTTTAATTGGGCATTCGATTGATTGTAAAAGAAATAAGTTTTGTTTTTTTGTACGTGCTTTCAAAAACTGGGACAATGGAAACTCAAAAATTTATTGCAAATAAGAAATGAAAAATATAAGAGAATTTTGATTTCAAAGTTTTTATCACGTTTTATATTGCCTGAAAATTGAAACTGTAAACTTAAAACTGAAACAGATATAATAAAAAAATTTAAGAGCCAAACTTTTATATATTAGTTTAAACGAAAGAAATATTTTTCTAACAGAAGTTTTGGTACTGCTATTTATTTGTTGGATATGAACGTTTTTTTAAGATGGCCGGAGATATTTTAAAGCTTTCGAATTAATGGGTTCACTTTTATAGTCTAAAATTGAGTGACATGGAATAAACTTCAGTCAGGAAAATATCTTTTTTTGACAAATTTTCTTGAAATGATCGGTGCAAAAAACAGTTAAAAAATCTACACAATTTCTTTCCCCGAAAAAGAAAACTTTTATTTGGCATATTATCATTCACTCTAAAAAAAAAAACACCCTTTCACTTAAAGGCTCACTTTATTTTTGGTTCATAGTACTATGACAAAGAAAATGAAGTTTGGTACACTGAAAGATATTAGTATGAAGAATACGAAAAAGCTGCCAACTTTTTAGAGCTATTATTATAATAAACAAAAATTTTGACAGATTTCCAGCAACTTAAAAAATAAAATTGCCTTTATATTGTGGCCAAATATGTTTTAAAACAAAGATTAATAGAAACAGTAAAAAAGTAATAATAAAAAATTTTATTTTTCAACAAAACATAATAGGTCTATTTAATGAAAAAAATCTAGAACAGAACAGGCCAGAGCAGCGCAAGTTTTTAAATACTGTCAGAACAAGAAATAAAATAAAAAATGTTCAACTTCGTAAATTGACAGTTGCAAAATTTTAAATTGAAAAATTATTTCTTGAAATTTCTTGAAATAATTTTTCACACTTTTAATATTCCCATAATTTTTTTTTGTTATTAATCAAAAATTCTTAAGAAATTCAAATTCAAATTAAAATATTTTAAATTTTCTCTTATTTTTATCACAATTTATCAAACACATGACAATTTACACCTTTCACTCACTTGCTCTACCCCAAAAGTAGGAGCAGAAAAACTTGAACTTGTTTGTGCTGAACAACTTCGTGAAACAAAAAATGACAGATTGTAGAACAAGTTGGGCGAATTTTTTTTCATAAAACACAAAAACTTGTACTTTTCGGATCTTTTCTGTTCTTTTCTGGGCGGATCAGATTCATTAAACAGGCCTAATTATTAATTTCCTTTGAAGTACAAAACTTTTTCTTATAGATTTTGAATTTTGATATTCTTTATTCGAAGGCGAGGTCAAAAAATGTTTTTGAATTTTTATTTTTAAGCAAGTTTGACAACAATTTAACGTCAAAATAGTAATATTGTTGCTTGTTAAAGAAATCTCATAATGATACCTAGCCCATAAAGTGTGTTCAACAATTTAGAACAGACTTATTTTCAAAATTTTCAATATTGTTCATTAATCCAATTTTGAACACATTTTTGTTTTTAATACAAAAAAAAAACAATTCTATGTTTTTCGTTCCTACTAATATCCTTCAGTATACCAAATTTCGTAGAAAAATGATCATGAAAATAATTTTGGACTATAAAAAGCAAGTACAGCAACAAATTATCAACTTCGATTTAAAATATGATGCACTTCGAACGAATACTTCCAAAAGCAACTGAAAGAAAGTTCAAGTCATAAATTCAAAAAAAAATAATACGATTATAATTTACTTTCAACTGAAATGGAACTTTAATAATTGACATTTTGCCAAAGTAAATTTACTCAATTTAATAAAATTTTATTCAAATAAATTTTTAAATCAACTTTGAATCATTTTCTATATAGCCACAGTTATTTTTTTAAATTAATATTTCAATTTTCCAAGACCTACAATCTAGACGAGAAGTCAAAAAACAAAAAAATTCATTTGAACTTTTATTCCCTTTAACTTTTCATGATGTCACAATTCGGCCAAATTGTTAAAATAATTTTCAAAACTCATACAATCCAACCAAGTAATTTTACAAAAAAAAACAAAAAAAAAAACTATAAAATAATCGAGAAATTCTAACCAAACACAAATTTCCAAAAACTTTTCATAAATCCTAAAGCTCTGTTGTGGAACAATGTTTATCCTTCACTATCACATCTCTTTTTCTCTGTTGTATAGAGAAGCTGTGGATGCTCTCGAAGTTCTATAAAATTCCAACAACTCGAACATAAACACTGTCCTCATTTTCTCTATAAAGGATAACATTTCAAAAAGTTTATGTTTTTTCATCTGTGTGTGGGTATTTGCAATTCCCAAAACTTTATAATTACTTCTTCTATGTTTTTTTTGAATTACCGCAATGTTCGTAGTATAGTTGTTGCAATATTGTGTATAGAATAGAGATGTAAATGAAGTCACAAAGTGAAGATAGATATACCATCAGGCAAATGCACCAGGTTGAGGTTGATTCTGGGTGGAATAAAACACCCTGCTTTAATGTTAACATGAATTCATTTTTACTTCCCTGATGATTGCACTTTGAAAAACCAAACCCAGCATCAGCAGTCAGCAACAGCATCAAACATCACCATCACCTTCAACAGCAGCTTGTTCCTCATTTGGGTTCGTTCGCATTAAAATAAAAATTGAAAAAAAAAAAAAGTGTAACACAAAATTCAACGTAACTCAGTTGTTAAGGTGCATTTACAGTAGATCTCGATTAATTTGTGCACAGATTTAAAGCTTGGAGAAAATGTGAAATTTAACAAAAAATGTCTTAAGACTGGTTAGAAAATTTTGTCTGGGGGTGTTAAATTTCTTGGTTAACTAAATTACTATTTTAATAGCTTTTAAGCTAGAAACGATTTTCTTAAAGGATTGCATAGAGCTTCTTTAAAAATTTAAAAACAAGAACTTAAAAACTTTTTTGTTTAAAGATCTTATAAATAAAATCAGAATCAGGTATATCGTGTTTAAGTGTATGCTTCTTAACAAAGCTTTAATTTTTTTTAAGAGCTACTCAACAATCATTGAAGCCATAAAGCAGCTATAAATATGTTAAAGAAGTTTTTGTAAAGTCCTTGCTTCGTTCAACTTCTTTAAGCGAAGTTTGGTAAAACTTTCTGAATGCCAGTTCAAAAACACTTTAAAGAATCTCTTAACGAAGCTATAACTTCCATTAAAGCATAACTTCTAAAGGAAGCTTTTTAGAAGCCTTATACAAGATATAAGAATTGAAATTTTTCCTTTTCATATCGAAGGTATTTTGGTGGGATATTAAAAACAAAATTTTGGCTGAGCTTATTTTTTAGTAGTTTTTCTTCGTAACTTAAAGAAGTCTTATACAAGCTTTAGTAGATAAGACTTTAGTTCAGTATCAGATCACAAACTTATGTTGAACCCGAAAATCATATAATTGGAAAGTACTGTTTTACATTGCAAATCCTAAAACATACATATGTCATCTGATAATTTCTTCCAGAATATAAAGAACACTTTCTAGAGAAATGCAAACCAAGGAGAGAGCTGGTGTAGAGTTTTAAGGTGCAGTAAAGAGTAAAAACTTCATTTTTGAATGAAGTGATACATTTGAACTAGAAACTTCATTCGAATTGTGTAGTGTAGCACAGGGTGAATAAGAGTGTTGGAAAATTAAAAAAAAAAAAACTGTTATAAGTTAAATCACAAAATTTCCCTGGAGAAATTTCGAGACGAATATAAAAACAAAACAATAAAAGCACTTTTGCTAATACGTTTGTTTTCTATTAATTCCTGTGGGCTTTGAGGGTTAAGTATTGCTTCGAGGTTCGAGCAGTTTTACCGAAGGTTATGATAATTATTTTATTTAAAATGAAAAAATGTAGATATGTATGTAGGTTAGGGTGGGTCAAAAAAATTGAAATTCTTTTTTTTTTTGATTTGGTACTCCGAAAAATCGATTGCTAGACACCTCTAGAATATACACATCAAATATGAGCTCTTAATATTATTGGGAAGGTTCCTCCGCTTCGCAATTTTCCATTTTTACATCAAGCTTCTTCTAAAAAAAAATAATTTTTTTTAAATCTACTTTTTAGCAAATCTATTTACATTATTCTTGTAGGAAATTGAACGCTCTACAAAAAAGGCCTTAAACACATTTTTCGTTTATCTAATTGTTTAATAGATATTTGAGGTCCAAAAATCAAGAAAATCGTTAAGAGTTCGTTTTTTGTTCTTAATTTTGTAGCAAATTGAAAAATTATAATAATCAAACGCGCACCACAATAATGTAGGTATAAAGAATTGAAAATTCCCAACTAAAAATTTTGCTTCTATAACTTTTTAAATAAGCTTTATAGAAGTAAAAATGCTAGTTGGAATATTTTTTCAACTAAATTGCCAAAAGTCTTTAAACTTTAAACCGTTTTAAAGTTTCCGAAATTCTTCTTCCATGATTGTTTGGCTTCAAATAATGAGATAGTAAATTCATTTCAAAGGAAAATACAACTATCCAACAATATTCTCTCACATAATTCATATAATTTGATATATCCTTTCCACTATATAAAAATGTCAGTTAATTGAAACATTATACTTATCGATTGAAGTTTCTTTCTTCCTTCTCTCTCAAATTGAAATTATTTTTTCCCTTAAGTATTTTCTATGCAAAATGTGCATTAGAATTAATTTTCATTGTAACAGATGTCTAATGCGGTAGATGGCGGTGATTCTGTGGCAAAAGGACTTTGCAACAACTGTGTAATGTTATTCCATTATTATTTCTCGAACTGATTCGAAATTCTATATATTATATGTTTATTGGTAAATGTGTACGTGAGAATATAGTGACCACAAAAAAGAGGGTGGTAGTATAGTTTGGATGACAAAAGTACGATTAAGAGAATGGTGTGTGTATAATATTAAAATCTCGTATATCTAAGTCGGGGATGTGTTACATTATAAGAGGGTTATAATTATGAAAGTATACCATTACCAATGTGGTTCTACATTAAATTTTCTAATTGAGTTATTTTTGTCACAAAAATGAAGATAAGACAAACTTAATTGATTTTTATTTGTGCAACTGTTAAGGATTTTGAATTTTTTTATTGGTATTGAATTTTGAATATGGACTAGTTTATGGGGTTTTATGGCATAATGCAAGCTTAGAACAAATATCTAAGAGGATGGTGATTCCTCACAACTAACTTACTATAATCCTGGTTACTATGTTAGTAGAAAGAAATACATATATTGGAAGACAAGAAAAATTATATATTTTTTTTACGAATATTATGTATAGATTTTTACCCATAGTCGAAAATCTTATCTGAAAAAATATTTATAAATAACACTCTGCTACAAAATAAAAAAAAAAAAATACACCCGAGAAATAACATAGTGTAGGCTGTTCGTATGGTTGAATAATGCATAAAAATATTTTTGTTATATTTTTGGAACCCTCCATTTTTTTTTTTATTTACAAAAAACCATTTTTACAGACCTTACGATGTAATCTATCAATATTTCAGTCATTTTTCTAACAACTCTCAATATGTTATATGTTTTTGGAAAGAGGATTTCCAGACCTTTTGAATGATGTATATAAGTCTATTGTTTAAACAAATTAAGTGTAGGTTTTTATCCCACAAATCTTGAAAAAGTGATTTTTTCCCCAATTTTTTCAACTTTACCCAATTTTTTTTGCAAAATAAAACAAACAAAAAAATAAAGTAAGGTTATATTCTGAAAGAATATATATTTAGGCACAAATTGGCGTATTTTTTTATTGAATTTGACCAAAACTGCGGAATCTATGCTATTTTTTCGTAAATAGAAAATGTGGCTTTTCATGATGTGAATTGCAAGGTGCACAATAGGGTGTTCATTATTTTAAAATAATAAGAATTTCTATGCTCCTAGGATCTTATATGGTTGGAAATAAACTAAAAAAAATATTTTCCAAGTTTCAAGTCTCTAACTTAATTTTAACCTGTGCCGGCAAGCTGTTGAAGTTTCTTATGGGAATAACATGGGGTTTCTTGGACCTTGTTCGATCAATTTTAAATTCCAGCCAAACCATTCGTTCAAAAAATTTAAAACTTTACAGACTCAAATTTAATAAGTGTAGCTATCATGTGAAAATTTTTAAGATTTTTAATTGTTATAATTTTAGAGATTTAGCTTGGTAAAAAAAGTCATTTTTTCAGACTTTTTCAAAAATCGCTTTTTACCCGTTTAATGTCAAAAAATTAAAAAACATACATTTTTAAACACAAATAAGCGTAGTATTTATATTTAAAATTTATATTCAATTCAAAGTTATATAATTAATTAGTTTTTTGTTTATTTACTACAGTACTTTTTCTTAAATCGGGAACACGTTTTTTGAATATCGATGTGACTTGAAGAATGAATACAAAACTAATTTTTTATATAACTATGAATTGAATTTGCATTTTAAATATACATGCTATGCTTATTTGTGAATGAAAATGTATGTTTTTTAAATTTTTGGCATTAAACGTGTAAAAAGCGATTTTTGAAAAAGTCTGAAAAAATGACTTTTTTTACCAAGCTAAATCTCTAAAATTATAACAATTAAAAATCTGAAAAATTTTCACATGATAGCTACACTTATTAAATTTGAGTCTGTAAAGTTTTAAATTTTTTGAACGAATGGTTTGGCTGGAATTTAAAATTGATCGAACAAGGTCCAAGAAACCCCATGTTATTCCCATAAGAAACTTCAACCGCTTGCCGGCACAGGTTAAAATTAAGTTAGAGACTTGAAACTTGGAAAATATTTTTTTTAGTTTATTTCCAACCATATAAGATCCTAGGAGCATAGAAATTCTTATTATTTTAAAATAATGAACACCCTATTGTGCACCTTGCAATTCACATCATGAAAAGCCACATTTTCTATTTACGAAAAAATAGCATAGATTCCGCAGTTTTGGTCAAATTCAATAAAAAAATACGCCAATTTGTGCCTAAATATATATTCTTTCAGAATATAACCTTACTTTATTTTTTTGTTTGTTTTATTTTGCAAAAAAAATTGGGTAAAGTTGAAAAAATTGGGGAAAAAATCACTTTTTCAAGATTTGTGGGATAAAAACCTACACTTAATTTGTTTAAACAATAGACTTATATACATCATTCAAAAGGTCTGGAAATCCTCTTTCCAAAAACATATAACATATTGAGAGTTGTTAGAAAAATGACTGAAATATTGATAGATTACATCGTAAGGTCTGTAAAAATGGTTTTTTGTAAATAAAAAAAAATGGAGGGTTCCAAAAATATAACAAATATATTTTTATGCATTATTCGACCATACGAACAGCCTACACTATGTTATTTCTCGGGTGTATTTTCAGTGTCGCACCGTGTAATTGATTTTTTAAATATAATTTTTTTAGCGTAATTATTTTTTTTTGAACGAAGTTTTTGACCAAAATATGTTTTACTCCAAGTGTTGAACGGCGACACTTGCCTTGATTTTCGTTGGATTTTAGTTTCCACAGTACGCAAGAAATTGGATGCACAGTTTTTAATATAAATGTTTTATTTTAGTTTTTAAGTTTTTAATAATAATTTTAAGTTTTAGTTTTAATAATTTAGTTCAAACAAAATACTTTTAAGTTTAAGTTAGTTTAAGATTTTAATAGTTTTTGAAGAAAAGCGAATGGAGACCAGATTGTGTGCTCGAATGAAAAAGAATGAATAAAGAATGACAGCTTTGAGTGAAGTTGGTGGTGGTTGAATGATTGAATGAAGTAATTTGAATGAATGGAACTTGAAACTGGTTGAATTGAATTGAATAATGCAAGGTGCAAACACAATGTCATTAAGACGATTACACTTTGCAGTTTCGTTTTCGCTACTTTTTTTACGTAGTTCAGCGTAGTTAAAACGTAGTTAGAACGTAGTTCAACATTACCGCCCGCCTTGCAATATTATTTGCAATTGTAAAGAGAAGAAAGTTCACAATTCGATCACAACAACCACCAAATTCGTACATTCAATAAAGTTAAAATCAATTTATAGTATTATATGTTTTAATTCATAGTTTTGATTTGAAATTAACTTATAACATTACAAAAATATTAGGTTTAATATATCCAAATTGAACAATTCAATTTGTGTTTTGTTTTTGAAGATATTGATTTGAGTTTTTACATATTATTTTTTACTTAGCAAAAGAAAATAGATTATACAAGATATATTTTAGTGCAGTTCATTGGGAAAAAATTCCATTAAGTGATAAAATTCATTAATCAGTGTTTTATACGTATATAAAAAATAATAAAAATTCAAAGTTAAGTGTTTTAATTTTGTTTTTGTTTGTAATCAGTCCGAAGGCAAAATACACAGTTTGACGACAGAACGAGTAACAACCCCTTTTTGGGTTTTAACATCAACAACGCGTACTCTATCATCGGGACCACGGTAGACCTTTAAGACTCTACCAAGCCGCCACTCATTCGGTGGAAGCTGCTCATTTCTCAAAACGACTAGATCATTCACTGCGATATCCCTTTGAGGATATTTCCATTTATAGCGATTCATGAGCCCTTTTAAATACTCTTCCTTCCAACGCAAACTGAATTTATGATGAATAACTTTGAGAGTGTTCCATCTTCGCATAAAGGAAATGTTCTTTTGAGATTCACAAGGCTCAGGGGGACTAAGTAGAGGACCACCCCGTAAAAAGTGCCCTGGAGTTAATGGAAGTAGGTCTTCAGGATTATCAGACATTCGAGTTAAAGGTCTAGAGTTGAGGCATGCCTCGATTCGAGTAAGTAGGGTCGAAAATTCTTCGAAGGTATATTTTGCGTTGCCTGCTATTTTTTTGAAGTGAGTTTTGAAACTTTTCACCCCTGCCTCCCACAAACCACCCATGTGTGGGGAGCCAGGAGGAATAAATTTCCAAGTGATTTTTGAAAAATTGGGTGCTGAGTCAGCAGGATAACTTTGAACAGCTTTCTGCAGATCTGAAATGAGCAACTTAGATGCCCCTACAAAATTTGTTCCGTTATCGGAAAACACTGTTGCCGGCAGTCCACGACGAGAAACAAAGCGTGTAAAAGCGGCCAAGAATGCAGCAGCGGATAAATCGCTGACTGCTTCCAAGTGAATACCCTTTGTGGCAAAGCAGACAAAGAGACATGCGTAGCCCTTTTCTAGACGACATTTTCTTCCGTAGAAGTTTTGAATTGTGAAGGGACCAGCAAAGTCAATGCCAGTGTTGGTAAATGGTAAGCTTAAAACTGTTCTTTCTGCCGGTAAGGCACCCATAAATTGAGCCTGGACAGATTTTTTGTATAAAACACAAGGTTTACACTTTCGAATAAAGTTTTTGATCAGGTTTGATAGTTTGGGTATCCAATACTCGGAACGCACCAAACGGGTCATCAATTGGATTTCACCATGTAACGACAATTGATGAATATAAGATAAAATAAGATGTGACAAATAAGATTTATAGGGAACAATGATAGGAAATTTTTCATTGTATGATAAAGTTGAGCATGCAAGTCTACCTTGAGAACGTATTACCTGGTTGGAGTCAAGAAACGGGCTAAGTGATAAAATTTTACTTTTTGAGTGTACTTTTGTTCCTTGAACGAGGGCAAAATATTCACCTCCAAAATACTGTTTTTGAGTTAATTGGATAATTTTTGTTTTTGTAGACTTGATCTCTTCATGAGAAAGGGATATCGTATGATATTCGGTTCTATTTGGAACTTTACGAGCTGCTTCACGAAAACGAAATACATAGCTCATTACACGGAGCGCTCTATGCCATGAAGAAAATCTGTTTAAAATTTTGTTTTCGAATTCGATTTTTTGCAGTGCAACATTAACGTGTTTTGAAATTGATTTAAGTTCAAGGATTGATTCATCTGGAGGATCATGTTCCTTAAGTGAGGGCCAGTTTAATTTTGGTTCTTGTAACCAATTAGGTCCGGTCCACCATAATTGATTTGATTTAAGTTCTCCAGGGGAGATACCACGACTCGCCAAATCGGCGGGATTATCAGCAGAGGGAACATGACTCCATTGAACATCAGGAACGTTAGTTATAATTTCTGAAGTTCGATTAGCAACAAACGTTTTCCAAGTACTTGGTGGTTTGCTAAGCCACGCAAGAACAATTGTGGAATCAGTCCACAAATGAATAGGGATATTGTTTAAAAAATCAAATTGATTGAGTAATATTCGAATCATACGTGACAGAAGATATGCACCTTGGAGTTCAAGGCGTGGAAAAGAAAGTGTGTTAACAGGCGCAACTTTAGATTTGGCCCATAATAAATGAGATGTAACTAACGAAGAATCATGGCGGACCCGAACATAAACAGTGGCCGCATAAGCCTTTTCGGAGGCATCCGAGAAACCGTGGAGTTGCATTTTTTTCCAAGGGGAATAATCCACCCAACGAGGAATAGTGATTTTTTCTATTTCCGAGAAATCGGATATAAAAGATTTCCATTTTTGATGGGTGAGAGGCTTAAGATTTTGCTTCCACTCAGTTCCATCTTTCCAAATTTGTTGCATAATTATCTTCGCAGTTACAACAACGGGTGCAAGCCAGCCTGCAGGATCATACAATCTTGAGATGGCCGATAATACATCGCGTTTGGTGGTAGAAACCACGGATAAACTTTGTGGGTTGGTTGAAAAAGAAAAAGTGTCAGTGGAGGCGTTCCATTGAACACCAAGTGTTTTTGTTGAACTGTCATCTTCGATAGTTAAGAAATCTTTGTTTAAAAGATCTTCCCTGGGAATGTGATTTAATAATTCAGAATCGTTAGCTGCCCACTTTCTTAAATTAAATCCAGCGGATCGCAGAGCCGTTATAAGTTCCGTTTGTGCTTTACGTGCTGATAAAATATCGTGAGCACCAGAAAGGACATCGTCCACGTAAAACTCCTTTTTAAGAATTTTTGAAGCCAAAGGGAAACTGGTTTCAACATCGGATGATAATTCATGAAGAGTGCGTATTGCGAGATATGGAGCGCAATTTACTCCGAAGGTAACAGTGTTTAAATTATAATCGACGACTTTTTGATCACCATTGGGACGGAATAAAATCCGTTGATATTGTGCATGGTCAGGATGAATACCAATTTGGCGGTACATTTTCTCAATATCACCGTTGAAAACGTATCTATAGAAACGCCAGTTAAGAAGGAGCAACGTAATGTCACTTTGAAGAACGGGGCCTGGATACAAAAGATCGTTTAGGCTGTTGCCATTGGAGGATGAGCAAGATGCGTTAAAAACGACCCTCAGTTTTGTAGTGGTACTTTGGGGCTTTAAAACAGCATGGTGTGGCATATAAAAAGATTGAACACAACCATCGTTCCACAACTCGTAAGGTGGCGTGGATGACATATGACCTAATTAAATATACTCAGAAAGGACTCTATCGTATTCTGTTTTAACAGTGGGCTTAGACATTAAACTTTTTTCGTTTCGAAGATATTGTTTCATTGCATTGAAACGTGAAGTGCCCAACTGCGGTTCCTCCGTAGGATTCTTAAAGGGTAATTTAACAATATATCTTCCAGTTGCATCTCGAAAAGTTGTACTTCGATATAAATCTTCACAGTATTGGTCGGATGGAGAAAGTAGGTAAATTTGAGGTAATTCCTCGATTTTCCAAAATCTTTCAATACAATGACTTGGTGGAGGCTCGTCACTATACGAGACAAAAGTTGAAAAATTTGAAATGGTGGGAATATCGTCATAAGGACCGAGTAAAACCCATCCAAAAACTGTGTTTTGTGCTAATAAAGAATTTAAAACATTTTTCTTCACCCCTTCCAAAACTATATCTGGATAAAGATCTGCTCCGATGAGCATATCAATACTTGAACTCTGGTAAAAGAAAGGATCTGCCAACGGAAAGTTAAAATTACAGTGGGTTTGATCAAGATCCATTGATACTGCTGGAAGATTACTAGTGAGTTTTTTTCAAAACTAATGCTCGAGTCTCTATTTCAAAATTATTTAAGTTAGACTTAAGAGTAAAATTGCAAAGTTTTGAAGAGGAAGCAGTAACAGTTGAACCCATACCACATATATTGGCTTGAGTACTTTCAGTGGGAAGACCTATGAGCTTTTGGAATTTTTCTGACAGGAATGAAACTTCAGAGCCTTGGTCAATAAGGGCTCTAAGATCAAATTCTGAACCTTGATGTTTAATCTTCACTAAAGCTGTTGCCAATAAAACTTGGCGATAAGACTTAGTAAACATGACGTTATGATTGGTGATCTGAGTGGACTGTATAGTTGAATTATTACTTTGTGGTGGCGGAATGCCCGAAGATGAAGGTGAATCAGAATATAAAGCTGAACTAGGAAGTGAAGATGAATTAGGAAGTGAAGATGAACCATGAAGTGAAGAAGAACCGTGAAGTGAAGAAGAATTGTGAAGTGAAGAAGAACCGTGAAGTGAAGATGAAGAAGTCGAACTGTTTTGTGAGTTACCAATATAGGATGGAACCTTTTTTTCAAAATGAAGTAATAGTCCAAGCGGCGACCGTCGAGTTACTTAGCTCATAAGGTTAGAGGTTAAAATTAGTGTCAAATGAAAGATAAATTGATACTGAAAATAAAAAAATAGGGTTGCCACTTCTAAAATGGGAACTTCCATGTGGCAACCCTATTTGAAAGGAAAAATTGTCACATAACTAATACATTCATATCTTTGTTGTTTGGCCAGATAAAAACAAATTTGAAAAGCCAAACGAAAGCCAAAATAGTACAAAAAAAATAATAAAATAATATAAAGGACGTGACCCTACAAATGTGGCAACCCCATCCAAATGAAAACAACACTGACAAAAATCTTCTTTGAACAAAACAGTATAACTTTTTATGCACTAGAAAGCTAAACTAAACACCATATTTTAGATAATACTCTCTTCTATCTAAAAAATGTCGGGTGCTACCCCGCAAATGTAGACAAGTACTCGGCAACCCTACTCAAATGCTAAAAAACGCAGAAACCACTTGTTTTTTGGCCAAAGTGTATAATATTTGATAGAGTTAAAGGCTATAAAATACATCATGTATAGCTTAGACTCTCTTCTATCTAAAAATGTCGGGTGCCACCCCGCAAATGCAGACAAGTACTCGGCAACCCTACTCAAATGCTAAAAAACCCAAAAATCACTTGTTTTTTGGCCAAAGTGTATAATATTTGATAGAGTTAAAGGCTATAAAATACATCATGTTTAGCTAAGACTCTCTTCTATCTAAAAAATGTCGGGTGCCACCCCGCAAATGTAGACAAGTACTCGGCAACCCTACTCAAATGCTAAAAAACCCAAAAATCACTTGTTTTTTGGCCAACGTGTATAATATTTGATAGAGTTAAAGGCTACAAAATACATCCTGTATAGCTTAGACTCTCTTCTATCTAAAAAATGTCGGGTGCCACCTCGCAAATGCAGACAAGTACTCGGCAACCCTACTCAAATGCTAAAAAACCCAAAAATCACTTGTTTTTTGGCCAAAGTGTATAATATTTGATAGAGTTAAAGGCTATAAAATACATCATGTTTAGCTAAGACTCTCTTCTATCTAAAAAATGTCGGGTGCCAACCCGCAAATGTAGACAAGTACTCGGCAACCCTACTCAAATGCTAAAAAACCCAAAAATCACTTGTTTTTTGGCCAACGTGTATAATATTTGATAGAGTTAAAGGCTACAAAATACATCCTGTATAGCTTAGACTCTCTTCTATCTAAAAATGTCGGGTGCCACCCCGCAAATGCAGACAAGTGCTCGGCAACCCTACTCAAATGCTAAAAAACCCAAAAATCACTTGTTTTTTGGCCAACGTGTATAATATTTGATAGAGTTAAAGGCTACAAAATACATCCTGTATAGCTTAGACTCTCTTCTATCTAAAATATGTCGGATGCCACCCCGCAAATGTAGACAAGTACTCGGCAACTCTACTCAAATGCTAAAAAACCCAAAAATCACTTGTTTTTTGGCCAACATGTATAATAATTGATAGAGTTAAAGGCTACAAAATACATCGTGTATAGCTTAGACTCTCTTCTATCTAAAAAATGTCGGGTGCCACCTCGCAAATGCAGACAAGTACTCGGCAACCCTACTCAAATGCTAAAAAACCCAAAAATCACTTGTTTTTTGGCCAAAGTGTATAATATTTGATAGAGTTAAAGGCTATAAAATACATCATGTTTAGCTAAGACTCTCTTCTATCTAAAAAATGTCAGGTGCCACCCCGCAAATGTAGACAAGTACTCGGCAACCCTACTCAAATGCTAAAAAACCCAAAAATCACTTGTTTTTTGGCCAAAGTGTATAATATTTGATAGAGTTAAAGGCTGTAAAATACATCCTGTTTAGCTTAGACTCTCTTCTATCTAAAAAATGTCGGGTGCCACCTCGCAAATGCAGACAAGTACTCGGCAACCCTACTCAAATGCTAAAAAACCCAAAAATCACTTGTTTTTTGGCCAAAGTGTATAATATTTGATAGAGTTAAAGGCTATAAAATACATCATGTATAGCTTAGACTCTCTTCTATCTAAAAATGTCGGGTGCCACCCCGCAAATGCAGACAAGTGCTCGGCAACCCTACTCAAATGCTAAAAAACCCAAAAATCACTTGTTTTTTGGCCAAAGTGTATAATATTTGATAGAGTTAAAGGCTACAAAATACATCCTGTATAGCTTAGACTCTCTTCTATCTAAAAAATGTCGGGTGCCACCTCGCAAATGCAGACAAGTACTCGGCAACCCTACTCAAATGCTAAAAAAAACCAAAAATCACTTGTTTTTTGGCCAAAGTGTATAATATTTGATAGAGTTAAAGGCTATAAAATACATCATGTATAGCTTAGACTCTCTTCTATCTAAAAAATGTCGGGTGCCACCCCGCAAATGCAGACAAGTACTCGGCAACCCTACTCAAATGCTAAAAAACCCAAAAATCACTTGTTTTTTGGCCAACATGTATAATATTTGATAGAGTTAAAGGCTACAAAATACATCGTGTATAGCTTAGACTCTCTTCTATCTAAAAAATGTCGGGTGCCACCTCGCAAATGCAGACAAGTACTCGGCAACCCTACTCAAATGCTAAAAAACCCAAAAATCACTTGTTTTTTGGCCAAAGTGTATAATATTTGATAGAGTTAAAGGCTATAAAATACATCATGTATAGCTTAGACTCTCTTCTATCTAAAAATGTCGGGTGCCACCCCGCAAATGCAGACAAGTGCTCGGCAACCCTACTCAAATGCTAAAAAACCCAAAAATCACTTGTTTTTTGGCCAAAGTGTATAATATTTGATAGAGTTAAAGGCTACAAAATACATCCTGTATAGCTTAGACTCTCTTCTATCTAAAAAATGTCGGGTTCCACCTCGCAAATGCAGACAAGTACTCGGCAACCCTACTCAAATGCTAAAAAACCCAAAAATCACTTGTTTTTTGGCCAAAGTGTATAATATTTGATAGAGTTAAAGGCTATAAAATACATCATGTATAGCTTAGACTCTCTTCTATCTAAAAATGTCGGGTGCCACCCCGCAAATGCAGACAAGTGCTCGGCAACCCTACTCAAATGCTAAAAAACCCAAAAATCACTTGTTTTTTGGCCAAAGTGTATAATATTTGACAGAGTTAAAGGCTATAAAATACATCCTGTATAGCTTAGACTCTCTTCTATCTAAAAAATGTCGGGTGCCACCCCGCAAATGTAGACAAGTACTCGGCAACCCTACTCAAATGCTAAAAAACCCAAAAATCACTTGTTTTTTGGCCAAAGTGTATAATATTTGATAGAGTTAAAGGCTGTAAAATACATCATGTTTAGCTTAGACTCTCTTCTATCTAAAAAATGTCGGGTGCTACCCCGCAAATGCAGACAAGTACTCGGCAACCCTACTCAAATGCTAAAAAACCCAAAAATCACTTGTTTTTTGGCCAAAGTGTATAATATTGTATAATATTGATAAAGGAATGCAAATCTAATCCCTGCTTATAAACTATTTTTTTCTTATTTTGATCACTTGAAGAACATATAACAATATTATCACCATATTTTTTTAACAATTTGTACTGTAAGTTGGTAGCTAAGTAATAATTAAAATCACTTTTTGTGAAGGAAGAATCGATTTCAAGAAGTGAAGATTTGTATTTTAAGTACAGATCTTGTAAATAGAATATTTTGTTCTCAATAAAAATATTTTGTTCAATAAAATATGTGAGTGAATCAAATGCCTCTTTATGGATGAGACGTAATGCATGCCACTTGGTTGATGATATTTTTTTTTTCTATTTTTTTGTTATATTTGTTTTTTAACAAAGCCTTACAAGAGTGGTGATACAAGAAACTGTCACAGTTTCTCAATCTATCTATTAAATCGGAATCACCAACTAATTCCGCATACTGTTTTGTAGCTTCAATAACGTCTTTTGATGAGCATATTGATGTCGCAGAGTAATAGCTATTTTTTTTATATGTTTTACCACAAAAAATACATGGCTTTCTGGATTTTACCTGTGATTTCAGTACTGAACATTTTGTATTTTCATCATTGCACACATTTCTCACATCCAAGGCTAATGAAGATGGGGAAGACGCTCCTTCGACCTGTAAACGAAATTCATATTATACAATTGAATATTTGGAGAAATTTTAAATATTTTATGTGGAGTCTTATATAAAACAATATAACATACCTCATTCGTTGGAAGCGTACTATGACAGGAAGTGCTGAAATTTATTTCGTCATCATGTGACCCCAGATTCCGTGAACTGCAAGAGCTTTTCAAATCCTAGTCGGTAAAATATTATTTAACACAATTAGATTAACCAGAAATCCAAAAATTTTGATTAAAAAATAAACCTTACATGTTGGTGAATCACTGTAAATTTTTTAAAGCACTTTCTGTGATATCCAAGTTCTGAGAACTCTTTTGGAAGGCTAATATCCGAATATTTAAAGTTTTTTGATTTTCGAATTTTTAATATTAAAACACATTTCTCAAATTTAATCTTATCAAAATCGCGTGCATTATGTTTTTCACCACACAAGAAACATGGAAACATTTTCAAATTGATTTTTTGAATAATAACGAAAAATAATCACGGATATATTAATACTATTAGACCAGTGCCGATGCCTTCAAAAACATTAAAAAGTACAAAAAAATCATAGTAGGATGAAACCCATTGGAAAAGGAGGGGAATATGATAAGAATGAAAGGAAAAATAAATTACGGGCGAGCCGAGTTCGGGAAGTGGGTGGGTTGAATTTTTAATGGTAAAAAATGGTATATCTTGATTTCCGGCAAAACTACAAATCTTATAGAATAAAGTTGTATGGCAAAATTGTAGGTAATAAAAAGATCTACAACTTTTGTATCAACATTTTTTTCACATAACCTCAAAATTTATGTGAAAAATTAAAAAAACCGAGTTTTTGGTTTTTTATTTTTATCTTTTTCAAAAACAAAAATTTTTCTACGAAATTTGGTGAAAACTTACCTTATTATGTTCCAAATACACAGTAATTTATTTGATTTAAAATATTAATTTGTTCACCTTATTTTGACTTAATACCAAAAAAACACCCTAATTTTCAATCGAAAAATCACGTGTCAAAATATCAGCTTTTTTTCAAAAAGTCGGTGGGCATTTCGTTCGTTAAAATGTTTTTTTTCTGATGGTGTAAAAAAAATTTTACATTAGTATACTATAGAACATGTTTTAGTAAAATTCAAAAAATGAAAAAAGCTTGAATTCGAAAAAAAAATTTTATCATTGTTTACAATTTTGGCCTATTTATTCAAATTTACACTTTAATTACTCAAAAAACGTAAGATTAATCAATGTTACATGAAATCTTATGTTTTTTGAGTAATTAAAGTGTAAATTTGAATAAATAGGCCAAAATTGTAAAGAATGATAAAAATTTTTTTTGAATTCAAGCTTTTTTCATTTTTTCAATTTTACTAGAACATGTTCTATAGTATACTAATGTAAATTTTTTTTACACCATCAGAAAATAGACATTTTAACGAACGAAATGCCCACCGACTTTTTGAAAAAAGCTGATATTTTGACACGTGAATTTTCGATTGAAAATTAGGGTGTTTTTTTGGTATTAAGTCAAAATAAGGTGAACAAATTAATATTTTAAATCAAATAAATTACAGTGTATTCGAGACATAACAAGGTAAGTTTTCACCAAATTTCGTAGAAAATTTTTTGTTTTTGAAAAAGATAAAAATAAAAAACCAAAAACTCGGTTTTTTGAATTTTTCACATAAATTTTGAGGTTATGTGAAAAAATTGTTGATACAAAAGTTGTAGATCTTTTTATTACCTACAACTTTGCCATACAACTTTTTTCTATAGGATTTGTAGTTTTTCCGGAAATCGAGATATACCATTTTTTACCATTAAAAACTCAACCCACCCGCTTCCCGAACTCGGCTCACCCGTAATTTATTTTTCCTTTAATTTTCATTATATTCACCTCCTTTTCCAATGGGTTTCATTCTACTATGATTTTTTTTGGTTTCAAAAATTATCGACCCTGGTCTATATGTGAATTCTTAAAATTTATTTAAAACAAAATGCACACTTATAATTTTTAATACAATAAACAACTTGATTAGTTGCTTAGTTTTTTTTTTTTTTATTTTATTAAGTGACTGCATTTTAAAAGCAAAGTAACTTTTTTTAAAATTAAATCAATCTACCGAACATTTAGCGGATCAAAGAGAATACAACCGAAATTTTTTAGATAGAAGAGAGTCTAAGCTATACATGATGTATTTTATAGCCTTTAACTCTATCAAATATTATACACTTTGGCCAAAAAACCAAGTGATTTTTGGGTTTTTTAGCATTTGATTAGGGTTGCCGAGTACTTGTCTGCATTTGCGAGGTGGCACCCGACATTTTTTAGATAGAAGAGAGTCTTAGCTAAACATGATGTATTTTATAGCCTTTAACTCTATCAAATATTATACACTTTGGCCAAAAAACAAGTGATTTTTGGGTTTTTTAGCATTTGAGTAGGGTTGCCGAGTACTTGTCTGCATTTGCGAGGTGGCACCCGACATTTTTTAGATAGAAGAGAGTCTAAGCTAAACAGGATGTATTTTACAGCCTTTAACTCTATCAAATATTATACACTTTGGCCAAAAAACAAGTGATTTTTGGGTTTTTTAGCATTTGAGTAGGGTTGCCGAGTACTTGTCTACATTTGCGGGTAGGCACCTGACATTTTTTAGATAGAAGAGAGTCTTAGCTAAACATGATGTATTTTATAGCCTTTAACTCTATCAAATATTATACACTTTGGCCAAAAAACAAGTGATTTTTGGGTTTTTTAGCATTTGAGTAGGGTTGCCGAGTACTTGTCTGCATTTGCGGGGTGGCACCCGACATTTTTTAGATAGAAGAGAGTCTAAGCTAAACATGATGTATTTTACAGCCTTTAACTCTATCCAATATTATACACGTTGGCCAAAAAACAAGTGATTTTTGCGTTTTTTAGCATTTGGATAGGGTTGCCGAGTACTTGTCTGCATTTGCGAGGTGGCACCCGACATGTTTTAGATAGAAGAGAGTCTAAGCTATACAGGATGTATTTTACAGCCTTTAACTCTATCAAATATTATACACTTTGGCCAAAAAACAAGTGATTTTTGGGTTTTTTAGCATTTGAGTAGGGTTGCCGAGCACTTGTCTGCATTTGCGGGGTGGCACCCGACATTTTTTAGATAGAAGAGAGTCTAAGCTATACATGATGTATTTTATAGCCTTTAACTCTATCAAATATTATACACTTTGGCCAAAAAACAAGTGATTTTTGGGTTTTTTAGCATTTGAGTAGGGTTGCCGAGTACTTGTCTACATTTGCGGGGTGGCACCTGACATTTTTTAGATAGAAGAGAGTCTTAGCTAAACATGATGTATTTTATAGCCTTTAACTCTATCAAATATTATACACTTTGGCCAAAAAACAAGTGATTTTTGGGTTTTTTAGCATTTGAGTAGGGTTGCCGAGTACTTGTCTGCATTTGCGGGGTGGCACCCGACATTTTTTAGATAGAAGAGAGTCTAAGCTAAACATGATGTATTTTACAGCCTTTAACTCTATCAAATATTATACACTTTGGCCAAAAAACAAGTGATTTTTGGGTTTTTTAGCATTTGAGTAGGGTTGCCGAGTACTTGTCTGCACTTGCGAGGTGGCACCCGACATTTTTTAGATAGAAGAGAGTATTATCTAAAATATGGCGTATAGTTTAACTTTCTAGTGCATAAAAAGTTATACTGTTTTGTTCAAAGAAGATTTTTGTCAGTGTTGTATTCATTTGAATGGGGTTGCCACATTTGTAGGGTTACGTTCTTTATATTATTTTATTATTTTTTTTTAATATTTTGACTTTCGTTTGGCATTTAAAAAAAAACTTTTATCTGGCCAAATAACAAAGATATGAATGTATTAGTTATGTGACAATTTTTCCTTTCAAATAGGGTTGCCACATGGAAGTTCCCATTTTAGAAGTGGCAACCCTATTTTTTTATTTTCAGTATCAACTTATCTTTCATTTGACACCAATTTTAACCTCTAACCTTATGAGCTAAGTAACTCGACGGTCGCCTCTCCGACTATAACGTATGATGTCTGCCTTTACATCGTTGGCAGGTGCTAGTGCTTTTGCATTGATTAAGATTATGATTCATCGCAAGACAGTTAAAACAAAATTTATGTTTGCGCACTGTTTGATGCCTGTCATCAACAGACATTTTTAAAAAGATTGGACAAGTGCGAAGTGGATGTTGTTCACTGCATACTTGACATGCAGGAACGACTTTCATATGAAAGTTTCTTATTGGTTTTGATTTAGTAACTTGTGACGTTACAGGTTTGGTACTTTGTGTTTTGTTATGAGAGTTAAGTTTCATCTCAGAAACACTCTCAAGAATGCGATACCGATTTGTTAAAAACGTATTCATAGTTTCCCATGAAGGAATTTCGGTTGGTCTGCTTAAAGATGTTTCCCATAGACTAAGTGTCGTATCTGGGAGTCGAGATGCACAAAGAAAAGTAATGATTGCATTCCACGCATCGGTTTGGATATCGTACGACTGTAGTGCGATCAAAGCATCGTTGATACTACTTTGCAAATTTTTAATATCCTTTGCGGATTCGAAAGAAATAGGTTTTAGATTTAAAAGAATCTGTATTTGATTGTTAACTAAAATTCGCTTATTCTCGTAATGCTCCTTTAGAGCATTCCACGCCAATTGAAAATTATTATCGGTTAAACCGAATTTATTAACGATATTAAAAGCTGCGTCCTTTGTTTTAGACCGTAGATGAAAAAGTTTTTGTACATCGCTAAGCTTTGAATGGTTTATATAAACAGCAGTGAACATTAGGGTGGGTCAAAAAAATCGAAAATTTTTTTTTTGATTTGGTACTCCGAAAAATCGATTGCTAGACCCCTCTAGAATATACACACCAAATATGAGCTCTTTATATTAATGGGAAGGTCCTCCGCTTTGCAATTTTTCATTTTTACATTAAGCTTCTACTAAAAAAAAAGAATTTTTTTATTAATTGACTTTTTAGCAAATTTCTTTTCATATTCTTGTAGGAAATTGAACGCTCTACAAAAAGGCCTTATACTCTTTTTTCGTTTATCTAACCGTTGAATAGATATTTGAGGGCCAAAAATCGAGAAAATCTTTAAAAATTCGTTTTTTGTTCTTTATTTTGTAACAAATTGAAAAATTATAATGATCAAACGCGCAAGACATATTCTTGTTGGAAATTGATTGCTCCACAAAAAAGGTCTTAATAACTTTTTTCATTAATCTAACCATTCTAAAGATATTCGAGGTCAAAGTTAAAAAAAAATAATAAAAACATTTTATATTTTTAAAAAAATTCTAATTCACTGAAACTTCATTATTTTCAAATTAGCAAGATATATTCTTGTAGGGGATTAAACGTTCTACAAAAAATTTCTTGGAATGAAATTGATTGCTTTAACCGTTTAGAAGATATTCGTATCCAAATCGCAATGCATACGGGTCATAAGAAAACTATTGAAATCAGTGAGCATTGGTTTGGATACGAATATCTTCTAAACGGTTAAAGCAACCAATTTCTTTCCAAGAAATTTTTTGTAGAACGTTTAATCCCCTACAAGAATATATCTTGCTAATTTGAAAATAATGAAGTTTCAGTGAATTAGAAATTTTTTAAAAATATAAAATGTTTTTATATTTTTTTTTAACTTTGACCTCGAATATCTTTAGAATGGTTAGATTAATGAAAAAAGTTATTAAGACCTTTTTTGTGGAGCAATCAATTTCCAACAAGAATATGTCTTGCGCGTTTGATCATTATAATTTTTCAATTTGTTACAAAATAAAGAACAAAAAACGAATTTTTAAAGATTTTCTCGATTTTTGGCCCTCAAATATCTATTCAACGGTTAGATAAACGAAAAAAGTGTATAAGGCCTTTTTTGTAGAGCGTTCAATTTCCTACAAGAATATGAAAAGAAATTTGCTAAAAAGTCAATTAATAAAAAAATTATTTTTTTTTTAGTGGAAGCTTGATGTAAAAATGGAAAATTGCAAAGCGGAGGACCTTCCCATTAATATAAAGAGCTCATATTTGGTGTGTATATTCTAGAGGGGTCTAGCAATCGATTTTTCGGAGTACCAATTAAAAAAAAAGAATTTCGATTTTTTTGACCCACCCTAGTGAACATATCCCTAAAAGAGGGCCATTCTAAATAATTCCCATGAAAATCTTGCGTATCGCAAGCAGGGACTTTTATGTTGTGGGAATGTTCACTGTTTGAAAGAGTACTTTGTACAACTGGATCAATAGAAACCTTAGGATTTGCATTAAGTGCTTTTACTAAATCCGCAATGTCACTTGAACATTGAAAGAACGTTGAAGAGGAACTTTGATGTTTTGCTTTAACTTCGCTTAGTGAATCTTTTAGATCTTCGTCTCCTCGTATGCATCGCGCATAGGCAAACTTAACGTCTTGCCATAAACCTTTTAATTCGCTTTGAAATGCTTCGAGCAACGAAACCGAATGAGCTGTGGCTGGTTTTGCCTTAAAGGCCGCATAAAATTCAACCAATTGATCGGATGCAAAAATTAAATCGTCCAGCAAACTCATTATGACGCTAATAACTGTGTATTTTTAACCCGTGTTTATAAAGATTGTCACCAAAAACAAAATGATTTAAAAAAATCGATAAGTACGATTTGCAAAAAGTGAGTTGTACGATATTGATACCAAATACGTATAAAAAAGTGAAAACGATTCAAAATATAATGTGAAAATAATAAATATAAAATTTATAATTCGAAAATATAGTTTTCTACAAAAGCACTAAAGTATATAATTGTATAAAATACCTTGTACATTAAAATTTTACGATGTTTGATGATATACAGGATACTGATGATCTTAAAGAAGATGATGATGACTTTGTAGATGATGATAATGACTTTAGAGGTGATGATTGATGACTTCGAAAACGATGAGTGGTGACTTTAAACACGATGAGTGGGGTGGTGATGATGGCGTGATAATAGCGTGATGATAGCGGTAACTGTAACGGTTTAGATGAGTCACAGTTAACTCCAACGATCATAAAATGTGCCACAATGCACAAACACGACGAAAAATAACGGAGATTGTAACGGTGATGAGTTACAGTTCACTTCGTTGTTCCAAAAAATGTGCCACAATGCACAATCACGATAAAAAATAACGGTGACTGTAACGGTACTGAATCACAGTTAACTCCGTTGATCAAAAAGTGTGCCACAATGCACAACTACGATGAAAAGTAGTGGTTTTGATGTACCACTTCGTAAACGACGATTAAATAATGTGCCACAACGCACAAATGATGAAATAATGAGCCACCACGCTCCACAACGATGTATATGAAGTGCCACAATGCACAACTATTGAAAATGATGCGCCACCACGCCCCACGACGATAAAAAAGGATGTGCCACAACTCAAAACGATGATTAGAAAGGCACCAAAATTCAAATAATGTGCCACAATGCACAACGACGATGATGAAAGAGCACCAGGACTCCAAATATGTGCCACAATGCACAACAACGATGATGATGAAGACGACCACGATGCTGACCACGATTTTTTGACGATTTTTTGCCAAAAAGTTTGCAAATCGTAGCGATATGGTGCGTCCAATATAAAAAACGCTCGATTGATTCCAAAAAAATCAAAAATTTTCTAGGATGGCTGAGTAATGTGTGGATTTCTTTCCGCACGTGGAATCCGGTTCGACTGGACCAAATGTTGAACGGCGACACTTGCCTTGATTTTCGTTGGATTTTAGTTTCCACAGTACGCAAGAAATTGGATGCACAGTTTTTAATATAAATGTTTTATTTTAGTTTTTAAGTTTTTAATAATAATTTTAAGTTTTAGTTTTAATAATTTAGTTCAAACAAAATACTTTTAAGTTTAAGTTAGTTTAAGATTTTAATAGTTTTTGAAGAAAAGCGAATGGAGACCAGATTGTGTGCTCGAATGAAAAAGAATGAATAAAGAATGACAGCTTTGAGTGAAGTTGGTGGTGGTTGAATGATTGAATGAAGTAATTTGAATGAATGGAACTTGAAACTGGTTGAATTGAATTGAATAATGCAAGGTGCAAACACAATGTCATTAAGACGATTACACTTTGCAGTTTCGTTTTCGCTACTTTTTTTACGTAGTTCAGCGTAGTTAAAACGTAGTTAGAACGTAGTTCAACACCAAGAATAATTAAATTTCAATGAAATTTCGTAAGAAAAACCATTTATATAGAGGTTTAATTTTAATAAAAAATTCAGCTTTGAAAAAATAATCTTTTTGGATTAAAAAAAAAAAAGTTTGAGTTTATATTTTTTTGAAATTTTTTTTTTTTTTAAAGAAGTTGGTTGATACATATTAACACAAAATATCATGGATAATTTTTTTTTTTTTGTATTATTATTTATGGAAGGGATTTTTGTGCAAAACAGATGCAGTTACCTATAGTTTTGGGAGATTCCCTAGAGGGGAAATTTCATTCTATTTTAGGATCCAAATTGACGGTATACTACCAAATAATCAAAATAGAAAATGTTGTTCTTTTTACCAAAAACGACTCTAAAGATTTTGATAAAAAAAAAAACATAGGTACATTTGTAGGTACTGGCACTGGGCAAATAAATGCTTCTTTTGAAATAGGTACATAAAATATCTAAATATTTTTTGAACCGTTATCAACGGTATCTGCCATAGAACTATTTACTTGATTTCTGATTTTCTCATTTACGACCTAACCAATTTCAATGAAACTTTTTGTGCAAAAATCTTTTAAACATGTTAAAATTAAGAAAAAAAATTCAAAACAAAATATTTTTGATTTAAAATAAAAAATTTAATTTTTCAATATTTTTAAT
Organism: Episyrphus balteatus; assembly: GCF_945859705.1. Taxonomy (NCBI): domain Eukaryota; kingdom Metazoa; phylum Arthropoda; class Insecta; order Diptera; family Syrphidae; genus Episyrphus; species Episyrphus balteatus. The sequence continues at coordinate 44,711,464 of NC_079136.1, forward strand.
TAATTTTAACAAGGAAATCTTTAAAACTTACGAGTGCGTGCAATCCAGTCGTGTATTTTATTTAAAAGCTGACTTGCCTTTTTTGGCAAAACTCTGGAACCTGGCAGCTCTCTGGTATTGTAACATTTGGTGCATTTATTGCTGGCCACGCAATCTTCAAAATAAAAAATAAAGCTCTGTACCTTTAAGTTCATGATTCCTGCCATCCCAATTTATATAACACCTTCGATAGGAATGAGAAAATATAAATCATAAGTTTCAGTTTCTATAAAGCTTCTATCAAGCTTTCTTTGGAACTAATCTTCTTATAGAGGAAATAACTTCTTTAACAGCTACTTTTAAGATAACTATTTTAAGAAGTCTTATAAAATTTCGATATGTTAGTTAGATGAAGGAGGGCCTTCGGAAAAACTTCTTAACAGATTTTATGTACTCGTTAAGACCTTATAAGCATTGTTAACGAAGCTTTTCAAAATATTAAGGCTTCTTTTAACATTTATAACTCACTACCATTAAAGTTTAAAACTACTGTCAATATTTTCTAAATTACCTATCTTCACACTTAAACACTCTCTTTTTGAATGTCAGCGAGGGGCAAATATCAATTACGGTATATAGATGAAAAATCATACCATTTTTTAAAAGTGCAAAACTTGAAATCTATAAACCAACATTTCATTTAACCTATTTTGTAAATCTCTGACATAATTGAACTATAACGAAGAATTAATTGAACTATGTTTCAGGAATTCACTTAAAAAACTCGTTATACGTTATTCCATCTGTTTTTAAATTAAAAAAGGAACTCAGAGACCACCCTTGATTAACCAGAAACTGAAATAGAACCAATCACTATTTACAAGTACTCCTAAACTCATTTTTATGTTAATATTATATAGTTTTTTTCGGTTAAAATTTTTATCGAATCAAACAAAAAACAAGAAAAAAATGTAAAATGCTTTTAACTTTCATTAGTTCACTTAGTGTCGTGCTACTCTACATTCGCTTAACCTATAGGCATTTTAATTAAAAAAACTTTCTAATCCATCGCAATTCGATTACTTAAATTTCAATTTATTTTAATCCCTAAACCCTCAGCAGCATCACCGCACAGTCAGTGGTGTGGTGGTATGATGGCTCTGTAAACGTATAATCCTATTCCATTGGTATAAAAATCTCTCTCTCAATTTAAACTCTTTCTAAAAACTTAATGGATCATGTTGGTTTTTTTGGGGAGCCCACTATAAATATTAGATACCTTGATAGTATATAGATAGAATCTAAAACCTTTGTACTAAATATGTAAATTGTAGTTTTTTATCCTATCTGGTTTTGTTGGCAGCTACAAATACATAATAAAATACCAACCACACAATATCGAACCACACAATATAAAACATAACCACAAAACTTCACCACACACGTATAGGATAGATACATACAAATAAAAACTATAAATTGTTGCATACTTTGTGTTGTATGTAATGCCCATGCATATTGCCATTATTCATTTTAAATCATCCTTACTCGTAAATAATAAAAAAATAAATAAAAAAAAAAAAAAAAAAATATGGCGATTTTTGTTGCTGATACCTATTTAATTTTCAATTATCCTGTCATGTACCGTTGTTATAATTTTTTTTTTTTTTTTTTCTGAAAGAAAGAGACAGAAAAATGACATATCTACACCATGTACAGATGTTATTTTTAATCTATTTTTCAGATCAAGTGATGAAATTTTATTGAGGTCATCCCGCAAAAAATGTCAACACTAAAAATGTACCTACAAAAAAAAAAAACAAAAATTTAACCAAAAAATAAAAGGATTTTTTTTTTGTATATTTTAAAAAAAAGGAAATACGTTGTCCGACAACAACCGACAGATGAACATTATATTTGTACAAATCATATAAAAGGATTTTTAAATTTACAAAATATCGAATTGGCGTGTATACTATGTTTGAACGCGCATTCGCTTATTCGAAAAACAGGACACGTTTTCTGACGGATGTTGTCAACTGTCATGTTTGGTATGCATATTGAGAGAAATGTTAATAATTTTTTTTTTTTGCTTTGTTTTCTTGTTGGCATTTAATTTTTTGTTGCATTTTTAACTGTTACTTCAACTATAAAATGCAGTAAATTGTTGCAACATTTATGTAATTGGCTTTTAATATGAGAATACTTGCATATAATGCTTTAAGGATTTGTATCCATATACGAGTATCAAGGTGCCAGCAGTGGATTTACTATATGAATTTGTAATGACTTGCTCATTTTAATCTCCTCAGTTAGCAACATTTATGTACCTAACTTTAAAAGAAAACTTTAAATTTTATAAAGTATCTTTAAAAAATATTACAAGATATTACGGAATACCTTACCTATCTCTATAAAGCTGTTAAGAAGCTATTAGAAAAATCTTGATGAAGTCTTAAGGAAATTCAATATGACTTCTTGATATATTTTTAATGTCTTTAAAAAAATTTGGTAAACAAGTTACATCCTCTATAAGACAATAGTTTCTGAACAAAAGCCTTATAGAAGCTTTATAGAAGCTGTTACATGTGATTAATGGTTCTTTAAAGCTGAGGTGATATCTTGATGAAACTTCCCGAAAGCCGAACTTCATGTCTGGGATCATGTTATTTTTTTAGCTTTTTTGAGTGTCAGCTCTTCCAAGAGCTTACTAAAATTTTTCAGTACCTCTCCTAGAATACAGTTGTTGTAGATGATGGCTAGGAAGATCTTTACTGTTTGTCTATTTGGAAGGACCTTTTTTATGATGAAATTAGAAATCCAATTCGGGTCCACCTGATTTCTTCAATTTCGACACGTTCATTATTTTGAAAAACTCTTCAGTTTCTCAGCTGTCACTGGATCATTTGCAGCATTGGCAGTAGGGTCCTTTAAATAAATGGGTCCAATTTCTCTAAGAACACAACTGGGTCTGCAGAAGGGCACGGTGTGAAATTACTTTCGAAATAGGCTGCGAAATGTGTATTATTGGAGTGTCATGTGTGCAATTAACACGTGGTAGAAGTGAAACCTCAAAAAATCATTTTTCTTGCAAAAAAATAAAATAGAACAAATCTACCTATTTTTATTCTATCACCTTCAAATCCATGTTTTTTATATGACAACCTATATAAATTTTATATCATTTAAAAGCTTATTGTCTTAGCTCAAAATATATATATCGATCAGGTCTATGAGACATCTACAAAAAGAGCTAGAATTTTTTGAATTCGATCAATTTCCATCAAAAAAAAAAGCGAAAAAACACGTATTTTTATCTTCTCACGCTATTAAATGCATTTTTTACCTGACAACCTATAAAAATTTTTACACCATCTGAAAGCTGATTGTCTTACCTAAAAATATATATATCGATCAAGTCTATGAGACATCTACAAAAAGAGCTAGAATTTTTTAAACTCGATGAAATTTCATCCAAAAACCAAGAAAAACCATTTATTTTTATGTTCTCATGCTATTAAATCAATTTTTTTGTTTGACAACATATAAAAAATTTTATACCATGTGAAAGCTTATTGTTTCACCTTGTATAATGATGCATAAATCTTATTTCAAAAATGTCTACAAGAGAAGTTAGAATTTTTTAAAGTCAACCATGTCGAATTTCCAAACTGAGATTACGGTACTTCCTACACTGGTAGCTGGTCATCGCCAACAGATCTCCACAGGTGTTTTGAGGTATTTTTAAATTTTTATCAATTTAAGATTATGTAACTTGTAGAGCACGTAACGTTATGTGTGATATATCAAATAAAAGGTTATGTTATCAGCATGCGTATTAAAGTTAAATCAAATTTGTATGTGCACTAGATCAAAAGATATAACGTGTGTTGGAAAAGAACATCTTTTTACCGTTATCTCCGAATTTTGAATATGAAATTAATTGAAATTTTGTACAATTAAAATTTATTACCAATTACCTATCTATAGTACAAATTTCATTCATCTATCTATTAAAACAAAAAAGGTTATAACAAGTTGAAGTCGTGTCGCGTTTTCGTTTCATCTTGTTTCAAATCACTACGATACTAAAGAAGTTATAACTTCAAAAAAACGAACCCATTATTTCGCAAAAAATCTAGATCATTTATCATTTCGTCATCATGCGCTCTGTAAAATATGAAAATCCTATAATTCTAACAAGTCGCATTAATTTGACGTGTATCGTCGTCGTCGTTGTCGGCGTTGCTTTCGTGCCGTTGCAATTAGAGAACTTTTGAAGAAAGCATTAGCACTTTCATCTACTTTCCATTAGTATATCAATCTACCTACTTCTTCAACTTTCCGCCTTTATATACGAGGCTTCATCCAAACATCTGCTTTTCAAACTTCCTTAACCCCCCATCCCCCTCCCTTACACCATTCTTCATCTATTTCATTTGCATGACACTCGCAACAGCCACCCAACCCAAACCTAAAGATATACATTTATGCAAGACAAGTCTGCCTTGTCAGACGAAGTGAGTGCACTTATGACATCCAACGTGCGTCATTCCCGTGCCTCTCTTGGTCTCACTTTCCTGTGAGCATATTCAGGCTGACATCTTGGTGGGTGGCTGTGCTGCCTCTGTTAAAAAATATTATTTTTCGTTTTTTTTTGTTGTATTTTTTATTCCTAAATGGAAAAGTTAAAATGACTTCTTGTGAAAATGTGCACACACTTTTCTCTCATTTTGAAATTTTCTTTTCTTGTTTGAAATTTTATTTTTTTTTTTGTGCGCTCTCTGTTCTGCTTTTATAATTTCCGAAGAATTGCAAGAAGCTGTTAAGGATGGAAATTGAAAGAGTTTTCCCCAGTTTTTCCAACTAAGTGAGGTTTTATTAGATTTTTCGCATTTTCTTTCCATTTTTTTTTTTTTTAATTCATTTGACTTTTTTTTTTTTTTTTGTATTTTTTTCGCTTTTTTTCTTCAACGAGAAGTAGGATCTTTAATGTCCTGCTGTGTTGCGTTTATGTGATATTTCTCTACTGTCTACTGTGCTGGTGTAATAATGTTAGCCGAGTCACATGACAGAACGCATGAGGCGTGATAGCTAATGAGATTTTATACCAAGGAACAGCAGAAAATGTTCGTCTTGTAGTTTTCAAGAGAGAGAGTAACAAAAAAAAAGGATGCTCAGAATTGGGGCGAATATCTTGCGGGTAAAATGGGTATATATGAATGTATCTAGATATTTTCTAGGAGTGTGGTGCGTGTGTTTAATGAAAGATACTTATGCATGGCAAGTGCAATAGTTAGTTACGATTGGCTGAACATTTACAACAGACGTTACTATACTTGTTTCTTGTTTCTATGATGACGAGAGAAGAAGATGTGCGGTACAGCGGAAATGTGGGGGGTTGAAGGGTGGAGTAGTATAAGGTGGCGGCATTCACGCTTTTACTTTTAACTTATTCACACGGAAATTACATTTTGCAGCTTTGAATTTTATGTTTTTAGTTTTTTTTTTTTTTTTTTACTATCGTTTCTTTCAATCTGCATATTCTGTGTGAGTCTTGTGAGAGAAATTCAATTACAAGATGATGGGAAGGAAGTAATTTTTATGATTTTTTTGTTTTCAGACTTAAGAACTGGGACACATTGAAAGTTTTTTATTTTTTTAATGAAATTAGTGTTCTTGTTCATAAGTATAACAGTTTTTCGAAATGAGGAAATAATACTTTGGAAGTTCTTTTGAACTAAAATCACGATTAAGAAAACGATACTTTGCCTTGAATAAAAATTGATAACAAGTTGAAGAATTTTGAGTAGATTTTGTTACCGCACCAAGATTGGTTTTTGAAATACAAGGACACTTCTAAGCCTCTAGACTACTCCTAGAGAAAGAATTTATGAGGTATCAAATGGTTTGATGATGTCATCGCATCATCGTTGTGTTACCTGTAACGCCCTAATAGACAACGGTGATAAGTTGCACTAGGTAACTAGGTTTATTTTTAAAAAAAGATACACACTAGTCTGCAACAGTCGAACTACGAACCATTAACCAATCCGATCTTGAGCTATTAAACCCACAGCGAAAACTAGTACTCCTAAGTCAATAACATCGAAAAGTCTCGTGACCAAAAAGTAGGTATCCGAAGATTTTATTAAAATCTAAACAATTTGTTGGGGGTTTTTTAACCCGGTACGCAAAATCTTCGAATCCTTGATCATAAGTAATGTACCTACACGGTTAACAATTTTGTCGTAGTTTTTAATACAACCTTTGGAATTAGGCCTTTTGCAAAATAAAAATTATTAGTTTTTAATATTGCGATTTTATTGCACAAATTTGTAATAATTTCTTTATTTATTTCAAATTTAAAAAATTAAAATGTATTAGTTTCAAATACAAAACATTAAACTGTACCAAATTAAGAGTATTGAAATATGATGTATAAGAAAATTTGAAATTAAAACTAACATTGCACCTAAATTATAACTTTATCTGGATAAGAATTGAAATAAAATACTCGTCTTTTTTCTTAATACAAGGATATTAAATTTTAGTCAAACTGTATTAAAAACGTAAACGAAAATGGAAGTTATTTTAAAAAAGAAATACATTTTGTTGTGCCTGGATTTAAAATTATCGCTACCTGAAAAAACTTATATTATACTAAAAAAAAAACTAAAAACTTATATACTACTAGCTGACCCGGCGGACTTCGTTCCGCCATTTTTTGTTTTTATTTTTAATTTTCGACTCTATAGTTAACATTTTAAATGAAAAAACTAATCAAAATTTGAAAAATTCGTTAAATGAGTTTAAAAATATTCACTTTTAAACTTTTAGCAAAAGTGGCCTATGTAAAATATGGCCTATGTTAAAAACGGCCAAAAAACTTGGAACAAAAAAACTTATTTTTCCCCGTTATTCTGTCAAAAATCATTTTAAAATTTAAAAATTTGTAAATGCTTGCGCATGACTAAAGCCTATATTTCCTATAAGCTTGAGATTTTTTGGAGGCTTATACAAATTAAAAAAAAAATTAAAAACTACTCAAAAATGTCCCTAAAAATTAGTTGTTTTTCAAAAATTCAAATTTCAAAATCCAGGGCCTATGAAATAAATCCGTATAAGACGCCTAAATTTTTTTCTTAGTATCTTTCCAATCGTGTAACTCAAGTTTCCGCAAGAAAATAGCCTCTATTTTCAATGTCGTGTTACCCCTATTTAACCTATTAAATCATTAATTTTTTAGCCGTTTTAGACCCCTAATTTTTTTTTAAATATCTTTCTCATGGTGTAACTCAAATGTCTGTGCAAAATTTTGCGTACCTCTAATTAGTCTTTTGTCGAAGGTCTATGACGGCAAAAAAACCTTCACAACTTGGTTTTGAATTTTTTTTTGAATTTTTTCAATACCTTTTTTAACTATTGAATAAATTTGTCTATCATTTACAAAAAAAGTGAACTCTTTACGAATTATCGTTTAGAAAATAGCCTCTTTTTTTAATGTCGTGTTACCCTATTTACCCTATAAAATCTTTAATTTTTTTTTGCCTTAAACCTTCTCCTCTTATGCCTCTTTGATTAAAAAAAAAATTAAGAAAATAAGTCAGTCGGTGTGGCCGGTTAGCGAACGTACACAAAACCAAACTTTAATATATATAATAGATTTTCGTTCAGAAAAATGCATTTGGTAACCTTTTTTCTGATAAAAAAAATCTGATTTTGCACCATTTTGAAGGCGCTTTGTGTTTTTTTCGAAGTAAAATGTATGAATTACTGACAAAATTTGATCGGTAATAAGATTTCACTTCAGATAGTACTTTGTGAAAAAAATAAAAGATTATGTATTTATGATGATTATATTTATGATGAGTAATAACTTTCAGAAATGTTTTGTTTCATTTTAAAAAAGTAAGAAAGAAAATACTTAAAATAATAAAAAATAATTAAAAAAAAAAAAGAAAGACATATCATTATAATAAACTGAAACTATAAATTCAAGAAAATTTGAAAATTTGTTTTTTTAATAAAAAAAAATTAAATTTCAATTAATTTTGTAGTAGAATTAAAATTGTAATTGTAATACATTCAAAGTATTTATTCAAATACAATTTTGGTGTTTCCTTATATGCAATCCAAATCTTCGTAGAATCTTCACCAACATTTTTAACCGTGTACAATTTGGACATTTATCAACTGGTCAACAAAAGTTGAACTGGTGTAATTGTTTGTTTATTTTGTTTGCTTCCTAGCTGCGGGTCACTGTGGCGTATGTGTAACTTTTTTATATTGGAATATCTTTAAATGGTTAGTACAAATTGTAAAAGTTGTAAAACATGGCAAGCAATTTTTTGTATTTATTAATTACACTTTTTAAAAACCTTTTTCATTTAAAAATACCTACCAACAAATAATTTTGATCACTTTTTTGGGTCAAATACCCCTATATGCGGCCAATATTTCCCCCAGCGCAACTTAAATCTCGTTATCATTTTTTTATCTTATTTTTTAAACTTAATACAGTCGACTCCCTCTAAGTCGAACTTAGAGGGAAATTCGAATTACAGGAATTTATTTAATATTTTTTCTTCAAAATTGTTCATTAGAAATGGTGAAAAAGTTCGATTTAGAGGGAAATTCGACTAAGAGGGAGTTCGACTTAGAAAGAGTCGACTGTATTTTCTATAAGTCGCTCCACCAAAAAAATTACCATTGATAGCAAAACAAAAAACTTGAAATTCATTATTTCGAGTGACTTCAAAATTTTAGTTAACCGATTGCTAGTCGGCAGCTACTATTATTTCTTATTTCATGATTTATGCTGAAATAAATCGTTCGTTATGGCTCAATTGTTGGAAATGGGTTCTGGCTAAATAAATAACTTTTCCGATAAACTTAATATTTCCCGTTGTCTTTTATTTTTTTAGATACATAATCGAAAAATTAGCCAGTAAAGGCGTAAAAAACCTTTGAAGTTGATTTGGTGTCTTGTTTACTATCTTACGATTTTTTCTTTAAGAAGGTGAATCAAGAAGAAAAAAATTAAGGTCGAATATCAAAATAATTTCCGGTACAAAAAGTTTTCAAGTTGAAGTAAGTAAAAAATAGGTCATGGTTCCATATAGAATTAAGTATTTTTTTTTACTTTGTTACACAAATTTCGATAATACTTTAAATATAAATTTTTATTTCTATGATGAATGATTGGGTACATATTTAAAATTCCCATCAAAATAAATAACCTTCTTTTCTAATTGAATCAAATTCATCTATGTTTATATTCACTCAATATGGATTTGTCCTTAATTACATCGCAAATCATGACGTTACCCCTGACATTTATTACCTACCATTCACTATTTTTTTCATCAACACTTTATAGCTTCTTCATCTTCTTCTCCACCTCTCGCATGTTAAAATTTACGTTCTTAATTACTCAGCATAAATGTTATTTCAAATTATTTTCGTTTAGAATAAGATTCCATTGGTTCTTACACAAAATTTCATTAACGATGTGATTTAACACAAAAAAAGAGGTTTAATTGTATACAAAAAAAAAAAAAAAAAAAAAAGTTAAAACTTCTTCTGCAGGCCTTGGCATCATTAACCTTCTGTTCAATTTATAAAAGCAAATTAATTCATAAATCTTCTTCTCCCTTCTACTTTAGAGGAGATCTTTTTTTCTTTCATTTTTTTAAAGTCTTCGAAAAAGTCTTCACCCTCCATGACTAAATAATAATAATTTCGCATTTCATTCGCAAGCAAGTGTACTAATTACTCGCCCTTTAGCCATAACCATTAAACTATTTCATTAAAGAATGAAAATTAGAGAATGCTAACTTCGCAACATCCGAACCAGCGCAATGCAAGCAAGCCAAGCAAGCTCCCTAAGAATGCTATTAACGCAATTAACCCCATATCTTTTGCACGAGTAACGTTTCTTCGACCAGGGCTCCCATTCTTTTATTTTCAAAAAAAAAGAAGAAAAATTGAAAAAAAAAAATTCCTTCATGATGGAGAAGTGTTTTAAAACAGAGAAACGAACAAAGTAAAATAATTATAATAATTCTACTGTCATCATAAATTCATTAAATTACAACCACCACTCTCGTCTGTCACTGAGGCATTTTGAATGTGGGAACTCTGTGGAAACTTATACACACTCCAACCGAAAAATAAAGTCATCCAGAAAATGATTTTTGCCGTGATAGAGTGTGTTGGAATTGGGGAACTACGGGGGGACAGAGCACACGTCAAAATTTAAAGAAAATTCCATCAACTTTAACGCGTTCGGGAAAGGGAAAAAATTGCACAACAAAAAATAAACCAGAAGAGACGCAGACAAACATTATAAAAATAGACACAAGAAAAAGAAGGGTGTGTATTCAGGATAGGTACATTATTATATAGATACGCGCAGACAGATAAGTTTTCTGGAACAAGTGTATTAATTCTGCTTTCCTTCCGACCGACACGACTGACTATACACAGATTGCGAGACACGAACACCTAATTTGGTGAGGCGGTAAAAAATAGAGTCTCATCAGCAGCGAGCCTGAGAGTATGTAGTGTGTAGGGTAGGGTATTGAAGAAAAATGTTCCCCTTTTATCGCATGGACTTATTAAAATGTTCTATAGCTGAAGCACTCACGGTTTTAATAAAGAAATATTGTTAAATGATTTAATCAAAGTGATAATTAAAAAAATGCTCTAGCGTGTGTGTTATTCACTTGGAGGACATTGGTGGGAATATGAAGAGAGTGAAACAGAAAACATAACAAAAAAAAAAAGAACTAAATTAAATGGCGAGGCTATGTTTGTTCTCCAAAAACTCTATTACCCTAAGTCCAATTAAGAAAAACCTTTTTAAAAATTATTTTGCATACACCTCCGAAGGTTACTACATTTGAAAATTAAAATTGTCATTTTGTTTGCAAATTCGAAACTAGGCGAGCGAAATTCAAGTCATGGGTAGGTAAAATAAACTATTAGAGATACAAAAATCTTCTATAGCTTATTTGAAAGATAATAACTTAAAGCTTAATCCAAATGAAGGATTTTAAAAAATTCCGTCATTTAATAGGGTAAACAGGGGTAAAACGGAAAGATGAAGTTTGGGCTAAAATCTAAACGCAAAGTCGTAGAGAATTGATTTTTTTTGCTATAGATAGATGAGGCTAATTTAAGAATAACTGCATTTAACCCTCTACTGCATGAATTAATATTAGCGGACGAAAAAATTAAAAAATGCTTTACATGGGTTCTTTGGGTTGTTTCAAAACGGTTTTCATTAAAAAAATTTTTTTTTAATTAATTTGTTTAAAAAATTTGTTTATAAGCCAAATTTGGCTTCGTATGCATTAAGGGGTAAGAAATGTTACTAATTTTATTTATTCCGATTATGTAAAGAATATAATTAAAAATATCAAAAGATAAATATTTATCATTTAAAAACAAAATAATGTAAAATAAATACATTGCATTACAAAAAGTTAAGAATTAATTCAAATTTGGCTCATTTTAAGCCATGGAACCGAGAAAAGAAATTTGTTTTTTCCGTTAAATATATTTTTTTCTGGTTCACATTCTTTTTACTGTCGAAGTAAGTCTTGCTCCAACATTTTCACCCACTCCCAGATCTTACAAAAGCTAAGAAGTAATAAAATTATTGAAAAATATTATAGGTGAGCCCCCCTTTCCCTGAAATTTGTGTGGTTACGCCGCCGGAAATGGGGTTAACATGTGAAAAATGTCTCTAAAAGCGAAGGGACTCCATTTATGAATAAAACATAGCTTCCAAGCAAAATAACAATGTAAAGGAACAAAATTTTCCAACAAAAAAGTTTTACATATAGTGTAGATTTACAACCCCTGAATGCATACGAAGCCAAATATGGCTTCCCTACTTTTTGCCCTCCCAAGACCAGGCCAATAACTTTTTTTCAATAAAAATTGGTTCATAGCATACACAATTAGACAATCGATCCTAAATAAATTTTTAATTCCACTTTACTTTCCAAAGAAACGCAGTAATTAACACTTAAAGTATGAATATATTCTACACTTTCGATTTCAATGCACCCGACTGATCGACTCACCTGTGATCATAAAATACACCTATATTTTGTGTCGGACACACGAAAAAACTATCTCTATGGGTTCTCAGAAACACAAAGAAGAGGATTGTATTGAATCTTTACCATTTTTTTGTGACAGAGAAGAGAAAAGTGCTTTCAAACTGACAAAACCATATTTGGCTTCGTATGCAGTAGAGGGTTAAGAAAAAATTCCAAAAAAATTTGAAACTAAGCTATAACGTTTTGTTTGAATGTTGTACACGTGTTGGGGCTATGACAAAATGATGTTTTTGGGTAAAGGAAATTTTTTTTTTGACAATTCTAAAGATGCCAGGTGAAAGATGAGGGAAAATAAAATTAGGGGCCCGATACGGATTTTTTTCCAACACTCTGCGTTTCGAAATATGAATTTTTGAAAAACACCTTGTTTTTTAGGGGTATTTTTGGGTAATTTTTGATTTTTAGCTGCTTTTTGGAGCGTCCAAAAACTTATCGGACATTTATTTTTTGGCCTTATGCATTCATGTGCAAAAACTTGGAAACGTTTAGTGAGTTTTGATAGAATAACGGAAGGAACAAGATTTAAAAAAAAACACTTTTTTTACCGATTTTCATCGTTTTTTATTTGTATCTTTTTTTCTTTAATAGATACAGGAATAAAGTATATGGAGTAATGATAGAGATAGACCATGACTACGACTATATGTGTGCGAAGTTTCAATCATTTTCGTTAACACAATTTTGAGATAACGGTAAAATAAAATTTAAGAATTCAAGAGGTTATAACTTTTGACCAAGAGCAGATAGAAATTTTATTAAACTTTTATGAGCATCCTGATACAATTATCTTTCATTTGGTATATCACACATAATGGTAGACTACCTACAAGCTACACAATGTTAAATCAAGAAACTTGCGAAAAACCTCAAAACACCAGTGGCGATCTGTTGATCATGAACAGCCAGTCTGGAAATTCGACATGGTTGACTTTAAAAAATTCTAACTTCTCTTGTAGGCATCTTTGAAATGAGATAGATACGTCATATGAAAGGTGAAATAATAAGCTTTCACATAGTATATATTTTTTATAGGTTGTCAAACAAAAAAATTGATTTCATACCCTGAGAACATAAAAATAAATGTTTTTTTTTGCTTTTTTTAGTGAAATTTGATCGAGTTCAAAAAATTCTAGCTCTTTTTGTAGATGTCTCATAGACCTGATTGATATATATATATTTTGAGCTAGGACAATAAGCTTTCAGATGGTATGAAATTTTTTATAGGTTGTTAGGGAAAAAAATGGAATTAATGACGTGAGAAGATAAAAATTCATGTTATTTTTGCTTTTTTTTTTGATGAAAAAGAATTTTTCTCGTTGAAGACTATAAAGTGTCTGAATTTTTTCACTTTGTAAATTAATCCCCAAAGAATTAATTTTTTCATTAATTCGGTGGTAGCATTGTGAATTCTTAAACAAATAGATATTTCTATAGAGACCAATAATTTAGTTGTTTCCAGTTTGTATGTCAGCTTAACACCTTTCTAGAAAAACGAACAATATAGATACACCCTCAGTCTTAAAAACAACAATAACCAACAATGCCAACTTAACACGTGCCCTGGCTACCTATTTCGAGAATATGTATATTTTATTTGACAGATGTCCTTTGCGTAGAAAAATAATTGACCAACACAGTCACCCCCATAGCATAAAATAAGCTAGATCTTCCTTCTTTTTTTTTTCTTCATTATTTGTCATAAGCGAAAATTAACTTAATGTAATTTGTCACATCTCGCACCAGCGACTTATTTCGTCCTTTTTGTTCTGAATTTGAGTTGCCAATCTGATACGACAGAACCAAAAAAAAAAAGTCGATAAAGTAGGTAGTTTAATTTCCTGGAAGAAAACCTTTTACTATAGATCTAGGTTTATGATGCATCTAGCAGAGATTTTCAATTTTTTTTTTCTTTCGAGCAGGATAAAGGCAAGGATACGCAGGGATGCATTTCATCCCTTGTTCATTTGATTTTATCCTCTGTAGTCTTTCTGCTGCTGTAGTTTGTAGAAGTTAAATCCTTTGGGAATAATATTGTTGTATCCCTCTCGATTGTCATTTTATTTTAAGAACCCCCTCTCGCATTTTCTTTTTATTTCAATCCTTGGTTGGGATTCATATCAAAATGTCCTGCCATCGAGATTAATAATCCTTGGGTTTGAAAAATGTTGTATATGCATGTCCTTTCTAAATCGCAGGGGATGAAAAGACAGCACAGCATCGTTGGGCTTTAAAGGTATAGAGGTACGTGATGCACGTGCGCGTTTAGCTAAACCCCGAAATTGGCAAAAAATATCCACCCCCCTGATAAAGGACATTTACTTACAACAACAACAAAAAAAAGTAATATGAAACATGAAGAACAAGAAGAAGTTAAATACGGAAAGAAAAAAAAAATTGAAATGACAAAGAAATCCTCTTTGGAATGCCACATAAAATCCAATTATTCCCTTCGTCCTGATTCGGTTATGCTCATTAACGATTTGATGTGGTTCACAGAAGGGTAACTCTTAACTATCACAATCCTATCTACCTTTTTTTTTTTTTTTGCTTTTGAACTTCTTCAATTCACTCAGGAATATTACACAATAATGTAAACCAACAACAACTACAATAACCGAAACAAACGAAAAAAAAAACTTTTAAAAGGATTTTTAAATTTAATTTCAAGTTCTAAACACAAGGACAACCATCGCATCGGTCCCAAACTAACTCTTGAAGGACTACTGTCTCTTGTGTTCGTGTATTCGTTACTGAAAACCTCAGGAGACAAAAAGTTACTCTTTTTTTTTTTTGCTAAGCGAAACCTAATTTCGTGATTGTGAGTTAGTGACAAGAGTGAAGTTGGTTATTACGTGATGTTGAATATATATATTTTTTTTTTGTTATCAACTACTTTATACTCAAATAGTCCTTTTTTTTCCATTGTAATTGTGAAATAACAAAAAAACAATGTTTAACTGCTTTTAAATGGAAGGATGTGGTGTCAATTCAATGGAAAAAGGACATTGGAATATATGGCTAAATGGTAGCAACTCGCGGTGGTAGTATAGTAGTTATAGTAGCACGTGATTGACATAATAAAGTCAATTATTATGGAAGCAGTTTATGTTGGACAAAAATAAAAAGGACAATTTTTCGTCCTTTGTTATGCGAGTTCATATTACACATCAAGATGATGAGCGATCCCATGAAAAATGATAACTGAAGGATTTTTTTTTTTTTTTTTTTTTCATGAGGGAGGATGTCGTCTGTTACAGAAAGGACAACATTCAAAATATGCTTTGGTTGAATTATTATGATGACGTCTTTTGGGGTTATTCTCAGAATATAAAAAATACAAAAAATTGATGGCATCATTAGAAATCATTTGAATATGAATTTTGTCGTTCTCATATGCCAGCAGCACGTAGGATTCTCGTATATTTTTTAAGGACATGTTGTTGAATATTTCTTTTTCGGGTAGAATTCTTTTGAAGTTTTGTGAAAAAAATAAAGATATTAGATTCAAAGGTAGATGAATGTGGTTTCTTCCTGTGATGTGCATATGAGCATAAAGATTGATATTTGATGAAGAAGGGAAATAACTGTTATTTCAGTTGAATTTTGTAGTTCGAAATCTTTTTGCAATATAAAAATTACGGTAGAATTTTTTTCTTAGAAATCATAGTTATCAGTGTTCATAGATAACTTGCCAGGATACAGAAAATTACTTGGAAATATAGATTATTGAAAGTGTGTCAGCATATACACTGAACTGATTTTTCGTAAAAGAAAACCACAGTTTTGTATTTTAGATCACAAGAGTTTTTGGTTCGTAAAAATTTAAGAGGAAGTCGGTAATTGAACGAAATTTTATCCGATCCTTCGGAGGTGGTTGAATCAACAATATTTCCACCATTTCTTGTTTTTCGAGAGAATTTGAAAACAATATTTGGTTGAAATATATATCCTTGTCGAGTCAGAAATTCTTTTAAGAACAAATAATAATGACTTTTTCATAGAATTCAAAAAGTTTGGAAAACAAATTAAAAAATGTCATAATCGATTTATTGCTTCTTTTTAAGTATTTCCCTAGTACCTGTATCATCCTAACTTGCACTAATAGTTCAAAGTATCGATAGTTTAAATATCTATTGGAAATGTTTGTTTGTTTAGTTTTGAGAAAAAAAATTAAAAAAAAAAATGTTTGTTAAAAAATTTAATTTTATAACTTTTTTTTCAAAATTTAAAAATTATTTTTTTTTTTTTTTAAATTTTACACTTCAAAATGATAAGAAATACCTTTTTGTAAATTTTGAATTAAATTGGCTTATTTTTTGATGAAATATACGAACCTTAAAAATATATTTCCGTTCTCCGGATTTTTGTTAGAATTAATAAAGACTATTAAGTACATCCAATTAAATCAAAATCGTTAGATCTGTTTTCGAGAAAATTGCAACACCTCGTAAATGTTATATGGGAGATATGCGTTAAAAGGAGTTATTAAAAAATAAATGGGTCTAGAGAATTACGTAAAAATTATTATCAGTAAAAAGTTTTAAGCAAATCCATCCATCCGTTTAGGCCCTAGCTCGATGTACAGATCTACGCACAGGGGAAACCGACAAAGTTATGAATACCAGAGTTATGCGTTATGAAAGACCGAAGTTACAAAAAAACCGAAGCTATGAAAAACCAGAGCTATGAACACCAAAGCTATAAAACGTGGTTTTTGGGTTGGCAACCATTGAGATGAAGGATATACGGGAGGAACGTACCAAAAAGCTAGAGCGTAGGTATAGGTTGAGTCAAGGCAAGAAAAATATTGTATGGGACGGGGGTGTCTATTCCCCACCGTTTAGCCGGGAGGGGGGATTTTCTAAAAAAATGACTTAATTTGGAAAAAAAAATTATTTAAAATCAAAGGTTACACCAAAAGTAACGTACTGTACGTTTTTGTAACTTCGGTCTTTCATAACTTCGGTTTTTCGTAACTTCGGTTTTGCGTAACTTTGACTCGCGTTACTCTGTCGCGCATAACTCTGGTATTCGTAACTCCGTTTCCAGTGTTATAATAAAATTAGTTTGTCTCGATATTAACTCAATCCCTTTTTTTCAAAAAGGCTTCAGAATCTAGGATTCAATTAGAGCCCTAGTGTGCTGGTTATTTTTAAATTTTATACAAAGAAAGTTCTTCTACCAATATGGTAATAGAAACATGCAGTGCACCATTAATTAATGTATTTTTACTAGAAATCTATTAAAGTTTATTTGAATTATTTCCCACACCTTTCATGGAGCAATTTTTCTTCGTTTTTCCAATAATAAACACAATCAACCACAAATTCCCATCAAGTTTGATCTATATAGTAGAGTAACTAAAGCAAATTATTAGGGAACCCGGCCGAACAGCTCTGATTTTGACGATTTTTTTTTCAAACGCAGGTAATTAAAAATACTTTAAAGTCTATAGATTACAAATTGCCGGTGTTGCCGTATTGTTTTTTTTAAATTAAAATTAATTTTTTTTTTTAAACCATTTTTTTTGCTTAAATTTCATAAAACAAATGATAGTAAAAGATTCTCTAGGTAATTTAAGGAAAATATATAAAAGGCAGTAAGGGACAATCTTCCATCGTTTAAGCGATAAATGCAATTTTCTAACATTCTGACCTCAAACACAAAAAAAATATTTTGAAAACAACGGCAACACCTAAAATATTTTAAAATACATTTTTAAAAAGCCAGAAGATCATTTTTATCTCTTAAATTTAAATCCACTAACTTTAATCAAGACTTTTTGAAAAAAAAAAACGACATGTTAAAATTTGTTCAATAATTTTTTTTTTTCAAAAATCTGAGTTCAATTACCATTCTTTCAAAAGCCGTTCATTCAATTAACTTAATTTTAATTTTACGTATATGACTAAGCTTCTAGCTTTTAAAAAATGTATATTTGAATATTGTAGGTGTTGCCGTTGTGTTCAAATATTTTTTTTTGTGTTTGAAGTCAATTAATAAGAAAATTGCATCTATCGCTTGAACTATGGAAGATTGTCCCTCACTCCCATATATTTTTTTTCCTTGAATTTCCTAGACAATCTTTTGGCATCAATCAATTTATGAAATTTAAGAAAAATTTTTGTAAAAAATTTGTTTTTGTTCACAAAAATCTTCAATTAAATTTAAAAAATCAAAACGGCAACACCGGCAATTTTTAATCTATAGACTTTAAAGTATTTTTAATTACCTACGTTTGAAAAAAAAAATCGTCAAAATCAGAGCTGTTCGGCCGGGTTCCCTAATATTGCCAATTTTTGAGCTTTAGTTACTCCACTAATATAACATTAAATGAATTATATGTCTGCCGTGATTGTCCCATAATTTCATTAAGTTTTTTTTTTTCCTTATTTACCCCTATCATCTTCATCATTATCCATATCCATCATTTAGCTCTCATGTCAAAACAACAACTGCAAACAAAGTGTCACTCTTGCATCGTGCGTTGTGTCGTTTTGTAGACAATATCCCTATAATGAAACTGATCACGATCATCATCATCATGTTTGTTCACACACAGTAGCGCCCCTATTTGCCTTTTCATATAGTAACTTGACAGTTCACACGAGAATGTCATTAATAGGATCAGCACTTATGAGCTATTTCTCTCAATTCCCTTTATTTTCTTCAAATCAACATGAAATTTCCAATGAATGTTTGTTGTATATCATTTTTCCATGTTGTTGTTAATTTCATTAATAAATTTTTCTGACACAAAGAAAAAAAAAACGAATCCAAAATCTATCTCTCTATCTCCTCCAACACTATATGCTAATTGCATTACCAATCAAAACTCAAAGCAACGCGTAAACAATTTTTCTTTTGACATCACAATTCACATTTTCACTGAATTGAAGCATCTTTTGTGTTAGAAAAGTGAATGTTTGTTTCTTTTTTTTTGTGTGTGTGTGTTTTTCTCTGTGTCATGTATCTCTCGTGTGTGAGCGGTGACTGGCATTTCTTATGAAAAAATGACAAATGACTGACAAATAAACAAAAATGCGCGCCACCGAAAAAAAAGAACATGGAACAAGCACGAGCACTTGCTCGAAAAATATCCCAAATGAAAAATCATCTGTCTCCGGTTTCTTTGTGTGGAACTCCTTTTTTCGGAATATTTTGAGATTTTTTTGTTTTGTAAAATGTTGTGATATCTTCACACAGTAAACACTCAGGGTTGTCATCAGACAAACTAATTCATCAGAGATATGAAGACTTTATGGTGTGAATTAGGGTTACCAAGGAAGAATATGTTAATATCACAAGACTTTGCACCCTTTTAATTGTTTCAAAAAATATATCCTGTTGCTTGTTCATTAAGTTATGAACGCTTTTATAGTCACACTAGCTGACCCGGCGAACTTCGTTCCGCCATTTTTTGTATTTATTTCCAGTTTTCGACTCTATAATTAGCTGTCATTTTCCAATAAAAATATGGAATCAAAACTTGAAAAGTTCGTGAAATGAGTTTATGGTACATTTTCTTCACTCGGAGTTGAATTTTTAATATAAAAATTCTCAAGTTTTGTTCAACTCCGAGTGAAGAAAATGGACCTAAAAATATTTAGCAACTTTTAGCAAAAAGTGGCCTATGTAAAATATGAACTACAATGTTGCATCACACAAAATTTCACAATGTAAAGTTATTAACTGTTTCAAAAGTTTTTTTTCCATAAATATTTCAATATTTCAATTTAAAAATTCAGCACAAATAAACCATAATAATAAACAAATAGACCATTTTACCAATACGACACTTTACAAATACAAATAAGCCTTACATGCTTTATTTTTCATAAAATTTTAAAATATTTAATTTTTTGAATATTATGTATATTAGACTGGGCCAAAAAAATAAAATATTTTTTTTTTTGAAAGTTACTTCGAAAATCTTGTTCAGGATGATGAAAAAAAAATTTGGTGAAAATTTGAGCCGTTAAAAAAAATTTTAAGAGGTCTATCATCGGTGTTTTTTATTTTTATACATGATATGATGTTTTACAACAGAACTGCTAGACGATCAAAGTAAAAAAAATTTCTGTTCATTTTTTCTTATATAAAATTAAATTTCCTACAAAAAAGATCTAATTGAAAATTTTTGTCAGACGAGCCGTTTTCGAGTAATTAAGCTTTTTAAATCGAAGTGTTTTTTCAATTTGACTGTTTCACTTTGGAATTTTGTGATGAGCAAATAAGTGAATAGAAAAATAAAACCACGACAGATTCTTATAGGAAATTTAATTCTCTACAAAAAAGGTCTCAAAGTAATTTTCCCTAAATTGAGTTCTGAAGAAGTTATTCACGATTTAAATTGAGAAAAAAATTAAAAAATCAATTTTCAATTTCAAAATTTTCTAATTCACTGAAAATTCAATATTTTCAAATTAACAAGATGTTTTCTTGTAGGGACTTAAACGTTCTATAAAAAGTTCTTTGGCAGAAAATTAATTGCTTTAACCGTTAAGAAGATATTCGTATCAAAACCAATGCCCACTGATTTCAATAGTTTTCTTATGACAAGTATGCATTGCGATTTGAATACGATTATCTTTTAAACGGTTAAAGCAATTAATTTGCTGCCAAGGAACTTTTTATAGAACGTTTAAGTCCCTACAAGAAAACATCTTGTTAATTTGAAAATATTGAATTTTCAGTGAATTAGAAAATTTTGAAATTGAAAATTGATTTTTTAATTTTTTTCTCAATTTAAATTGTGAATAACTTCTTCAGAACTCAATTTAGGGAAAATTACTTTGAGACCTTTTTTGTAGAGAATTAAATTTCCTATAAGAATCTGTCGTGGTTTTATTTTTCTATTCACTTATTTGCTCATCACAAAATTCCAAAGTGAAACAGTCAAATTGAAAAAACACTTCGATTTAAAAAGCTTAATTACTCGAAAACGGCTCGTCTGACGAAAATTTTCAATTAGATCTTTTTTGTAGAAAATTTAATTTTATATAAGAAAAAATGAACAGAAATTTTTTTTACTTTGATCGTCTAGCAGTTCTGTTGTAAAACATCATATCATGTATAAAAATAAAAAACACCGATGATAGACCTCTTAAAATTTTTTTTAACGGCTCAAATTTTCACCAAATTTTTTTTTCATCATCCTGAACAAGATTTTCGAAGTAACTTTCAAAAAAAAAAATATTTTATTTTTTTGGCCCAGTCTAATGTATATGTTAAATTACCTTTTTATTGTTCCCTAAATCTTAAAAATCCAGCATCAAGTATTAAAGAAACTGACAAATCAGGTAGATTGCAATATTTTAAGTTTTTCAGAAATTTTTTGAATCCATTCGCGTTTCTTGAAAAAAAGCGAACAAATATTACTATATTATATTGTTTAATTTTGTTTACCACTTTTTGGCATACAAATTTAAATTAGCTTATCTAATATTTAAGCTAATAAATGAGACTTTTGAAGTCAATAGAATTTTCAAAAAAAAAAAAAAAATCCGAACAAACTACCTTTTCTATTTTCTTTTATCATTATATCAATTTTTATTGATATGAAAAAGTTAGAAAAAAATCACACGCACAAAATTATCACATTGAAAAGCTTAAAAATTAATTGAAACCAATCATTTTCATCAAAAAAAAGCAAAAAAAATCATATATTTTTATTTTCTCACACCATTAAATCCATTTTTTTCTATGACAACCTATAATAAATTTTACATCATGTGAAAGCTTATTATTTCACCTTTCATATGACGTTTCAATTATATTTCTACAATGCTTAAAAAAAAATTAAGATTTTTTTAAAGCCAATCATGTCGAAATTTCAAACTGAGATTACGATACTTCCCACACTGGTGGCTGGTCATAATGATCAACAGATCTCCACAGGTGTTTTGAGGTATTTCTGAAGTTTTTTTAATTTGAAATTGTATAGCTTGTAGTGAATAGACCGTTATGTGTGGTCAAAAATCGTTTTAAAATTTCAATTGCCTGCACATGCATGTGCATGACCAAAACCTATATGTCCTATTAGATTGAGATCTATTGCAGGCTTTTAAAAATAAAAAAAATTAAAAACTACTCAAAAATGTCCCTAAAAATAAGTTGTTTTTCAAAAATTCGTATTTCAAAATACAGGACCTATGAAATAAGATGTCATAAACACTAACGATATCATACTCACAAAACCAAACATATTGTGTCATTCAATTTGATTGGTTGGAACCCCTATTCTCTCTAATTTTTTTTCAGGATTTTTAAATCGGTTTACCATTTACAATGGAAAAGTTTCAAATTCATTAATTAGGATTATTTTGATGTATAAACTGAATCAATTTGACTATAAAAAACACTCAAACCAATAAATAAATTACATTTCCCTTTAAAAAAATACATTTCTTTTAACTAACAATATTATTTTTTTTTTTTGTCTTTTTAGGTAAGCCTACAATTAAATGTCATTTAAATTCATATATTATATCTATATGATTTTTGTTTTTGTAAGTATACCCTAATCTACTTGTTTTTTTTTTTTAGTTAACAATATTCACTCCAACACCAAAGCTAATGTATAGATGATTAAAATTTATAATTGCACTACCACTTATTAATATGAATGTAAAACCCCGCTAATTATTCACTCATAAATCAAAAACATTAATTATATAGGTAATAATATGCTTGTTAGGTCCTCCATGCTTAACATGCTATTCAGCTATAGGTAGGATTTTTTTGTAGTCCTTTTTCTTCTATTTAGCATGTTGAAAATCAACATAAACAAAGGACAATGTCTTGTTTAATTGATGTTTGTCACGTTTTATTAAAAAAAAGGAAAAAGAAAACAAAACAAAAAAAGAACATTGACATTTTGCATTCATATTGTAAGAAAGAGACACTATGTATGTTTTTTGAATTTATAACTTGATATGACTTAATTAGGCCTATGTTAA
The DNA here is from genome assembly GCF_945859705.1 of Episyrphus balteatus. Lineage (NCBI taxonomy): Eukaryota > Metazoa > Arthropoda > Insecta > Diptera > Syrphidae > Episyrphus > Episyrphus balteatus. Next base: position 44,734,541 of record NC_079136.1, read on the forward strand.
AAACCCATCTGTTGAAAAGTTTGAAGAATCATTTTTATATTTTCAAAATTCAAAAGATATTTGGGTTCGACCATCGAAATATTTTTACAATTAATTAATTGTTTCTTATTACTGGGCAATATTTTCGAGAAGGAATTGTAAAAAAACAAAAAATTCATTATGGGCGGCGGGAGCAAAATACTGTTGGAATGTGGGGTGATTTTTCGAAATTTCACAAGAACTGCATTTAATCAAAAGCCGTAAGGATTAGGGATGAACAAGTTACCAAATTCTGAGAGCCTTTAAGTTGGCCAATCAGCATATTTTGTTTGATCTATTACTTTTGGGACACCCTGTATACCAAAAACCATCATATGGGTACCTTCTGTTTAAGAAATATAAAAAAAAATGATTGCTACTCACGGTGGTCTTGAAAACGCGGCAGGTTTTATAAAAATGGACCCCAAAAGTAATGATGCAGATTTGTTCGAAATGATCTCAGGATTCCAAATTTGTTAATTTCAAAGTCGTACATTATCCCTTTTTTGAGTTACAGGCATTTTACATGTATACACGTGGGAGGGCATTTGGGAAAAAAATTTAAACAAAAAACAAAAGCGCATTATAATGTCCTATACCTTTTTGAAAAGCTAAAATATACTCCTTGAATTTGATGATTATTTGAAGTTGATTGAGTGAATAGTTTTTGAGAAATTTAATTTTAAAGTTATTATTTAAGAAAAAAATATTTTTTTCTTTCAGTTTATTTTATTCAATTGTTTTTAATAAAGGGAAACATTTTTTTATACATATCAATGCTCTCATTGATTTTAAGACAAAAACAAAAAAACAGCATGTTCAAAAGTATCTTAGTTTTTGAGATTTAAGGAAAACTGTATCTTTTCTCCAAATTTTTTTTTTAGCTTTTTTTTAATTTTTCTTTCAAATAAAAAAAAAATAGCCTCAAATCAAATGGAAAAAAGGTCACTGTAACACGATGCTGATCAGGACGTCTTCTTTTTTTTGAATAAACGCGAAAAGTCAACATGGATTCATGAAAAATGGCTCTCACGATGAAAATCGAGAAAAGGTCTTGTGGTCCCTGAGGACCTTAGCTTTCCTGAAATCTATGTTATGTGGGATATTTTCTGTTATACGTAACAATTTAACTCTTACATTTCAAAAAAAGTCCTGAAATACTCAGAACGTAATAAAAATAACTTAAACAAATATAAAAATGAAAACAAAAATACAAAACTCTAAAAATGGCAAAAAAAAAAACATTAAAAACCATCAAAAATGAACAAAAAACCTCAAAAAAGGAGCAAAAATACCACTTCGTTCTTGGGGTTGATTCTGAGTTACACTAAGTGTGATTAGAACTCACAAATCTGTTCATAAAATAACCATTATACAATTTTTTCCTAAGGAACAAATAAAACAAATATAAAAGTGTCTATCTTTTTTCCCATTTTTGAAAAACTAGACTAGTTTTTTGCATCTATTTTTAAGGATTTGACTAAGAACTAAATAGAACATTCAATTTGGAAAAAAAAACTTGTACCTTGTAATTCAAATTTAAAAAAAAAAAAATAACTTAGGTAAATACAAAAAATATTTTTTTTTTTTAATATTGACTTTGAAATTAAATTTTTCAAAAAATATTTACTCAATCAACTTCAAATAATCATCAAATTCAAGGAGTATATTTAAGCTTTCCAAAAAGGTATAGGACATTATAATGCGCTTTTGTTTTTTGTTTAAATTTTTTTCCCAAATGCCCTCCCACGTGTATACATGTAAAATGCCTGTAACTCAAAAAAGAGATCAGGTACGATTTTGAAATTTACAAATTTGGAATTCTGAGATCATTTCGAACAAATCTGTATCATTACTTTTTGGATCCATTTTTATAAAACCTGCCGCGTTTTTAAGACCACCGTGTACTTTCATTCAAAAAAAGAATCTTTGATGGGAATATAATTTTTTTTTTTTAATAGAGGGTAGATAAATGATTATTTTTAATATGTATTAAGAACTCGAGGTAGAGAAACTAGAAACTGCAATTTGTTTTATACACCTATCTTAATTTTAGCGTTTTAAACAATTTTTTTTTCAGACTTTCTTTGGGTGGACAAACGAATAATTTGGGTGGACAACATGCAGACAAAATTTAAAAAAACGATTTAGGTTAGTTGATTTGAAAAATTTTGAGGTCAAAGTTCTGTCATCTCGAATGTTCACAAGTAGAGATGTGTTTTTGTTGACTTCACCAGAAGTATGGTGAAGGTATGCCTAGAGGCAGAAAGGACCAAAATTATCGGTTTCTGCCATATTAACCAAAATGGAGAAATTTGTTTTTCTAAATAACTGCTCAAACAATTTTGTTTTTCTTTTATGTATGTTATAGTCGTGATGTTTAAAAAAACATCGGTTTTTCGATTCTCAAGTGATCGAAAACTGATTTTTGAAAAAGTTTTAATGGGTCTTCTTATGGTGACTTTTTTTTTGCAGTTAAATGATCCCCTTTTTGCTGTTTGCCTCAGTACTATTTTAAAGGAACTTAAAGTTTATGAGAACTAGTGGAAATATATAGTATAACATTTATCTTCATCAAATCTAAAGCAGTTCATTTCGAAGGAATTCGTACATACAACACTTGATTTTGATTTTTTTGGCGTAAAGTCAATACTTAGCCTATTTGTGAGCAAACAAAAAGTTCATTATTCAAATGTGCGTAGGTATGTCACACCCGAAACATTGAAATGACCTTATTGTGTCAAATTGCACATAATAATCGTTTAATAATGCGTCTTCACTTAAGGCGTAACGTAGTTCCATTGTCGTCGTCGGTCGTCTCCTTTCATCTATGTCACAGCAATTAACTACTTAAAAAAAAATCAACAACCAAAAAAAAAAAACAAACATAAATAAATAAATCACTCCAATGTCGAAGGATATATCCATATCCATAGTAATCTACATACATCTACATAATATATGCCATTGTGTCACCCTATCTCCCTCACATCGATTTATTATACCAAATTCTTGGCAGGCGCCTCGAAATAGATTGGCATTTTCAAAAGCAGACGATGACACAGATGGGTAGACGTTGCTTTGCTGCTTCTACTCCGTACCACCGCCACCATCTAGAAAATATTGGGTTGTATCTCATGAACAGCTGAAGTTCCATTTTTAACCCAATTTTCGTTCGTCTTTGTCATATTCATGTATTCAAGTCTAAAAGGATCTACAACAATAAGAATGAAAACACACACACAAAAAAAAAAAGAACGAAAATAATAGACGAGAGTAAGTAATATGAACCGCGTGCCTTGAATATAATCGAAAAAAATAAAAGCTGTAGGTGGCATCAGCACCAGCGGCAGCCCAGAGGAGACTCCTTCCTACAATCTTCCTTCTTGCTACCTTGGTTTAGAAATAGGCAAAATGTCAAGAATTCTGTGCGAAGTGATTATATCAGCGGGATATTCATATTAAAGATTTCCTTATATTGATGGTTATAAATTGCTGCCATATTCATCTTTGAAATATTTTTTATTAAAATTCTCTTCACAGCAAGTTAAAGAAGGAAGAAGAATATTTTGTTTTTTGATTCTATTTTTCATTAATTCAGTGAATTAAAGCACAAAAAATACTTACAAATGTTTAAAGGAACTTAAAATGTCTACTTTTATAGAAAATTCTGGAAAATATGATTTTTCATTAAATTTAAGATAAATCATTGATTTAAAAATAATTTTTTTGTTTTTTATTTTACTCAGAACTAAAATTACCACCCAAAACCACCAAAACAACAAAAAAAAATTAAACTCAGACCAAAAATGCTGTGATAATTTTATACAGAAAATAAGTAACAAGCCTCATCCTTTTTTAATTAATTAATTGCATGGTTTATGGCGTAATTCATTAAAATCATTTCTTCATACTTACCCCTTTTGTCATCACAAATCATACGAGGACAGCATATTTTTTAATTTACCCTCAGTGACAACAAAAACAAATTTATTTAAAGACAACAACTTTAATGAGTTGGGAAAAAAATTGTGTATAAATTAAAATTAAAATATGCAATTTGTTCATGGTATTTAGTAATTACTCAGTCTTCCATTGTTTACATTGAAAGCCCTAAAGCAATTTACCAAATAAGTCGGAGAATTAGCAGTTTGGCATTTTTTTTCTTAATTATTATTTTTTGGAAATAAATAATAAATGAAACCTCAAAGTTTTTAGGATATTTCCCAAAATTGCAGTTTCAAAAGCAACTAAATATTTTCAATTTTTTTTTTTAAGTCGTTCAGGGAGGTAACTTTCAAAATTTTTCTACTCATCATGCTCCCAGTTCTATTTTTTCTATAATTTGTCCCCCAAAAGCACAGTGGTGCTTTTCATGCGAGTTGGCTTTAAATATTATTTGCATGGAACTTGTTTAGAAAAAACATTTTGGATATTATTAAGGAGTGGATTTTCAAAAAAAGATAAAAACACTTTTTATTATATGTATGTAAGAAAATCGAAAAAAAAAAAATGCAAATCACGGTTATATTGTAATATATTTTTATTTTGGTAACGCATGTGTTTTTCATACAAAATCAGCATCAGTCTTATGATATGAAGAGGAATTTCTCATTATGGCTTTGTATAGAATATGTTGCCAAAGTAATGAGTTTTCAACTGTATTTCAGTCCCAGTAAATTCTTATTTAACATAATAATAAGCAAGGAATAAAACCTACACTACTTGCGTTACCATGTGAAAACAAACTTTAAGTTACTGTAGTTAAATTTAATGTATCTACTTTATTTAGTTCAACTTGGTGTATTTTTCAAATAAATGGTAGCTATTGGTCAATTGAAATAAGATAAACAAATTAATAGCTTGAAAGTCACTGAAAAAGATGCGAGGGTTTATTGCGTTACCACTGAGTTACCGCATTTAAGAGATAAGTTAGACGAGATTTTCATTACCTATTATCATTCCTATACAGAGCTTTTATGCTGACAATTTTTCATTAATTAGAAATATACAACTGCGTTACTGCTTGACTCCGTTACCATAAAGAATAAATTGGTAACGCAGTTGTTTTAGTCGAAAAATTTAATTTAAGCTTTTGAACACTCCTCAAATTATATTACTGCACCCAACCCATCTAAAATCATTCATCCAACAGTCTTTCCTTTGTAGTACACGTAAATTAGTACATAAAATCAAGAAATAAAAAAAAAATTGTTACACTCATGAAACTTGGCAAAAAGTTTGCTTTTGGGATAAGAACCACGGACAAAAAAAGTCTATAAAAAAAGTTTTTGTGGAAGGGTGTTTTTTAGCGGACAAGAGGGAGGGGGTGAATGTTAAAAAGTATATACTGAAAAAAATTGTTAGTCGAATATAAAAATATGACACATGTTTTCAATGTATTTTTTGATGCTGAATCTAGTGACATAAAAATAAAGTCAATACGATTGCTCTAAGAAAAGTTATTGCCGATTAAAAATAAGGGTGCTTGTGTTTTGACTTCAACAGGTAAAATATAACCAAAATCCATGTAAAAAACATGCTACACTGATGAAATTCGGGATGAAGGTATATAAAACAGTGACAAAGGATTCATAAAGTTCTTAAAATTATTTTTGGTAAAAGGGTGTTTTTTTTTATGTGTGTGAGAAAGGTATCAAAACAGCTTACTTAAATTGTATTAATTTTTAAAACTTGGTGAAAAAGTTTTGGTTGGTATAAGAATTAAGAATCTATAAAAAGTAAAAAATTATCTTGAGTGAAAGGGTGTTTTTTTTTTTCAAGAAATGAATGAAAATTGGTAAAAATGTTTCTTTTATAACAGAAACCAAGAATCCAAAAAGTCTATACAAATATTTTTGGTTAAAGGGTTTTTTTTTTTTTAGAAAATAATGAAAATCTACGATAAGGCCAATAAAACCAATGATATAAAAGGTACCCTCACGAAATTCAACAAATATGTTCTCTTTCCCATAGGAATAACGAATAAAACAAATCTATAATTTTTTTTTCATGTGAAAGGGTGTTTTTTTTAGGTGTAGAGAAAATATGGGTATATTTTAAGAAGTGTGTAAAACTAGAGTAATATAAGTGGTACCCTATTGAAATTCAGCAAATATGTTACTTTTAAGATAAGAAACAAGAATCTAAAGTGTCTATAAAAATTTCACGGTTAAAAGGGTGTTTTTTTTTAGTGAAAACAAAAATGATAGATCACCCTAATGAAATTTGGTGAAAACGTTGAATTTGGGATAGAAAGCAAGAATAAAAAGTTTTTATAAAAAAAAATTAGGTGAAAGGGTGTTTTTTTCAAAGAGACAGTAAAATCTACAGCCCAAACGGATGGTCCAATATATTTTAAATATGGTATGTAACAGTTTTTGGATCTTGTAGAGAGGAGTTTTTGGAATAAATTTTGTTTGACCAAAAATAACGGTACGTGTCATATACCAATTTTGGAAAAGTATAATTTTCTCAAAAATGGCTCCTATGATTTTTATATAAAAAAAATCAAGTATTAGTTCTTAAACAAGTTCTCTATCTTTAAATGAAAAAAGTTTTTTTTTTCTTACATCCTTATCAACGGTACTTCCAATAGAACCGTTTTTTAAATTTCAAACTACCTATCTTCCAAATTACTATTTCAAATTTAACGAAATTTTGTATGCAAAAACATTTATATTGCCTAAATGTAAATAAAAATAAATTGCACGACTGGGGTCGCACGTACTTGCTCTTATGCTTAAAGTAACTATAATGTTAAAGCTATTTATTCAAGAAATTTAAAATTTGATATTTTGAAGAAATTTCATAAGTAGTATAAAAAAATTAAATCTGTTTTTATAATTAAATTTAAATTTTAAATTATCTTAAAAAAAATATGCCATTTTATTTCTTGTATAAAAAGGTATTTTTAGAAAAAAATTTCGAAAATTGTAGGAGCCGTTTTTTAAAAAAATAAATTTTTATATATAAAAATTTTTTAACATTTTTCAAAAAAAAAGTTGGTATGCCATTTTAAAGAAATAATTAATTTACACATAAAAACTAAATTTCAAAATTTTTCATTGATCCGTTTTCAAAAAATTGATTTTTCAAAAAAAAATTTTGAAATATTTTTTAAAAATCCAAAAATGCGTTTTTTGAAAATTTTCCAAAATTTTAATATTATCTTTACCTACACACTTTTGTGTAAAAATTTTCATTTAAATCGGGTTAATGTTGTACGAGATATTCAGAAACGAAAAAAACCGTTCTATGACAGGTACCGTTAATAACGGTACAAAAAATATTTTTTTTATTTAAAAAGTTGGCTCTTATGTGTAGTACTAAGCACAAAAATTTTAATCAAAATCGTTAGAGCCGTTTTTGAAAAAAATTAACTTTTCTATTTCCGTTATATGGCAGGTACCGTTAGTTTTGGTCATAAAAAAAAATTTTCAATTTCCCCTCTAGGGAATCACCAAAAACTGCTAACTACCAAGTTTGAAGAAAATCACTTCACTCGTTTAGGGTTCAGCTCCAGATAGAGACAGACACACAGACAGACAGACAGAATTGCCGGACCCACTTTTTTGGCATTCTCCATCATCGTAATGTCATGTAAAATTGTTATCTCAAGTTCGATTTTTTTTACGAATCCTAAACTTGCCCTATAGTTACGGTGACCATATTTCTGGAAGCCAAACCCGGGACGGATACAAAATTCGTTGGATCGCTTTGAAAATATTGATTTTTCAAAAAAAAATTTAAATTTTTTTTAAATGAGTTTTCATAATTTTTCCTTTTTTTGATATCAAGATTTCCTAAACGATTTTATGGGAGCGTTTTTGTTGAAATCGTTTAAGTCGTTTACGAAATCAGAAATCAAGAAAATGGTTTTTTAATAATGTCTGTTAATAACTTCTAAAAAAATATTTTTTTAATCAAAATCGGTAGAGCTGTTTTTTAACATTTTTATTTAAATGGTTTTGAAATTGTATGAACTTTAACACAACATGTCCTTAAAAGTTTTGAAACTTATCTGGGTTCTTTACTCTTCCATATGTTTTTCTTTATTCGAAAACATTTTTTCTGGTGTACCAATCTGACAAACAGAAGCTGGAACTAAATAATTGAGGAACATTTAAAAAACTAAAGCCTAGTCTAGAGGCAAAACGAAAATTTTCATACAAAACCAGCACAACGAAAATTTTGCTTTTCGTTGCACAGTACGCAGCTTAGGCAACGAAATTCTTACCTGTGCTAGATTTTATGAAGAGTTTTTAATCGTTTTTTTTTTTACTTTGGAGACTTAGAAAATTTTTCGTTTTGCTTCAGCAGCGTACTAGAAAAATTTTAATTTCCAACCACTGTTTTCTTGTTTTCCGTACAAAGTATTTAAAATATTGAATACAAAAATCAGAGAATGTGCAAATACGGGACAATCACGGGACAAATTACAAAATACGGGACACTTACACGTCCCGGGTTTCTTAAATAAAAACCCGGGACAAGCTGTAGAAATACGGGACAGTCCCGGGTAAACCGGGACGGATGGTCACCGTACCTATAGTACCTATATCGCAAGTAAAAATGACTTTTGGATCTGTAAAAACATTTGGAAATTTCTTTTTTGAAAAATCAAATTTTCGAAAAAGTTACATTGAATTTTTTTTAAATTTTTGTTTTAAGTCTTGATTAAAAGTTTCTACAAAATGGCATACCAAATTTATTTTTTTTCCAAAAAATTATTTATAAAAAATTGCTTCTTTAAAAAACGGCTCTAAAGATTTTGAAAAATTTTTTTTTCTAAAAACCCATCTTTATAAAAGAAATTAAACTGGATACTTTTTTTTGGGCTCAATTTCATTTAAAGAAGAACGAATTTTAAGTTTTTTGTATATATGTTAAAAGTTTTTTAGTTCTAAGAACAAGTTCGTGCGACCCAGTCCAGTCGTACATACATTTTTTTTTTTTTTTTTATACATAAAGCTGTTCATTATTTCATTCAACATTTAATATTTTAAGATGGTAATGGTTCAGTGACTTTTCACTTTTATTTCCCAAAAATAGGTTTCTTTTGCAATAAAAAATATAAAAACAAAAAAAGGAAGTAACTCTTTTTACAGCAATAAACTTAAAATTGTTATTAGATTTTTTTTATAACCTCATCTTAACCTTTTGCATTTTAAAAATACATACTTGCTTTAAATTCGAAGACAATTTATATGAATAAGGAAACAAATTTGACAACCCAACAAATTTATTTTCCCTAAGCCATAAAAAGAAAATAATCGAACAAAGGTCAAACCAACATCATGACTTAAGTGTACCTCGATGTTTGTTGTGTCATATAAAATATATCAAGGATCTATATAGAATGAAAGTTTCACTTTTATTGAAAAACATCAACATTGTACTTTTTTTTTAATACAAAGTTGTAAATTAAGATACAAAAACCTTCAACAAAACACAAAACAACAACAAAACCAGGACAAAAAAAAAGGATTCATCAAAGCATTTGAAGAAATTTTGTGTCGGAAACTTTTATTTTTTTGAGTGAGTTTTGAGTTTTCTTGTTATCCTGCGAAACAATTTTATTTCCTTTAAGTAAATTCTATTGGATGATGAAAAACTTGAGAAATAAATAAAAAAAAACGAAACATACTATCTAGCTACTTCCTTGGTGAATGTGTAATGAAAGAAAAGAAGAAAAAAATAAATTGAATTCTATTTCGAATAAATGTGAAGCACAAACAGCACCCTAGCTAGCTGCTGCTGCTGAGTGACTGTTTGTTACTCCATCACCATCATCCGCACTACAACCAATCATACATCCCAATCGACGACTATAAGGAGGCTCAAGAGGATGGTGTATAGGAAGGAGGTGGTATGGTGATGATATGCGAGTCCTTGAATTTAAAAAAAATTCCAGCTGTAAGAATCAATGAAGAAGTTTAATGCTGTTCTTCTTCGTCTTTGAGTCCATAAAATGTACATGAAAATAAATTGAAAAATTCCATCAAAGGGATACCATAGAACTTCCTCACAACCATCCCCTTTTTCCCCTCACTTCTACTGGGTTAACAATATTATCCGATCCCCAATTTTTTTCGGGGGGGGGGGGGGGACACATGGATGATGGAAAGATTTTTCTTACTAAAGTATCGGACGGATTCTTAGAAGAAATTGTTATTCGAGAAGATTTTTTCTTCTGTGTTGTGCTTGTAAGGATTTTTTGTTGTTGTTGTTTGTTTCTTAAGGATAAATTTTACAGCTTACGTAAGACACTTCAAAAAGTGTATCTTAGCAATAAACTGAACGAAAAGAATTTATTTTTTTTTTTTTACTTAGTTTCCATCATGATGGTTGTTGTTGTTTTTTTTTATTTTTGTGCGTTTTATGTGGCATGCAGGCTTCAATATTTTGGGGTTTGGCAAATATTTTATGAAGCACTAGATCTGTCTTTCTTCCTTTCGAATACAAAACAACAGAAAAATGTGCAAAAGCCTAAACGATTTGAGAAAGAAAAGAAGGATTCGAAAATCGGCAGTAGGATTTTTGTTTGTTTTAAATGTATCGAAGGGTTGTTTTGCTGAATTGCAAAGTGTATCCTTTTTCCTATGAGTATATGCTCTTATAAAGTGCTATAGGGGGAGGGGGGCGGAGGGGAGGCCTGTCGAAAATTATTATAGCGCAATGTGATCTGAAGCGTGATATGTGTGTGAAAGGATAATGAATGCCAAATTTATGAGATGATTTATAATGCAAAGAAATTGTTTGTAAATGGTAAAATTTTTGGAAAAGAAAAAAAAAAAAGAACAAAAAACCGTTAGAATATTCAAGATAAAAATTGTGGGTTTTTTCTTGGAAGCGCATCATCAGTATAATGGAAGTAAAGGATATAGGGTGGAATTCGGCTAAAAGCATGTGTGAATTTTCAATTGGAATTTTTTTGGGAAAGAAATTTTCGGAAGTCACTGTGGGATTTTATGATAATAAATTTTGTAAAAAAAAAGAGCAAAAACGAAAATAGGTACACAATGGGGGAATGGATTCATATAAATAAATAATTTTTTGTTATTCACATAATAAAAGAGGTTGTTTTATTTTTCTTTCAAAATTTTGGTTGAGAGGAGTAGATTATCGGGAGATATTATACTTTAAGAGTTTGTAGACTTAATCATGTAGTATTGTTTTGCGAAATCTGAAGAAATAGAGTATTTTACCGGCTTCTAAATATTTTATAAAGCAGAAAAAATAGGCATTTACAAAAAAAAAAAAAATGTTAACCTCATGAAATTTTTTTTGCAACAAGAATGAAGGATCAAAAGAGTCCATACAAAAATTTGAGTGGAAGTTTCTGAAAGTCAACAACAAAACAGTGAACAAAGTAGTGGTTTGTAAAATCGATCTACTTGATGACGTCATGAGAAACCAGGTTGTGAGCTGTCGCTGTCTCTCTTCGTTATTGTATTTTAATTTTTTTGTTAAAAACATTAATAGATAATAATAAAGAAGGTACATACAAATAATTTTTTGAAAACACATCGTTCATAAAAAAACCAAAATTAAAAAAAAAAAAGTTATAACCTTTTTTACATTGCACACCATTTTGCCAATATTTCAACATGATTTCGTACCTATCTACTATAAATTTTATACTTCCTGTTAACTTATTATTTTAGCTAGAAATATTTACCATAATAAGATCTTTATGGCATTTAGAAAAAGAGCTAAACATATTTTAATTCAATCAGTTTTCATAAAAAAACAACAAAAAATCCTTTGAAATTAAATTCCATTAAACTTTTGCTCATTTTTTTTATATGACAACCTACTATTACTTTTATATAATTAAAGGTTATTATTTATATGCCATAATCATGAATGTAAGATGTCTACAGAAAAAGAAAACGTTTTTTAAATCCGTCAAGTCGAAATATTTTGTGAAAATATTGCACTTTTTTAATTTAATATTGTGTGGTTTGTACATGTTTGATGCATCAAATTAAAGGTTATTATTATCTACTTGCAAAGTAAAGTTAAGTACAATTTTTAATTTAAGTCAAAAGATATTATACGTATTCAAAAAAGAACAAAAAAATAATTTGAGAAATCCAATGCACACGTAGGTACGTTGATCAATTTCAGCTATATCTTGTAAGTTTGAGATTTTTCACAAGCTTTCAAAAATTCCCAAAAATATTACTAAAAATACAGGTGGTTTTAACATAATCATTTTTATCAAAAAAACAAAACCGACTTCCATGGATCAAAACCATGGCTTTTATGGTTTTTCTAATTGTTCCTATGGCCATAACCACATTGCAGGCACCACCTTTCCAATACAAAAAGAATTATCAAAATTGGTTCACTTAGTCCAAAGTTATGAGGTAGCAAACATAAAAAAAAAAAAAAAAAATACAGACGAATTGAAAAATTTTTTCCAGCGATGTTAAATTAAAATTTTTGTTTGTGTTACGTATACGTACGGTGACCATCCGTCCCGGTTTACCCGGAACCGTCCTGTATTTCTATAGCTTGTCCTGGGTTTTTATTTAAGAAACCCGGGACGTATAAGTGTCCCGTATTTTGTAATTTGTCCCGTGATTGTCTCGTATTTCTACTTTCTCTGATTTTTGTATTCCAAATTTTAAATTCTTTTTTCGGAAAACAAGAAAACAGTGGTTGGTAAATAAAAGTTTTTTAATTTTTCGTATAAAACCATTAGTTTTTTAAACTTTTTCGTCAATTATTTAGTTTTAGCTTGTGTTTGTCAGGTTGAAAGCTACATCAGAAAAAGTTTTTTTTCGAATAATGAACAACATATGAAAGAGGAAAGAATCCGTTTAAGAGTTTTAAGGACATATTAAATGTTGAATTGGATATTACAAAATTTTAAAATCATTTAAGTAAAATAAAATTAAATTAAAAAAATATTTTTTAAGAAGTTATTAACAGTTCGTATTATAATTTATAAACCCGTTTTCTTGATTTCTGACTTCCTCGTAAATGACTAAAATGATTTCAACGCAAATGTTCCCCTAAAAAAATTGAAGAAATCTTGATATCAAAATTAGGAAAATTTATGAAAACTAATTTTATTAATTATTTTATTATTTTTTTTTGTTTTGAAAAACCAATGTTTTCAAAACAATCCAATGAATTTTTGTATCTGTTACGGGTTTTGCCCGTAGCAATATAGTCATCGTACGTATACGCCATAGAGCACTGAATTTTAGCCAATTTTGTTAAGGTACCTACCTACTTAATTTTTTCTAATATGAAAACTAAACTAAACATTTTTATCATATGAAATAGGTACATATGTATGTGTGGACTTATGAGGGCATTTTTTTAGATATAGACTGCAATCCAATTTTTTTGATGAGGTTCTTGTCTACATTAAACAACGTTTTCAAAAAGGTATAAACCATTTTTCTAGGACCAGGGGTTTAGTCAGGGCATACATGGTTTTTTAGGTTTATTAAAGCAAGCATATTTTACTAAAACAAGCATACGAAAAATAAAATACAACCCAAAAAAACATGCATGTCCTGACTAAACCCCTGGTCCTATAAAAAAGGTTTTTACCTTTTTGAAAACTTTGTTTAATGTAGACCTCATCCAAAAATTTTGACTGAAGTCTATGTATATCTTAAAAAAATGGCCTCATAAGTCAACACATACCTATTTCAAATGATAAAAAACTTTAACCCTCTTGGGGCGCCATCTAGTGTCAAAATAAAAATCTGAACGGATTAGAGGATTTTTTTTTTATTATTTAGAAACAGTTTTTCTACTTAGGAACTTGGTTCTCGAAAAAAACCTAAATAACGAACGCCCTAATGTACATATATCTGCCAGTGCATTTCTTTTCTGTTCTGTGCCACGTCCGTAAGTTCAAACATTATAGATAATCTAGCGTATGCAGAGCCAATGTTCTGAAGTACTTAAGTTTTTTTAGAAATCATGATCAAAATTGCAATTCTTTAAAATTCTTAATTTTCTCCTGATGAGAAAATTGTCTGAATCACTTCATACAGTTACCAGTGCAACGGAGACCTATCGCCATTTTTTCACCCTAAAAGCAAAATTTCTTTTTTAAGTCTAAATAAAATTTTGCAACATCAAATCGCAGTAAAGTACAAAACGACAAATTAATTCTGCTCGTGCAACACTCGTGCACTCTCCTAATGCACTAAAGCATCATATGATTCATCTTCACACGTTTTTCCCTCACACATCTACAAAACGATATAGAATAATATAACTATGTAACTGCTGCTATTCATAGAATGCAATCAAGCGAGTTAATATTTAACAATCATTTCGTTTCGATTTTTCTTCCAATAAAAATGTATAAAAAATATCCAATACCCAACCACTTTGCCCTCTATTTACTCCTATAAGACATATCCGATAGCGAAACCCACGAACGATGTAGATACACTATATTATATTCAATTCATGTGTGTATGATGCGGTATCATTAAGGACCTGTGCGAGTAAAGAACACATTTACCGAGTCATTTAACTTGGAATCGCTAAATATCGAAAAAGCAACACAATTTCAAAAAAATAAAAAAACAAAAAAAAAACTCATTCAAGAAATGGA